>NC_136434.1:39190461-39527961 GCF_052849685.1 Lactuca virosa
AGTCTGGGTGCCGTATTGGGGAGGAGTACGGCAGGTATTGATGGACGAGGCCCACAAGTCCCGGTTCTCCATCCATCTGGGGGCGACGAAGATGTATTGAGATCTTCGACCCGATTATTGGTGGCCCTGCATGAAGCGGGACGTAGCCTGGTACGTAGAGAGATGCCTGATCTGTAGGAAGGTCAAGGCAGAACACCAGAGACCCCACGGCAAGATGCAGCTGTTAGACATTCCTGTGTGGAAATGGGAGGATATCACTATGGATTTCATCACTAAGCTTCCTAGGACCGCACGTGGAGTTGACTCGATTTGGGTCATAGTGGATCGGCTGACCAAGAGCGCGCATTTCATACCGATTCAGGAGAGCATATCGGTCGAGAAGCTAGCCGATATTTACGTGCGCGAGGTAGTGGCACGACATGGAGTGCCTGTATCAGTAGTATCAGACCGAGACGTCCGTTTTACTTCCAGGTTTTGGAAGCGGTTTCATGACGAGATGGGGACTCGTCTTCATTTTAGCATCACCTTCCACCCCCAGACGGACGGGCAGAGCGAGAGGACGATTCAGACTCTCGAGGACATGCTTCGGGCATGTGTCCTAGATTTTGGTGGCAGTTGGGATACGTATCTTCCTTTAGCGGAATTTTCGTATAACAACAGTTACCACGCTAGTATTGACCGCCCTCCTTTCGAGATGCTCTACGGGAGAAAGTATAGGACCCCAATTTTTTGGGGCGAGGTCGGTCAGCGAGTCATCGGGAGCACCGAGGTGGTGCTCAAGACCACAGAGTTGATCCAGCACGTCCGTAGCGGATTGCAGACTGCGCAGAGTCGACAGAAGAGTTACGCCAACAGGAGGCGTTCAGACTTGGAGTTTCGGGTGGGCGATATGGTCCTCCTGAAGGTATCACCCTGGAAGGGTGTTATCAGGTTCCGAAAGAGGGGCAAGCTGGGCCCCAGGTTCATTGGTCCTTTTAGGGTTTTGGCCCGGGTGGGTCGGGTTGCTTATCGGTTGGATCTTCCGACAGAGCTTAGCCAGATCCACAACACTTTCCATGTTTCTCAGTTGAGGAAGTGTTTGGTAGACGAGTCAGCAGTTGTACCCTTGGAGGATATTCAGGTTGATAGCAGCCTGAATTATATCAAGAGGCCAGTTGCGATCTTAGATCGGAAGGCAAAGACCTTGAGGAACAAGGTGGTTCAGTTAGTGAAGGTGCAGTGGTAGCACCGAAAGGGTTCAGAGTGGACGTGGGAGACCGAGGGGGAGATGAGGGAGCATTATCCAGAGTTATTTTCAGATTTAGCAGCAACGGACTTCGAGGACGAAGTCTAAGATAAGTGGGGGAGAGTTGTAACGCCCCATTTTCTGGTATGTAATTTAAGTAAGTATTTCCATTTCTTAAGAGGTACCCGACGATTCTGTAGCCCGACTCGTCAAGTAGAGACGGGATGATCACGCAAATTGAGTTGGCTACTCGACGAGTCCATATGCTGGGACTCGGCGAGTCCGCCTGTCTGGATGAAGCCCTAATTTTAAGGGTCTGCACCCTATTTAAACACATTTATGCGCCCCAACCTCGCCTCTATCACCCTCAGAACATTTCTTATCAAACCCTAGCCTCCTTAAAGAGTGTGTGAGTGATTGTTGCCTTGTGAAGGAACTTTTGGTGCATTTTGGAGCAAGTAGAAGAAGGAGAAGGTTGAAGAGTTCAAGGAAGAAAAAGTAGATCCGGAACACACTCCTTTGTGGTCATCTTTTCTGGTAATAAAGTCTCCATCTTGCTTATTGATCTAATAGATCTAGTTTGTCCCTAAATTGTTGATATTAAGCTCAAAAACCCCAAATCCTTTGTAATAAAGCCTTATGATCGAGTTATACTTCAGATCTAGCCTCTCTTGAACCCCAGGAGCTCATTATAGCCACCTTTATGCAATCTTGGCCATGTTCCAAACCCTAAGTGCTTAGTATTTGATGGGTTTGGGTATTTTAGCCTCATACCCTTGTGCATGCACGTAAAGTTGGAAACTTTACGTGTAAAACCAGTCCTAGAAGCTCAGATCTATGTTTTGGAAGCACTGAAATTGATTAGAATCGACTGTATAGTAATAGCATGCTTGGGACTCGACGAGTTGTTCTTCAACTCGGCGAGTTGTTCTTCAGACTCGACGAGTTATTCATACGACTCAGCGAGTCACATACTGGTCGTATTCATATGTTGAAGGAGAACTCGCCGAGTTGTTCATACAACTCGGCGAGTCGGATGAAGTTAGACTTGATGTTAGCATCGAGGAAGAACTCGTCGAGTCTTTGCCAAACTCGACGAGTAGAAGCGGGTAGAGGTCTAGAATGGATGATAGGGACTCGGCGAGTTGACGGCCCAACTCGGCGAGTCCGGTCAACAAGAAGTTGACTTTGACCAGGAAAGTTGACTTTGACCTACCCAGGGGTAAATAGTCATTTTACCCTGAGATTAGTTATCAGTATTTGATTTAGTGTTTATGGGATTTGTAGCCGGGGAGTTCCGGAACAGCGGTCACGCAGTTCAGATTTAGCATCTCGGCAGCCAGCGTTACGAGGTGAGTTTCCTTCAAGTAGGAACGGGTCTACGACCATAATGCCGACCCGTCTAGTTAGCAGTAGATCCGGACTTTGGTCCGATGCAGTAGTTTAGTGTGCTTGATGTCTTCGTGATTCAATCATGTCTTTGTGTTATGTGTTCCGGACTTCGGTCTGATGCAGTATGCAGTATATGTGCTTATGCTAGTTGATATGTTTATGCTATGTTATGCTCAGTCAGTTCCCGGACTTCGGTCCGATGCAGGGGACACGGTCCTTGTCAGTTCCGGATTTCGATCCGATGCAGTTAGTTCCGGACTTCGTTCCGATGCAGGGGACACGGTCCTAGTCAGTTCCGGACTTCGGTCCGATGCAGGGGGCAAGGCCCTGGTTAGTTCCGGACTTCGGTCCGATGCAGTTTCCGGACTTTGGTCTGATGCAGTGGGCAAGGCCCAATAGTTGTTTATGTGTTATTGTATGGTATGTGGTAGTTTGGGGGAGCTCACTAAGCTTCGTGCTTACAGTTTCAGTTTTGGTTTCAGGTACTTCCGCTAGCAAAGGGAAGAGCTCGGGTTGATGGCATCGCACCCACCACAGCTTCAGTTTTATCCTCGGAGTTTTATTCAGACATTTTGTTGTGATTGATACAGTTTTGGTTTGACACAGTTACTATGACTTTTGAGTACTCATTCCATGGTTCTTGTTATATATGACATTGGATGATGTGATTTTAGTAATGTTAAAACAAAAATTTTTGGGTCGTATTTTGGGTTGTTTCATTATCCCTCCCTCTCTTCTTATCCTCTCGGCCGAACCCTCTATCATACCACCTCCATAATTTTCTTCAAAACACACTCTATAACTCTTCCTTCTTCCATCAAAAATTCAAGATTTTTGAGTGCTTGCAAGAGGTTCTTCATCAAGGTTCATCACATTTGGTAAGTTTTGGTTAGACCTCATAGTTTTAACTTCAAGTTACACCTTAGATCTCTTCTTAACCCACATTACTTCATGATCCATATTCTAGCACTTCATAGAACTCGAGATCAACCCAAGGGAAGCTTACTAGGATCGAAACCTCACTCTTCTCTTCACCAAACCGAGAACAAACAAGCAAGGTGAGTTCATACCCCCTTGTTTTTGGTTTTTACATGTTTTTGGGGCAGAAGACAGGTGTTTATGTGTAGATCTATGTATATATGCATGTTATGTGTGATTTTCTTGGGTTATGTTGTGATTATGTGGTAAAACTTGATAAATCTTAAAAACTCTAACAAAAATGGGTGAGATTCATAAACTAAAATACTCTAAACATCATACTACAGAGGTAAATTGTTATACATGCTTTAGATGTGAAAAACAAAACAAAAATCTTGTATAAGGACCATTTTTGACAAGTAAACAAAAGATTTGGAAAATTTTGCCACTTACGGTTTTTATAAGGATCAAAAAGGTCTTATTTACTTAAAATTAGGTTTAATGATAATCACACTTTTCAAAGGGCCAAAGGGGTAATTTTTAGCATAATGGGCTTAAAAATTGGGCCTTACGATTTTTGGGATTAAATTGTTATTTAATCAAAACTTGAGTAAAAAATGAAAATAAACGAGAATAAGGGCTGAAAATGACACTTATTTCAAAGTTGGGCTAAAAATGTTAATTTTATAAAATTTGGGCCGAAAATGCCACTTTATTCAAATAAGGGCCCAAAATTTCATTTTATTCAAATAAGGGCTGAAAATGTAATTTTCTGCAAAAATAGGTTGAAAATGTCAATATATGTATTTTTGGGCCAAATCCGTCAGTTACTAAACATTTGGGGTGAAAATATAATTTTTTATAATTATGTGGGCTAAAATGTTATTTTTAACTAAAATAAACCAAAATGACATTTTTGTAAAAATAAGCCTTAAATGTTTAATTTAGTTCTTAAGGGGTCTAAAGTGTAATTGTAGTAAAAACGAGTTCAAATTATAGAATTTCGACGTAACGAACTAAAAGTATCATTATAACAAAACGTAGGACTTTTTACAATGTTATGGATAAATGTTTCGACTTATGGAACTATACTATAACAAACAAACGAAATACAACAATGGTACGAATATTGGGCCTAGTACTTGCTATGCATGCTTATTGGGCCTTCGTGATCCATTTGCATGTTTATTGGGCCCAATATATTCATTTCATGTCTATTGGAGCTTAGTGACCCAATTACATGCTTAATGGGCCTAAATTATCCTTTACATGTTATTGGGCCCTAGTGGCCCATTTATTGGTTAATGAAATTAATATAATCATTTATTGTGGGTTGAAAACCCTATATGCTCGCCAGACTC
This sequence comes from Lactuca virosa, assembly GCF_052849685.1. Taxonomy (NCBI): domain Eukaryota; kingdom Viridiplantae; phylum Streptophyta; class Magnoliopsida; order Asterales; family Asteraceae; genus Lactuca; species Lactuca virosa. The sequence goes on from NC_136434.1 coordinate 39,195,358, forward strand.
CCAAGCCTGACCCACTCCGTTTTTCTTTGTATTACAGGTAGTGGCACGAGAGCATAAGTTGGATGACTTGTCAAGATATGTTGGATTATAGACCATAGTTATATATAACTGTTGTATGGTCTATTTTGTATTGTTTATTCTTTTGGTCTGTGTCGGAACATGACATCCCGAGATTTTGTTATATAATGAAAATACATTTCTTTAAGAAATGCTTTGATAAATTTTGTCTTATCGTATTTTTTTTTGGGAACAAATTCCGCAACTCTTTTAATCAAAGGATTACTCTGATTTTACTTTAAAAGCATAAATTAAATCGGTCTTTTCTGGCCGTGAAATTGGGGATGTCACAGTTGGTATCAGAGCATTAGTTTAAGCGAACTAGGAATTTGTAGGATTTCTAGACTTAAACTTAGAATGCTAAGTAAAGATTGTGAGATGAGTGTTTGTTGTATTTTAGACACGAGCACTAGTATATTTTAGGAAAGCTGCCTAATATGCTTTTATGTGCTAAACAATATATGTTTGCCATATATGATATTATTTGTTCGGATCTATGGTCTGTTGCCGACCGGATCTAGAAACTTTATGTGTTTAGAATTCTAAGCGTATAGCTACTATATTAGAACTAGCATGTAAACGTTTCGGAGTGATAAGGATGGTTTAAATATCTATCGTGAATAAAGATCTAAATTCACCTTATTCGTTGTATAGATCAAGAATGGCAAGAACAAGAAGCGGATTTGGAAACGCTAACGAAAATAGGAATCAACAGCCTCAACCACCAGTGATTGGGCAAGCTCTTGTAGTAGCTACAGCACCTGAGCCAATGACAATGGCTGGGGTACAAATGATGATTCAGACGATGTTGGATCGTCAGATGGAAGAAACTAGGCGCCTACTTCAGCAGAATCATGAAGAACCGTCGATTCAAGTGGAAGAGCCTGAATTGAATGAAGGGCAGTCGGAAGGAGGAAACTTCAGTGGGATCATTGGTCAAGCCAACCCACCAATTGTTAGGCATAATAACCACGATGGAGGGAATGATGGCCTTGGATGCAAGTACAAAGATTTTCTGACTTGCAAACCATCGACCTTCACTGGAAAGGAAGATCCGATCGGAGTTATGGATTGGATCTCAGAAATGGAGTTGGCCTTTATGACATGCGGTTGCAAGGGAAAACTACAAACCATATATGCAGTACGTCAGTTCAGGGGTGGCGTTGTTCGTTGGTGGAACACTCTGGGAAAGACCCTAAGTCCTAATGAGCCACTGCAACTGACTTGGGCAGAGTTCTTAGTGCAATTCAAGCGCAAGTTTTGCTCGGCCCAAAATCTGCTAGAATTGGAGAACAAATTTCTGACATTGACAAAAGGCAGCATGTCAGTCGACGATTACACCAATGCCTTCACTGACAAAATGGAGTTTGCTTTGCACATCGTCCCAGATGAGCTGACAAAAGTGGACCGGTACGCGAAGGGACTCCATGGGAGTACGCGGTGCAAGTGCGTCAGGCACCTACTCTGGAGGCAGCTATTTGGGTTGCCAAGTCTGTTGAGGAGATGATCAAGGGAAGGACCGCCAGCAAAGTTGAAGTTGGTGAAAAGAGAAAGTTTGAAGGAACTTCAGGTTCCAACAAGAAAAGTAAATTTTCGAAGTATAATTCGAAAAAGTTTGGAGGAGGAAAAGGAGGCGAATCGAAATGGTGTTAGAAGTGCAAGAAAAAGCACTCTGGGAAATGTAGCGAGGATGTGATCTGCTACAAGTGTGGAAAGACAGGGCATTTTGCCAATGAGTGTCCGTCCAACAAAAGAGTGTGCTTTGGGTGTAATGAAGAGGGGCACATTTTGAAAGACTGTCCGAGAAAGAAGGAGGCAGCAAAACCCAACATTCCACCAAAACCGAAGGCGAGGGCCTTTCAGATGACACTTGAAGCTGCGAAAGATGAAGTTTATGTCTCTTCAGGTACCTTTCTCGTAAACAAATTGTCTGCCCAAATTTTATTTGATTCTGGAGCCAACTACTCCTTTATTTTGCATGAATTTGGTAGAAAACTAGCTTTGCCTGTTGATAGACTAGATAATGCTTTATTAGTCAAAGTTGCTAGTGGCAAGTTTGTACCTGTTAGCCATCGTATGAAAAACATCTTAATCGACCTGAATAGGAATAAGTTCCACGAGGAATTATTGCCTATCGAACTTAACGGTTTCGACATCCTGTTGGGAATGGATTGGCTTAGCGCCAATGATGTCGAGATATTGTGCAGAAAGAAGATAGTCAAAGTAAACCCGTCAGGGAAAGAGTCATTTATGGTGTATGGGGACAAACGCCGGGTAAATTATGGATTCATTTCTCTAATGAAATCCAGAAAGTGTTTGGCCAAAGGATGTACATCATATTTGGCATTCGTGATTGATGCAAAGAAGGAGAAAAAGGAGATGCAGAGCATTCCTGTCGTGTGTGATTATCCGGAAGTATTTCCCGAAGATCTTCCTGGATTACCGCCTGATCGACAAGTATAATTCCGTATTGACTTGCTACCAGGAACCACGCCAATAGCAAAAGCATCGTACCGATTAGCACTAACGGATATGAAGGAGCTGATGATGCAACTTCAGGAGTTATTGGACAAAGGTTTCATAAGACCTAGTTTATCACCCTGGGGAGCTCCGATGTTATTCGTGAAAAGAAAGACGGGAGTATGAGAATGTGCATCGATTACAGAGAGCTGAACAAGGCGACGATAAAGAATAGATATCCATTGCCAAGGATTGATGACCTATTCGATCAATTGCAAGGCTCAAGTTATTTTTCAAAGATCGACCTAAGGTCTGGATATCATCAACTGAAAGTAAGAATGCAGGATATCGAGAAAACTACATTCAGAACACGATATGGACACTACGAGTTTTTGGTTATGTCGTTTGGACTAACCAATGCTCCAGCAGCATTCATGGATTTAATGAACAGGGTTTGTAAACCGTTCCTTGATAAATCTGTGATAGTGTTCATAGACGACATTCTGATTTATTTGAAAAGCCAAGAGGAGCTTGGCAGACACTTGCGAGAAGTGTTAGAAGTCCTGAAGAAGGAGAAGTTGTATGCTAAGTTCTCCAAATGTGATTTTTGGATTCGAGAAGTCCAATTCTTGGGTCACGTGGTCAACCAAGATGGGATAATGGTTGATCCAGCAAAGATTGAAGTTGTGATGAAGTGGGAACAACCAAAAAGTCCCACGGAGATCCGAAGCTTTTTGGGATTAGCTGGATATTACCGAAGGTTTATCCAAGGCTTTTCTTCGATCGCTACTCCATTAACAGCTTTGACTCACAAAGGAGCTACTTATGCTTGGAGTGATAAGCACAAAGTAGCATTCGAGTTGCTAAAGAAGAAGCTATGTGAAGCACCGATTTTTTCTCTACCCGATGGAGTTGAAGACTTCGTTGTCTATAGCGATGCGTCTGGTGTTAGGTTGGGTTGTGTTTTGACCCAAAGAGAAAAGGTGATAGCATATGCGTCTCGACAGCTGAAAGAGCATGAGAAGAACTACCCCACTCATGATTTGGAGTTGGCAGCGGTAGTATTTGCTCTAAAGATATGGAGGCATTACCTCTATGGCCCGAAGTGCAGACTTTTCACTGATCATAAGAGTCTCCAATATCTCTTTAATCAGAAGGAATTAAATATGAGGCAACGACGCTGGCCAGAATTACTTAAGGACTACGACTGTGAGATAATTTACCACCCCGGTAAAGCAAAGGTTGTTGCTGATGCTCTCAGTCGGAAAGTCAATCTTGAAAGAAAAAGGCCAAGAGCGTTGAGAATAGAAGTTGTCTCGACAATTGTGGAGAGTATAAAGAAAGCTCAATTAGAAGCTTCTGAGAAGAATGACCGGAAGGAGGAACGATTGGGCAAAACGTTAGTGTTTGGTACAAACAGTCACGGACTGAAGGTATTCCAAGATCCTATTTGGGTGCCCAAGTCAGGAGGAATAAGAGATCTTTTGATGGAAGAAGCTCACAAAATCATGTACTCAATTCATCCCGGTAGCACTAAAATGTATAGGGACTTGAAACCCTATTACTGGTGGCCGACAATGAAGCTCGACATTGCGAAGTATGTGGCGGAGTGTGTGACCTGTGCAAGAGTCAAGTCACAACATCAGAAACCATACGGGAGTTTAGAACCTTTACCTGTGCCTATGGGTAAGTCGGAAGATATCACTCTGGATTTTGTCACTAAACTGCCCAGAACGAAGAATGGTCACGACATGATTTGGGTGGTCGTTGATCGCTTCACTAAGAGTACGCACTTCATAGCAGCCAATGAGAAATGGTCTATGGATAAGCTTGAGAATTCTTACGTGAAGGAAATAGTGAGGCTTCACGGTGTTCCGTTAACGATTGTATCAGATCGTGACAGCCGTTTCACCTCAAGGTTTTGAAGAAGTCTACAAGAGGAATTGGGTACCAAATTGTGTTTAAGTACAGCTTACCATCCACAGACTGATGGTCAGAGCAAAAGAACGATACAAACGCTTGAAGATATGCTGAGAGCATGTACCCTGGAATTCTAAGGTAACTGGGATGAACATTTACCTTTGGTAGAATTTTCCTACAATAATAGTTTCCACTCGAGCATAAAGATGGCACCTTATCAAGCTTTGTACGAACAGAAGTTTCGTACGCCGTCTTGTTGGCTTGAGGCTGGGGAAAAGCAGTTTATGGGACCGGAGATAGTCCATCAAACTGCAGAAAAGCTGAAAATAATCAGGGAAAGTATGTTAGCAGCTCAGGATCGTCAAAAGAGCTATGCTGACAAGAAAAGACGACCGGTGACTTTTGAAGTTGGAGATTCGGTTTTGCTTAAAGTCTCGCCGTGGAAGGGACTTATAAGATTTGGTAAAAGGGGAAAGTTAAGTCCAATGTTTATTGGACCGTCTAAAGTTCTTCAGAGGATTGGGAACCAAGCTTGCAAGCTCGAATTACCCGAAGAACTGAATGGAATTCATAACACTTTCCATGTGTGTTATTTGAGGAAGTTCACGGGAGAAGTTCCCGATATAATTCCAACTTCTGAGTTAAGAATTGATGAGAACAAAACGTTAATTGAAGAACCAGAGGCAATCGTTGACCGAAATACTAAGAAGTTGCGACGCAAGATGGTCGAGTTAGTGCTTGTCTGATGGAAACATATGAATGGGCCAAATCTCACCTGGGAGACGGAGAATGACATGATGAGTCGCTATCCGCATTTTTTTGTTGATGTGTGATTCCGGGAACGGAATCATCCTAAGGAGGAGAGAATTGTAATGCCCGTGTTTCTGGGCTAGGCATTAATGTTGATGTAATAGTCTAGGTTAACCTTTGTAACTCGTTTTGAAATAATAAAGATGTATTATTTGAGTATTATTTGTTTTGTGCTTCATTATGTGACTTAAATGAATTAAGGATAAAAATAAGCGATAAAATGAAATGTTAGACAAACCCGATATTGATACATGATGGCGTCGTGGTCGTGACGGGGTTTCCGAATATATAAAGAATGCTGAAATCCGAGTTATAACGAAGAAGTTATGACATGTCGAAGTTTCGCGACAGAACTGACACGACGCTGAATGACGTAAAATATGAATTTAAGATAGAGCGATATTTAGCCTTAGTGATCTAAACGAAAGTCGTGGAATACGTTAAACCGAGAGCGTGTATAAAAAGAACGTCTAAATCTGACTTCGTATGAGGAAGTTATGATTTTTCTAAGTTTCGACTTAACGGTATGCAGCTCGAAACTCGAATATGAGATCGAGTGACTTTTAGCCGAAACAATCTAAACGGGAATCGAAGATCTCATCGTTAGTAGTCCAACGGTAAAAAGACAGACGAAAACGGAGGTCAGATGAAGAAGTTATGATTTTATAACGGAGTTTTCCTGTCCCGACCTACTAAAAATAATATATTAAAAATAAATTCAAAAATAGCCGACAGAGTCTAAACGGAAGTTGTAGAGCATAATCTCACCTACGCGTAGATATAAAGAATATCGAAAACGGAGCTCGTATGCGAAAGTTATGAATTTTTGAAGTTCGAGGCACACATACCAAAGCTTATCCGAAGAGTACGCCCAGCGTACTCGATGTACGCCCAACGTACTGCTTGTAGAGGGAGTATGCCCAGCGTACTCAGAAGTTATGCCCAGCATAATCGCATGATCAGCCCCTATAAATAGAACTCAAGGGCTACCGAGTTTTGTTGCTCATTTCTTATCTCTCACTTCTTATTGCCTCGTTTTGCGTGCAACTTATACCCCGAAGCCTCGGTATCATTCCCGAGACCCGAAGCAAGTCCCGAAGCCCCGAAGATCCCGAGAAGTAAAGTTTTCGAGCCGAGACTCTGCCCGCGTAAAGTCTGGTTTTGGAGAAAACGTCCCGGTTTCATCGGAAACGATTGTTTTAAAAGACGAGGTGCTGTCTGATCATCGTCTTATCAAGTGAGTGTGTAGTCACTTTCTTCTAACACATAGATATGAAGTATTCTTTATAAAATACGTGTTATGTGTTTATATATTATTTGTTTATTTGAAATAATTGTTGAATGAATGATTTGCACAGGTTTAAGCTGTATTTAAATGTATATATTTTTATCTACTAATATGTTGGGTAGACAGTTGGTGTGTGATGAAATAAAATTATGAGAGGCCTCGTTGTTGTTGCTGATTCAGTCATCTAGCGGAGTTTAGATGACGACCACGGACTTTTCTAGACAGTCCAGTGGAACGCTAGCAGGCTCATAACCTGTAGGTGTTAATCAACTTGGGTGTTCATTTGTTGTACTCCATCCCCCCATGGTTGCCTTATTTGACATAAATTGCTGGGAAACCCCCAAAGCAGTGTTGTCGCCCTGATGAAAATCCTTAGGCTAGGTCCCTTGGGTTAATTGTTTTAGGGACGTAAAGTGAGGATAACGGGAATGGGTAATTGGGTTATTATTGGTTAATGAAATTAATATAATCATTTATTGTGGGTTGAAAACCCTATATGCTCACCAGACTCCCAAGCCTGACCCACTCAGTTTTTCTTTGTATTACGGATAGTGGCACGAGAGCATAAGTTGGATGACTTGTCAAGATATGTTGGATTATAGACCATAGTTATATATAACTGTTATAAGGTCTATTTTGTATTGTTTATGCTTTTGGTCTGTATCAGAACATGACATCCCGATATTTTGTTATATAATGAAAATACATTTCTTTAAGAAATGCTTTGATAAATTTTGTCTTATCATATTTTGTTTTGGGAACAAATTCCGCAACTCTTTTAATCAAATGATTACTCTGATTTTACTTTAAAAGCATAAATTAAATCGGTCTTTTCTGGCCGTGAAATTGGGGATGTCACATACAGTGTGTAAGCTTAAGAAATCCATTTATGGATTGAAACAGGCATCTCGTAGATGGAATCTTTGTTTCGATGAGAAAGTCAAAGAGTTTGGCTTTTCGAGAAGTGAGGATGAGTCATGTGTATATGTCAGAGCTAGTGGGAGTATAGTTAGCTTTCTGGTGTTATATGTGGATGACATACTTCTCATAGGAAATGACATACCAACTTTGCAGGAGGTTAAGTCATGGCTTGGGAAGTGTTTCGCTATGAATGACATCGAAGAAGCGGCCTATATTCTTAGGATAAGGATATTGAGAGATAGGAGTAAGAGACTAATTGGACTTAGTCAAAGTACATACTTGGAAAAGGTGTTGAAAAGATTCAGTATGATGGATTCCAAGAAAGGTGACTTACCGATCCAGAGCAATGCCAAGCTGAGTAAAACTCAGAGTCCGAGTATAGAGGTTGAGATAGCTGAGATGAGTCGAGTACTATATGCCTCTGCTGTTGACTCGATCATGTACGCTATGACTTGTACTCGCCCGGATGTGGCCTTTGCTTTGAGCATGGTCAGCACATATCAAGGGAATCCTGGCAAGGCTCACTGGACTGCGGTAAAGAACATTCTCAAGTACCTGCGGAGGACTAAGGATTGGGTCCTTACCCTCAGTGGGAGTGATGACTTGAGAGTGGTGGGGTATAGTGACGCCAGCTTTCAGACCGACAGAGATAATTTCCGCTCTCAGTCGGGCTGGGTATTTACCCTGAATGGAGGAGCAATAACTTGGAAAAGTTCCAAGCAGGAGACAGTAGTTGATTCAACTTGCGAATCAGAGTACATAGTAGCAAGCGAGGCGGCTAAGGAGACAATATGGCTGAAGAACTTCATCGGAGACCTTGGAGTTGTACCAGCTATAAAGGAGCCTATGGAGATTTTCTGTGACAGCGAGAGTGCAGTTGCCTTAGCCAAGGAACCAAGGGATCATTGCAGATCCCGACACATCGACAGAAAATATCACTTCATAGACATCGGATAGAAGAAGGACTCCTCATAGAGAAGAGGGTATCGTTAGAGGAGAACCCAACAGTTCCCCTCACGAAGGGACTGAGTTTGGTTAAGCACTTACAGCATGCGAGGCGTATCGGGCTGAAGGACGATATTAGGTTTAATGATTAGATAGTTTTGAAACTTGTAATAGTTGAAATGTAATTGACATTTGATGATTAAATAAAAGTTGTTTTTTATTTATAAGTAATGTTACTATCTTGTGTCAATCATTTACTATTGTTTCACTTTGCATGTTTTGACTTCCAGAATAATTATATTATTCAAACTATCCACAGTCGATCATACTTTGGAAGTAGGTATTGAGACAAGATTGTCATGAATTTGGCTTGTAGATTGTCTGGATTGCTACAACATTCATGAGTGCTCATAAGGTCTGAGTATTGGATTAAACCCACGCTCACTTGTATCACTTCATGGAATTTATCTCGAGTGATCGTGAGATGATAATATAATATAAGTCTTCAAACCAAGAGATATGAGTTGTTGACTATGAGTTGGTTGTACATTGATAGTATGACACCACATCAATAACTTGATGCTATAAAACGTGTTGTTGTGTACAATTTAATGAGTAGTTAGTACAAGCATATGAGTCAGAGTTTATATGTTCCTTTTAGTCCTTGGAGGATTAAAAGCGATATCTTTGGCCCCTCGATGATTTTGTTTTGACTTATGTGTCGGGCCCGGTCAGAACTAAATTGATGTGTTCGATTAATTTCTATGTCAAACAAATCGGAAATCGAGAAACAAACTGCTGGACAATAAGTATGACGTTGTTCCATGTATTTGTCTGGCTGATATCTTGAGAACAGAGGATTATATGATCACTTATCTGAAATGGCGCGTCACAGTTCGATAGAGGATTTTAAGAGCTACGATTGCTAGTCGGTGTTTTAAGTCGTACTTGCAGTTATAGTTATTAGACTTATCCAAGTGGGAGACTGTTGGACTTAGTGTCTAAGCCCATAACTATAATTGGTATGTACTTGACCCGAGAGTAGCATGGTCCATTTGGGTTGCATGGCACTAGAACAATTCGTAAGGATGGACTTTTGAGAAGAGGATATTTATGATTTATTAATATATTATAAGTTCTAATATATTAATATGAAATCATATTACTATTTAATTAGTATTGATCAAAAATTAATTTGGAATTAATTTAGTGATCAAAAGAGACTAATTAAATATAAGGAGTTGATTTGGTAAATCAATCATTCTTATGGTGTGGGCTTATGGTTATTTAGGATGGGCTAAACCAATATAGTAGTCCATGGAGGTTTAACCCATGGATCATAATTAAGATGAAAATTCATCCACATTAGGTTTACATAGATCTAACCCTAATCCTAGCCACACTATATAAGAAGACCCTAGGCTACTAAAATCGGCACCTAGAGTGATCTTTGGAAGAGCATAGCCAATTTTGTGTCCAAGTAATCCTTTCTCAAGTCCTCCATTGTTGGTGGTGTTGTGTGAAGCATTTGAGGCATCACATTTGGGGTGCTAGGCTCTTAAAGGTCCAAGGAAACAAGCTACAAGAAAATGTATGTCAACCAACTAGTTTTTGTTATACAAGTACCCATGTTTTGCATGCTAGTTAGGATAATGCTTTGGAAAATCAAATTGCATGTATAATTAGAGAAAACATAGATCCAAAACATTTAGGGTTGTATGTGCACCTTAAGGTTGTTAGAGTGCTCAAACCCCATCATATAATACATACCATCCTGTGGTACGTGTGTTTCTCAATAACATCACAATATCAATAATATAACATTTAATCATTTACATTACGATATAACTCACATCTTGTAACACATAACTATGTAAATAACAGGTGTTAGGGTAGTGTTACTCACCTTATTAGCTGGCAGAGACATCAACTCTGGTCCTCGATCTACCTTGCATTCCAGCTCGTCACAGGACAACACCTAACCACAAATTATCAAGTTTCTCAGAACCTATTACAATTTACCACTAACCAATTTTCGTGACTATTTGTCACCATACTCATTATACTCAATAATATAACCACAATAAGCTTAACATGTAACCCATCAGTCAAATCCACCACATCGGGTAACTCAAGTAAAGTAGAGTTTAACACCCTCACCGCCCCAACTAACTATTTCATCATAAGATTTACTTACAGATCTTACCAACAGGTCCATAATATTAGCATATCATGGACACCCATAGCATATACTCAGGCCTATCAAACCCAACAACTAACACATATAACAATTATACAATAATGGGATGATGTGTGCAAAAGATATCTCTAGCTTTAAATTTATAAGCCTAACTACTTATCTACTAATGCACCTATAGGTAGTGTACCTAATCAGTTTATAGTATAGTAAAGTAAGTTGGGTATTGAACATAGGGAACGAATTCAGTATATTAAAATAACTACTAAAAGTTAATCTGAAAACAAGCAATCATTAAAAAAGGTTTTTATCTGATTTTTCAAGTTCAGACAAACTTAAGCACTCAACCAAAAACGATTGTAATCAATATATAAAAAACACTTTCTTTTAGTTTTGAATCCACCTTTTTCCTATGGTTAGTTACTATTTATGGATTAATAAAGTTGGTTACCAATTATTATGTAATTAGCAATCTTGGTCCAATCTAATAATATTTTCACCAATTAATGTACTATTATGTAATGGTCCTACACAAGCAAACACATAATTAGTTATTACTGATAATTGGGCTATGTAAGATTTATCTGAGACAATTAAGCAAACACAATTATGATCACAATTATGTTCTCCAGCACAACTAAAGTTGTTACATTTATTACTTAATGAAGATGTGGTCACTCCTAGCTCTAGCAATTTATTAGTCACTAAATTACTAGGTAAACAACTTCATGCAATTTAATGGTCACTAAACTACACTTAACTTGAATTAAAGCAACAAAGATGCAAACTTTAACATGCTAGGTAATGATAATCAAACACAAGCACCAAACCAACTTTAGTAAATATAATAAATACTAAACTAACTCATAGTTTCAAGGTTTCATCTAGCTAAACGAAAGTAAACTAGATTAGTTACTCATGTCTGAAAGTAAACACACAAGTCCATAAGAAATTGACATGATTAAATAATGCAGACTGAATGTAATGATTTAATCTTCAAATTCTTGATCTTCCAACAATCTCTCCTTCAAAGGATGTTTTTCGCAGGTTTCTGACCTCCAAACTCGAGTATCTCTTCAGAATATCACCTCTCCAACTCTCCAACTCAAATGAGCAAAGGGATATATATAGTTTTCGAAAATCCATCCTCATGTCGTGAGCATTAGAGTCTCACGTCATGATCTTAGTGTAACTTGTATCGTGCAAGGAAATTGGCTTCCACGTGTTTATCTTCTAGAATATTAATCCTCACGTAGTGATAATAGATAGCTCACGACGTGGCCTTGGTTTTTTTACTAGAATCTTCTTCTTTTAAGCTCCACTAACTCTTGTTTTAGCTCTAGTCCTTCCAAGCTTCAATATTTGTCACTTCTGGTCCATATTCTTCAAGAGTGTCCTATTTCGCTGCAAAATGTAAATTAATTCAATAAGTATCACATATCTTTGCAATTAACCAAAATATTACTTAAAATGTATTAAAACATTGCCTAAATATATGTATATGGCAATACCAAAATACCTCACACTTATCTTTTGCTTGCCCTCAAGCAAAACTATTTTTAAGTTAAACTTTCATCACCAATATCACATAAGACAATCCATTTAGAACCCAACCATTATACCAAGACCTCAATGCGCATATTTGTGTCTAAGTTCCTATATACTTCCCTGCCCTAAATACTCACAATCCTTCTAAATCTTCACCCCTTAGTTTATACGACACTCATTTTTGCAACCCTCCGAATCCATCCTCAGAAATCTTTCTTAACCTCAAGGTATTTTTGGTTAAGCTACCCAAGCATACATAATATTTAGAAAAAATTACAACTTTGATACCACAATGGGGCTCTTCGAATTCATCTCTTCTTTGATATTTTCTCTTTGATTTCTTTGAATTCACCACCTTTTTTTTTTATTTTTGGTATCTTCAATTTTTAATTCTTCAGAATTTGTGATCTTGAGATCTTCATGCTTTATAGCTCCAAGATTCTTACAACTTTTGCAATTTCTCTTTTTTTTATATAACTCACTTTTTTCGCTCAATTCTTACATGCTTAAGCAAGCGAGCTTATGTAACGCCATGTACTGAATCGTTTCCTAATTCGGGGTTGTGGCCCGAAGATCGGTTATCATAAGGCTTATGGCGTTTGGAAAAGAGGTATTTAGACCCATTTGGGTGCGGGTAATGTAATATGGATGATCTGGGAGTTCAGTTTGTATTTTGGAGCCAAGGGGTATATCGGTAAAGTGTCAGTTTAGGCTTTTTATGAAATTTGGATTTTAGTTAGAGAAGATTTAAGGCAAGGATGAGTTGATAGAAGTGTAGAGCTTCTTGTTACCTTTCTGTGGATATAAGGATTATCGAAATCGGATTCAGAACGAAGAAGTTATGGCCCCCGGAAGTTGGTGGTTTAAAAGATTAGGCCTTGTATGTAGGGCATACAAGGGAGTACGATGGGCGTACTAGGTTGAAAGGATTGCAGATCTTCATGGAGTACACTGGGCATACTGGGAGTATGTGGGGCGTACTCCAACCATATGAAAACCCTAATTTTTAGGGTTTGCACCCTATTTAAGCATCATTATATCATCTTTTGGACATTTTAGACCAACCTCCATCTCTCATTACCCTGAGATGGAAACCATAGAGGGATTTGGTGAGTTTTGATCTTGAAAGAGTGTTTGTTGGTGGATTGTGAAGAATAAGAAGAAGATAAGCACTTGAGGGGATATTTTGAGCTTGTAGATCCAAGATCTTATTCTCATTTGGAAGCATTTTGAGGTAAAAAGCTCTCACCTTGATGGTCTTGATGGGTTTTGAGCATAACAACATTCTTATGTGATCATGCAACCATAATTGCTTTGGATCTAAGGTTTTCTCTAGTTATACATGCAAATAGAAATTCCAAAGCAACAACCCTAATACTAGTATACAATTCGGAATCAATATGAAAACTCCTTACTTGTTATCTAGTAATAACAAGAGTTTCCTTGGATGACCTTGACTCTTGAAAGCTTTAGTGCCTCAAGTGTTGCACCTCTAATGGAGTCACAAACACCAATAGAAAAGGATGAGAGGGGAGAGGTAATGAAGTACTATAATTTTCGGCTAGGGTTCTCTTAGAATGCATAGGGCCAAAAATCACATGTTAGGGGTCCTTTAAATAGCTGAGGCTGCTAGGGTTTTCAGGTGATACCCTAATTTCCTTGCTTAGACCTTAAGCAGTCCATGGACCTCCACCTTAGAATCCTTGGACGAAATTCTATAGGGCCTCCTATAGATTTCATCCACTCCCTTATATAGGAGTCCATCAGCCAAACTCTGCAACTATCATACAGATCCTGTGTTTTCAATAGTACGGGCCCATACTACCTTCCACACCTATACGTAGTTGATTCAGAATTCATTCCAAGTCTATAAGTAACTTCATTAAGCCACTCCTATGTATGCTAACACCCACTGCTCCTATGAGCTACAACTAACTTCCTATGCACTCTTCCTAGGATTACCCTCACTCCTGCACCATTGGTTGATTTTTTGTGTGCTTGTTGTACACAATACAAGATCAAATAGACTGTCGAATAATCGACTATGCCCTAAATCCACAACCAAACAAGGAACAGGAAATAAGGCCAAGTCGATCATTCTAGGGCTATTCAATCCCGATCATATACAACCAATCAACATACACGTAGCTAAAACACAATCAAAAGCATATATATATATATATATATATATATATATATATATATATATATATATATATATATATATATATATATCAGATAAGTAACTCCCAAAATCAGAAGGTATCACAGAAATCGACATCACTACCCAACAACTTCTAAAAGAACCTTATCCACCAGCATGTTTTTCTAACAATTCATATATCAGCAAAATCAAAACTCAGCAAACATAACAAATATGGGTATTTTGGGAGCCACTCCCCTGTCTAGGCTCTGGATAAATGTACACAACGCATCCTCCTAAAAGTCAAAGTTAAGTCAAGGCCCATATTCCCGATCTCAAGCCAACAATCAAACAAGAACATGACAAGAGACTGAGCGCATGTACTTAACCCAACTCTTTTATTATATATATATTGTGACATCCACAATTTCACGGCCAGAAAAGACCGATTTCGTTTATGCTTTTTAAAATAAAATTAGAGTAATCATTTGATTAAAAGTGTTGCGGAATTTGTTCCCAGAAAAACATGATAAATATGTTATCAAATCATTTCCGAAGAAATGTATTTTATTCATTTAAACCATTGGGATGTCATTGTCAATACAAAAACATAAGCATAAACAAAACTTACATTCATTTACACTAGTGATCTACTTCTCTTTTAATCTCTCAGTGTAAAGCAACTTCGTATCGATACCTGTGATAAAAATAAACTGAGTGGGTCAGGCTTGGGAGCCTGGTGAGCATATAGGGTTTTCAACCCACAATAAATAAATTTATTATGTTTAAACATCAAACAATCAACCCAATTACCCAACCCCATTATCTTCTTTATTTCTTAAGGATTTACCCTAAGAATCATCTATCACTCATTCCTAAGCTTTCCACCTAAGGAATAGGCACGAAGTCACATCGTCGCCAGGGTTTATACACCGGGCACTAAGTCCATAACTGCCAGGGTTTTTAGAGTACATCTGATGAACATATAGTTCACACACCTACAGGTTGCGAGCCTGCTAGTGTTCCATGGATCATCTAGAATAGTTCATGGTTGTCATCCATACTCTGCTGAATGACGGGGCCATCGCTTGGTTCATCGCTTCTCACCATATTTTACCACTCATATATCATCGCTCATCTTTCATCGCTCATCATTTATCTCATCATTTTATCACACATCAACTTATTTCACCTACTCATGTTATACCCAACATATTTGTAGATAAAATATATATACATTTTAAATCATTTTAAACATGTATAAAACATTCTTTCATCTACCCATGTTTTACCCAACATATTTGTAGATATAAAATACATATACAGTTTAAAACCTGTATAAAACAATCATTCAATATCTATCTCAAATAAACAAACAACATATATACACATAGCACGTATTTTATATAAAATACTTCATATCTATGTGTAAGGTGAAAGTGACTATACACTCACTTGATTTAATGATAATCGGGCAGCACTTCGTTTCCTAAAACAATCGTTTTCGATAAAACCGGGATGTTTTATTGAAAACCGGGCCCTGCAAGGGTGGAGCTTCAAAACCGAAAAGATAAATTTCTTGGGCTTCTCGGGCACTTCGGTACGTGTTTCGGACGTTGGAAATAATCTCGGGGCTTCGGGGGAAGTTGAAATAGTGGAAATATGAAATTTGGGGTGAAAAATGCCAAATTTCTAAATCTAGTCGGAAGATCTCGCAACCCTCCCCCCCCCCCCCCCACTTTTATAGGGTGCGAGACCGAAGATCGATGGCTGAGAAGACTCCACGCGGAAGCAGATGCGAAGCTCGAATCCGGAGGGGAGGCAGCTGGCGCGCTTCGGACAGAGACACGCGTCGGTCTTGGATTGGGCCACGCTTCGGATGCGAGGGCTCGCCACCGAAGTCACACGCGTCAACCTCTGATTGGACCGAACCTCGGACTCGAGAAGAACGCGACACGCCTCGCCAGGTGGCCTCGGATGACTCAGCAAATCAGACACGTGGCATGCTACGAGCGAGGGTGACGTGGCCGAAGCATGACCATGCGAAATTTCTCGGATTTTGGGATTTTCTCGATTTTTGTGTCCCGAACTTCTAAAATCCATAACTTTCGCATGCGGGCTCCGTTTTTGACGTTCTTTATATGTACGCGTAGGTAAAATATCGCTCTACAACTTTCGTTAAGACTTCGTTGGCTAATTTTGAATTTAATTTTTTTATTATTATTTTTAACAGATCGGGACAGGAAATCCGTTAAAAATTAATAACTTCTTCATCCGACGTCTGTTTTCGTCTGTCTTTTTACCATTGTACTACTATTGACGAGACCTTCAATTCTCGTTTAGTTTGTGTCGGCTAAAAATCACTCGATCTAAAATTCGAGTTTTTAGTTGTCTACTGCTAAGCTGAAACTTAGAAAAATCATAACTTCCTCATACGAAGTCAGATTTGGGCGTTCTTTTTATACATACTCTCGGTTTAACGAACATTACGACTTTAATTTATATCACCAAGGCTAAAAAGTAGTTTATCAAAAACTCACTTTTTACATCATTCGGCGTCGTGCCGGTTTTGTCGCGAAACTTCGACAGGTCATAACTTATTCGTTATAACTCGGATTTCGGTATTCTTTATATATCTGGAATCCTTGTCACGGCCACTTCAACTTTCTTAATAGATATCGGCTTTATATAATATTTATTTTCGACGCTCATTTTTATTCTTAATTAATTAAATCCTAATAATTAAGCATAAAACACATCATTCACATAATAATCACATAATTTCTCTTCATTTCTTCAAAATGAGTTACAAAGGTTGACCTAGACTATTGCATCATCATTAATGCCTATCCTAGAAACACGGGCGTTACACACACACACACACACACACACACACATATATATATATATATATATATATATATATATATATATATATATATATATATATATATATATTCCAAAAACATTTGCAAAATCTCTCAGACCCTAGTTTGAGACAGGATTCACACAAGTGTTCCTCCGATTCACTCAAACCAGGGCTCTGATACCAACTTGTAACGTCCCATTTTCACAACCAAAATTTTTCATTTTTATTAAGGTGAAAACTTTCCAATTTATAAACCCATTAATAAGAAAACAGTTTATTCCAAATTGCATTTGTTCAAAATCAAAGTTTTATTGAAAATGTGGAATCCTCAATACTGATGATGCGTGTGTAACGTCCCGCCTTCGCCTTCCCATAGAATCCAATGATACCTGAAACAATAAACAATTGGCTAAGCATAAAGCTTAGTGAGTTTCCCCCAAAATACCCCATACCAAACATAACATATAATGGGCCCGCCCTAAATCGCATAATGGGCCCCGCCCACTGAGATACGGGGCCCGCCCACACTCGCATAACATAAACACACAGTAGATAATTATATAACATGCAAACACATGCCATAATCATAGAGGTAAATAGCATACAGACTAGCCTTCGGGCCCCGCCTGGCATCGGGTCGTACCCGGTAATCATAAAAACACATACAGTTTTACAGGTTATTATAGCAAGTAGCATACTCGATACCAGAACACAGATCTAACAGATCACTACAGTATAGCAGCATATTAGATACCATAACACAAATCTACCAGATTACTATAACATAACAACATACTAGACACCATAACACAAATCTACCAGATTACTATAGCATTACAGCATACTCGACACCAAAACACAGATCTAACAGATTACTATAGCATGCCAGCATACTAAATATCAACAATCCAAGGAATGCATGGCTGAATATACTCAGAGGTGAGTTAGTCACCTGGACAGGTGATCCTACTCTAGAACCACAACCAAACAAGGAACAAGTAAGAGAGCTTAGATCAAGAGTCCTCATTCTATCCTACATGACTATATACAGTCTCTAGGGCATCCCTCTACTAGCATATAACCAAAGCTAGTAGGCCGACATTAGTGCCTTCGACCCATGGGTATAGTGAGGCGAAACTCACTTTGATGTGCGCGTAGATAACCGCTGTAGTAAAGAAGGACTCTACCAACTTCAACTCACTTCCAATCACCTACAGGAAGATACTTGAGTCGATACCCAATCACATGTCATAGTCACTTGCAATAGTGACCACCTCACATGAAATGATGATTAGGGTTTCACATAAAATGACGATTAGGGTTAAGTAAGAACACTTAACCCATTAAGGACTTAATCACTTAAGGGTATGACTGATTAAGGTTTGACTTAATCATTCTCAGGTGAATAACAATCCAATCAACAGGCCGAATACATACCCAATCATTGTCCAAATAGAGCTCCCAGTTCTAGGGTTTTTCACATAAAATGATAAGTAGGGTTAGTGTTCCACACTTAACCCTTTAAGGACTTAATCCATTAAGCCTAATATTTTTTAAGTTAATTGTAGGGGCATTATTAAGTATTATTTAGAATCTAATTAACAGCTTTAACGTGGGTCCCGACCAACTCCAAAACTAGGGTTTCTGGACATTTGGGTTTTCTAAACCCTAATTAGGGTTTCCAACCCAAATACGTGCCAACTAGGTTCCAAGTTAGGCTTTTAGGTTAATTAGTGTTTAATAAGCCACGCACCACCCACTACCACCCCATACGGTGGTGGTCAACGGTGATTCACGGTGGTGGTGGTTATGATTTTAGGCCAAAACAATATCAAAAGCATTACAAACATTAGTCCAATCACATACATATGCACACAGCCACCGGAGATGGTGGCTAGTGGTGGCAGAACGGTGGCAGCCACCACCTCACGGTGGTGGTGGGGGTTTTCCTTGATTTTTCGGCCAAGGATTTCTCATACAACATCGCGCCATAATACACATACATATTTACACCATAAAACACACACACACACACAACCACCTTCCACGGTGGCTGGTGGCGGTAGGAGATGGCAGTAGGCGGCAACCACCATGGTTGGCGGCCATGGTGGTTCTTTTCGATTATTCGGCCAAGGCCAACCAAGACACACACACACACGCCACTCATGCGAAATACAAACTCAACAGCCTCGTTCGTGGTGGCAAACGAAGATCGAAGCAACGAATGGGAGGGTCGTACGAGTAGCGGTGACGGCGGCTAGCTGCTGCGGGACAGAAAGAAGGCAATGGACAGCCGGAGCAGCACCGACAACTGCCGTGTTGTGGTTGCGGATGATGAAGAAGAAGAAGAAGAAGAAGAAGAAGAAGAAGAAGGTAGAGGAATGGTGGCAGCGGACGCACTCACGATCGCCAACTCGTTCTCGCCGGAAAGAAAGCAGCCGCGACGCTCGGCAGTTCGGTGTAGCAAGTAACGGAGGTGACGGCGGCGGTTGTTCAAAGTAGTAGGTCGGCGGCGGCTGGGGATGGGGGAAATAAGGGTGGCAGCCAAAAATGGTTCTAGGGTTAGGGTTTCAAAATGCTTCCTCCAAAAATAAAGGAACATGAGAAGGTGAAGGGTCTTAACCCGTCTTTGATTCAACTTATGCCAATTTCCCATTTTCGGTCCCTCCCTCTCAATCTCTTTTCAAATTAGATCCATAATTTACCAAATAACCCACAGCTTCATAATTCATTACAATTCAAGTCCTAATATTACAATATAGACCCCAAAATTTGGAATTATACCATTTAACTCCTTATGGCTAACGCTGATAAATATTACAAAATTAGGGATAAAATAAAATAAAATATAAATTACATCTCGGGGTTTTAGGGCTTATTATTTATTTATTCACCTATTTTATTTTATTTATTTTATTTTAAACGGAATGTTACATATAACTAGTTGTTATTTCATATGATATGAATTAATAAGTCATGTACAACCTTTTAGACTAGTTGGATTCTTTTGTCTTTTACCTAAAGACAAAGTTTATATTTTATAAACTTTGAGTTTATAAAAATCAAAGAATCTTTCTTCTTTCTTTAGGTGTGTCTGAAAGTTAGAGATGTATGGGAGGTTGCTTGTCAACCTCCATCCTTTCTTCCCATGCCTCTAAAGTAAGGTGATTACTTTGTATTATTTAATGAAGTTTCTTTGCATGAGTTTTTGTGAAACATCCCAAAATACGACCCAAAAATTTTCGTTTAATTAATAAATAAACTCATGCACTGAATATCATATCATAGAAACCGTACGTCAAATATCTCAAACCATAGTAAAATATCATAATAAAACTGTATCAAACTGTATCATCTCATATCAAATAAACTGATCAAACTCCTAGGACTAAAACTGAAGCTGTGGTGTGTGCGATGCCATCATCCCGAGCTCTTCCCTTTACTTGCGGAAGTACCTGAAACCAAAACTAAAACTGTAAGCACAAAGCTTAGTGAGCTCCCCCAAACTACCACATACCATACAAACATATAAAGCACATACTGGGCCTTGCCCACTGCATCGGATCGAGGTCTGGACTAACTGGGGCCTTCCCCCCTGCATCGGACCGAAGTCCGGAACTGACTGGGACCTTGTCCCCTGCATCGGACCAAAGTCCGGACTAACTGGGGCCTTGCCCCCTGCATCGGACCGAAGTCCGGAAACTGACTAGGACCTTGTCCCCTGCATCGGACCGAAGTCCGGACTAACTGGGGCCTTGCCCCTGCAACGGACCGAAGTCCAGAAACTGAATGAACATAGCATAGCATAATCACAACTATTGGCATAAACACATATACTGCATACTGCATCGGACCGAAGTCCGGAACACATAACACAAAATCATGCTTGAATCACAAAGACATCAAGTACACTGAACTACTGCATCAGACCAAAGTCTGGAACTACTGCTAACTAAACGAGCCGGCATTGTGGCCGTAAACCTGTTCCTACTGGAAGGAAACTCATCTCGTAATCTGGCTGCTGAACCAACTGCTGGGGAAACTGTCTGTTGCTGCTCCGGTATCTCTCCGGCTATAATTTCCCATAAATACACTCAATCAAATACTGATAACTATACTGAGGGTAACATGACTATTTTACCCCTGGTCAAAGTCAACCTCCTGGTAAAAGTCAACATTCAGTTGACCCGACTCGTCGAGTTGGGCCGCCAACTCGTCGAGTCCCTACTCTCATTTCTCAATCCTGCCCGCTACTACTCGTCGAGTTTGGCATAGACTCGACGAGTTCCTCTTCGATACTAATACTCAGTAAATCTTCATCTGACTCGCCGAGTTGTATGAACAACTCGTCGAGTTTTGTTCTTGAGGTATGAAGATTGCCTTGGACTCGCCGAGCCAGGGCATTGACTCGCCGAGTCCCTCCATGAATGAGTCTAACCTCCAGCTCACTGAGTCCACCTCTCACTCACTGGTTCCACTCGGCATAACTCGAAAAGGGGAAAAACAAGGGACTCGCGACTCGACTCGTCGAGTCTGAAGAACGACTCGCCGAGTCGTATACATGCAATCACTATATACTCGATTCTGCTTGAATCCAGTTCAATCCATTCATAGATCTGGGTTCTTAGGGCTTGTTTAACACGTAAAGTTTCCAACTTTACGTGTAAATAAACACCAATGAAGGTTTTAAGGCTCAAAACACACTATAAGAGTAGATCTAGGGCTTTCATGCAATATGGCTCCATAAAGGTATTAGATCTAGGCTTCTGGAACTCAAACATAGCTGGATCCGAAGGCTATTCATCTCAATGTGTCCTCTATGCTACTACCAAGCCAAGAAATGGTTCAAGAATAACTTTAATGGTGTTCCAATGGGGATTTAAGCATAGAAACAGAAAAGGGTCGAGCTATACCTCACTATACTCTGAAATGCCACAAAGGTCTTGGATCTCCTTCTTCTCCTCTTGATCTACCTTCCTTCTTCTCTCAAGATCTTCAAAGAATCACACCAAAACACACAAAATGCTAAGAGAGTGCTAGGGTTTCGAGAAGGATGCTCTGGGGTGATGGGGGCTGACTTGAGGCCCCAAAAAGTTGATTAAATAGGGTGCAAACCCTTGAAATTAGGGTTTCTTCTAGACTGGCGGACTCGCCGAGTCCAGAATATAGACTCGTCGAGTCGCCAACTTAAATGTGCTCAATATCCCGTCTCTACTCGACGAGTCGGGCTACTGACTCGTCGAGTTCCTCTTGCAAACTTGAAAAATAATTATTTAAATAACATACCAGAATTGGGGTGTTACATTTTGGCTAGTCTTTCTAGTGAATTCCCTCCATTTCTTCATGTGGCCAAAACCTCTCTTCTCTCCCTATTCTAGTTGTCTTTTGAAGATTGTTGCAAGATTAGAAACCCTCTTGATTTGTCTTCTTTAGTGCTTATTTGAGTTAAGCACTTAAAGGCTTAAGACACTCAAGAATACAATAATGAACTAGAATTCCAAGTGCTTTACTCTTGATGGTGGATACACATAGAGAAAATATACTCTTGAATTTTTGCTATCTTCATCAACACCCCAAAACCAAGTGGGTTCAAAGGCTTCAAAGGTTGTCATTCTAAAACAGTATTTGGTTGTTTTAGTTTCATTCTAACCTCTATAAATGGATCCTTGGTTTTCTGGTTTTGTTATAAACTAAAAATAAACTTGTTATTTTTATAAACTTCCGTTGCGGTTTTTGTGAAAAACAAACTTATATTTTATATCAAAACCCATTTGTGGTATCAGAGCCATCTTTTTATATGTTCGAATGATGTTTTATGTTTGATAATCTTTGGTTTTGGGAAAACAAGCATGAATTTCTTTTTGTTAAGAAAAAAAAATCATATGTGTCTTCTTTGACAACTTCTTGGTTACAATTGTTTATTTTTATATATAACCATTTTTCATGCATTTTGGTTATATAAAAGTTGCCTTAGAAAAAAGAAATATTTGTTTGTTTTTATATTTGATATATTTTTGTGTATAAACAAGCCATTTGGACATTTATGTTGTGTTTGGTTGATATTTATTTATTCATAAGATGTAATAGATAAATGTGTATTTTTCATTTGTTGATTTGTTGTAATAAATTAGTTAGACTGGCTGTATTTCTTTTTAAATGTAACAAGATGAAGAAATGACATCCTTAAAGATGACTTAAACATTTAAGACCATAATCCCAACCATAAGCTTCTACTTTTGGTTTTGGGCTTAATTATAGTCTTAACGATTTAATTGCAACAACCTTTACAACGTGAAGATTTGAAGTTCTTTTGGAAGCTAGAGTTGACTTGGAAAATGGGAGCTTGAAGACCTTTTGAAGTGTCCCTTAAGTCCTTAGGAAGGACTTAATAATTTTTGTGATGACTCACAAAAATTATTACAAGATATGGCTTGGTTTATACACATTAATATGCATGCATGTGATGTTTATTTTTATGTTATTGTATGTTATGTTTTGTGCATGAAAATGAGTTTTACATGTCAAACAACATTTTAACATAAGATAATATCACTTGGAGTTTGAGTAAAAAATATTTAAAAGATAACATAAGATATTTATCAATGGATGTTTATAAAAACGTTTTTACCAGTTACCGGTTAAAAATCGATTTTTGTTGAAAATAGTTTTATCGTAAAACTTATAAATACCCAACTTTAAAATATGTGAAATGGTTTAAAAGAAGTTTAAACAGTATATAAACTCCATGTCTTTAAAATAAATACGGATTTTTTATTA
This sequence comes from Lactuca virosa, assembly GCF_052849685.1. Classification (NCBI taxonomy): domain Eukaryota; kingdom Viridiplantae; phylum Streptophyta; class Magnoliopsida; order Asterales; family Asteraceae; genus Lactuca; species Lactuca virosa. The sequence continues at coordinate 39,219,293 of NC_136434.1, forward strand.
AAAAGACTAAAATCGGTTTATAGCTTTATAACGACAAATAATAAAACTAGTGACTATTTTTTGCGTCAAAATTTAATATATGATATTAGTGTTTTAAACATAACACAACATGTTGATGTTATGTTTTATGCATGCTAAATGAGATTTAAAATATAAGTATCATCACCCAAGTTTTGGTTTATCAAAATATGACTTTTATCATAAGATGCATAAGATTGAATTTATAAAATAAAATAAGTTTATTTTACAAATTCAAGAAGTCATGAGATTTTCATTGTCAAAAGGAGATTTAAAATTGTTATTTTAAAACTCATCCAAAACTCCAAGTCTTAAGTATAAAATAAAATTTTATTAAGACTATTATCGGTTCTTAAAACTGATCTACGACTAAACTTTAAAATACCGGATTTTAGTTTATACTTGATCGCGGCTAATGGTAAATAACATGAAGTTTTATTTGGCACCTAAAGAACCTCATAACAATGATGGCTTTTACATGTAATAATGTGGAAAATACCTTAAACTCTTAAGGGTAGATGCAACCAAATTGGATCTATGTCATAAATCTATTGAAGCAACATACTATTGAACAACAAAACTATAACCCTAATAGAAATCGAAATTCACAAGGATAATTACATACCTCTGATTTGTTATTGTAAACAAACTATTTGATCAATCTGATAGCCTCTTTAAAACTAGCTTCAATTGTGTGCAAGCCTCTAATGGTTCACACCTACAACACAAGAACCCTATAAGATTTAGGAAAGAGGGGAGGTAAGAATTTTTGGCTGTGATCTCTTAGAAATCTTCGCCGGAAATTCCAAGTCTTAAGGTTGTATTTATAGCTGATTAGGAAACACCTAGAAACTCTAATTTGAACATAAAATAATATAATTTCAAATAAGGTAATTTATCTAGTTCCTCGATTATCCGTATGAAGACTTCCAGAAGACTCCAAGAGGAGCCTCAAAACCATCCCATGCAGGAGGGTTCTAGAACCTGTCCGCTGCTCAACTTTAGAACAATTACGACTATAGTCCTTCAACTTATAATTAATTCTAATTAACCTAGAATTAATTCCAAACTAATTTTGATTAATTCTAAATTAATTATAACTATTTCTAATTAATATATTAGTCGTATAATATATTAATAAAATATTTATCTCTCTCTAAAATCAATCGAGATGATTTCTTGGTTATGAAGACAACCTAAAAAAGACTTTACTTTTATTCTACAAATTCATGAAGTCATGAGATTTTGATAGTCAAATGGATATTTAAAATTTTAATTTTAGAACTCATCAAAAACTCCAAGTCTTAAGTATAAAATGAAATTTTATTAAGACTATTACTGGTTCTTAAAACCGATCTGCGGCAAAACTTTAAAATACCATATTTTAGTTTATAATTGATCGTGGCTAACGGCAAATAAACTGAAGTTTTACTTTACACCTAAAGAACTTCATAACAAGTGATATGAATTTTACAAAAGGGTACATGAATTGTTGGATTCATGCAATATTTATAAGACCATGGTTTTATAAACTATAATTGTAAAACATATATAAAACTTTTTCTTAAAAATGCAAGTCGTTGTCGTCCTTTTGAAGAACACTCGGTATCATTTGTATGGTCTTAGTGGCACATGGTCACATGGTCATTAGGATTATCTTATGATTTTCGGGGTAGTTTTGTAGTTTTAGATGTCTAAAGGGTCACATTTGTTGGGTTAATCGGATTCAAGTCTAGTTTTAGGGAAATTGCCTTTTATTAATTCCCAATTTTAGATTAGGAGTCAAAGTGTTTTATTTTATTATTTTAGAAGTTTGAGTAGTTTTCAATTTCTTTAGTATAAATAGCTAGGAGCATGTGCCGTTCTTTTGGTTTTTTAATGCATTTCCAGTAACTTTGTGATCAAGTATCTTTCTTTTTTTTTTTTTTTGTCCCTGTTTGAGTTCACAGTTTCAACTCACAACAAGTAATTTGTTTATTGTCTTTATTGCACTTACACTTGGTATCAGAGCGAGGTGAAGACGGTGCCGGTTTGAGAGTCGGTTTCAAGAAAACCATAGCCTTTCGCTGTGGGGCAGACATAGCGGGAACCGAGTTCGAGTTTAAGGGGGTGTAGATTCGTTTTGAGCGTGAGTTGAAGCATCTCAACAACAGCCCCGATTTTTCTTGATCGGGCTTGTTCTGAGGTAGAGAGAGACTAACCAGAGGCGCGAAATAAACGGACGGGAAGATGTCAAAGTGGGTGACTTTGAGTCGGTTCGTTTTGCAGGTGACGGAAGACGGTAAATGTGGTCGTGACATTGTCTTGTTGTTCGGTGGAAAAGTGCTCTCAGAACAAGTTTGATTAGACCGGGGTTGTCAAAAAAGAGAATAAGACGTTGATCGATTGAAATCAGAAGGCAGATCGTTCTTGATCGGTTTGTTCGTGATAAGGGGATACCGACGTAGGTGCGTGAAAAGCAGGCAGGAAGGATCCGTCAAAGCAGGTGGCTTTGGATTCAGTTCGTTTGGCAGATTGAAAGAAAACGGTGAAGCGGGTGACTTTGTTTTCGTCGTCGGTGGAGTTGCCTCTTTGAAGAACGGTAATCGGAACAAAGGAAGAGATTGGAAAAACAACACGATGTGAACATTATGGCGGTGGAAGTTCAAATCGGGTGGCTTTGGATGTGGCCGGCGAGAGGTCGTTGATCCGGGAAAAGTCGAGATGGTAATGAACATGTCCAACGGGATACCATGATATATGTCATATGTGTTGTCACCAATTAAAATGGGTTGTTAGAAGACTTTAGATGTGACCGAGGTGAAGGTCGGGTGTTCGGAAAGATCGAGAATCGGGGATGGTTCGAAAAGATGGTGATTAAACGATGTTGTGAACGAGTGGTATGTCAAATCCGATTAAGGGGGTGATTGTTGGGTTAATCGGATTCAAGTCTAGTTTTAGGGAAATTGCCTTTTATTAATTCCCAGTTTTAGATTAGGAGTCAAAGTGTTTTATTTTATTATTTTAGAAGTTTGAGTAGTTTTCAATTTCTTTAGTATAAATAGCTAGGAGCATGTGTCGTTCTTTTGGTTTTTTAATGCACTTCCAGTAACTTTGTGATCAAGTATCTTTCTTTTTCTTTTTCTTTTTTTTTTTCTTTTTTTTTTGTCCCTGTTTGAGTTCACAGTTTCAACTCACAACAAGTAATTTGTTTATTGTCTTTATTGCACTTACAACATTGTCACTGGTTAGTTGCAATACTACAATTTGTTTCAAGTAGGATGATTTGATCAGAATCTTGTGTGATAAAGGTCACCTAAGCATGAGAGGTCCGAGGTATAAATGGGATAAACATGCCAAGTTAAGCAATAGTTGTTTAGGATCCCATAATCTAGGAGTTATATATTGTATGCAATTGGTAATCGCTACCTACCAAGTTTGATTAAGTTAATGGGATAAAGGTCATCTAACCATTTACTTGTTCTGTTACTTGGATCCTAGACTTTAATAAATTAATGTTTTAAGAAACAATAAAAGGTATTAATTTTTAAAGCCTAAAGATTAAAAATACTAAATGAAACCTTGTTAAATTCTATTAATAAATGTTAATAATTTTACGCCCTGCAAAATCCCTCTCTTGTTAACTTTCAGGAGATAGTAACATTTGATGGTTATAATTTCTATAACTGGTATAATATCTTCAGGTTCCACCTTAAGGATAAATATAAATTATATATATTGAAAGATCCCATACTTGAATAACCTCTGCAAGTCAATCAGTCTGATCATGATACTTTGATGGGAGTATTATTGTGATGATGCTAATGTGTCTCACATCATACTGGATTAATTAACCTTGCCTTGCAGAAAGTCTTGGATAATTATGAAACATATCAGATGTCTCATCAAATAAAGTATTTATTCAATTAAAACATTAGAAAGTGCTTCATGCCTGTTCAAGCATTGAATAAAGGAAGTCTAATAGATTATATATACTCAAATAGACTTATAGGGCAGTTAAGCGAAATACAACATAAACCCATAAATCAAGAAAGGACCAAATGATTAGTGTTGTTTCTATTGTGGAAGAAACTGGACACTAAAAGAGGAATTGATCCTCTAATCTCATCGAGCTGAAGAAGTTTGACTTTGACAAGACTTCAAATATCTATATGATAGAACTATTTATTTTTCCATCATTCACTTGAGTATGTTATGCTTGAGGTAACACTAATAATTGATATTATGTGTTGATGATTGGAAGAAATAATCAATTGATTACAAATGAATGTACTTTGTGCCGAAGATATACCAAGTGATGTTATAATCTATGTTTAAATAATAGATTTTTTGTACTCATTCTTATACGGACATGTAATAGTTGTAAATTTACGAATAAATCCAAATTTACTTATCGTTTAATGGATGTTCATATTCATGTTTTGAAACGATGGATTCTGTGTTAAAGAATATTTTCTCATAATATCATTTATGAAGTAAATCTATAAGCTTTCATTAAATTGATAGTTCTGATTATGACACCTAAATAATGAAAATATATTTGACTCAAACTTATCTATATCATAATAATCATGAGTATATAAATAAGAAACGCATATACCAACTTCAAAATGATAAATTTTATAAAGGAAAATGAGCTTCATTCATTTCATATATATGAATCTTATTTATATGGGAAGATGATTTGCAAGTGTCTTTATGTATTAGTAGTTAAAGAAAAAAAAAGGTTTGACAAAGAATTATACATAAATGATGTATGTAATCTTTTCAATCCATGAAATAGATCTGGTGATAGATGTTTAATTAATTTCATCGACGATTTTTATTCATTATTGTTGAAACCTTTGATTTTCTCAAATTATTTCATAGTGAAGATTGAAATACAACTTAATGAGATCATTATCAACCTTCCGTTATGATAAAAAAATGAGTTTTGTAAACCAAGTCTTCTTGCAACATCTTAGGAGTTGTGGAATCGATTCACAACCCATTCCGTCAAAAACACTCACTCGACATTAGTATGGTTCTTGTGGCACAGGATCACCATGTCACTTAGATATATCTTTTGATGTTCGAGGTAGCCTTTGTATTCTCTAGTGGGATGGGGTCACCTGGCCACTGGATGAATGTCGATAGTAAATGTTTTTGAATAGGATAAAACAGACCTTGTAGTCTGTTATATGATGTTTTAAAAGAAATATTTTTGGAATTATGCTCACTGCAACAAATATATATTGAATATATATTTCCAACCAAACAAATAGATTAAATACTTTCATTAGACTAATTATTTAATGGTTTCTCTTTATCTAAAAGGTATGGAGTTATAGTGCTTATGGTAGACAATAAGCTTAACCATTCTAGAATCTACTAATTGCATTTATGTAGATTATACTAAATGATTGTTTAGACTGAAGTTTCTACTAATCCAACTAATTTTCATTGCATAATACAAGTGCTTAGAAAGTTATTTTTCTAAGTCGGAGCAATTTGGAGCTTTAAGAGCTAAAGATCCATAAGAAAATGCATCAAAGTTTGGAACTAGCAAGTTTTCAACTGTTGTTAAATCTGCTCAATATTTTATTAGAAACTAATAAAACACATAGATATGCATTCATGTATGATTATCAAGTATGGGCTTGATTAATCTTCCTCGATATAGTTTGACTATAAAGAGTAAGTGAGTTTTCAGAGAAGAAAACATACATGAAATAAAATCTTTCCAAGATTTAAGCATCTCAAAGTAAGAATCTTCTTTCTTATATGATAATTACATATTGTGATTTAATTATAAATAAAGATGAATCTTTTGTTTCTATGAAGCTAGTGGGAGCGCGGTAACAATCCTAGTCTTCTATGTAGTCGACATACTAAATCTTGGAATAAGAATCTATATAGATAGATCATGGCAACTTAAAAGATTAAGTAAAATTGCACAAATTGTCAAGGATTTTAAAGAGCTTAAGATAAAGGATTGTAACACCCATGATTAGGGTTTTAATTAGCAGTAAGGGAGGTTGGGGAGAGGAGTTTAGGTTCTTTTAAATAGGGTGCAAACCCTAAAAATTAGGGTTTTCATTAGCAGCTCCTACTCGTTGAGTCAGGGCACTCTGACTCGTCGACTAGGTCCAATAATCCACGCGGGCTAACCTGCCTCTACACGGCGAGTTGGTGCAATAAACTCGTCGAGTAGGTCCATAAACATGTACATAATGCTTTAAAATTTATACCCAGGAGTCAGGGTGTTACAAGGACTCTGGGAGAGTTATATTGTCAAATACCACATGAAATTATTTAGAGCAAAATCCTAGTGAAAAGTTTATGAACTAGAGAATATGATTGTATTCCATATGCTACTACAATTGGATTAATCATATATGCCATGGTTATGCATGAAGGCCAGATAATTTTCATGCTTAGAGCATGTCGAATGATACCAGTATAATCCAAGAACAAGTCATAGTGTGACTTAAAGGAACATTCTAAAGTACTTAAGGGAATTAAAGAAATATTCATAATCTGTAGAGTATTTGAAAGAAAGTTATGTTTAAAGCTGTTACACATGTGCTAAACTTCCAAATAGATTGAGATGATTCTCAATCAATTGGGCGTGTCCTCATTATGAATGAAGAGAAAGTTACATGGATAGTAATCCAGGTAGATTTTAATTACAGTTACACATCATAGTTAGATTTCATTGTTGTACGGGGAATCACATACTAAGATGCTTAATGTATAGTTCATTATCACAATGAGTAATCCCATTACGCAAGTATTGGTATCTAAGTCATATTTAAGCATCTAATTCATTCTCAATAGTTTTCTTTATATATGAGTTATATATAAAACTAAAAATGTTTGTATTCACAAAGTTTATACAAATCAAGTTTTTTCAAATCTACTTAACAAAGATCCTTCATTAGCTAAAGCATGAAAGTCAGGCTAGTGCTATAGGGCCTTGTTGATATAAGCAGATGTATCTAATTGAAATTTAGTGAAGGGTCCAGTTAATGGTTTGGTCTAGGCTTTCATCGTATTTTGTTTAGTATGAGTCTGTAATACAGTTTATGAGCTGTTTATGAGTCTTTGGTCAGAAAATGTGTTTGCGACCGTAAACAGAGTTTACGGCCGTAAACACGTTTACGACCGTAAACCCAGTTTACGGTCGTAAACCCTGTTTACGGTCCTGTCTAGAATAAATAGCAGAGATGTAGGTCATTGTGTGGTTGTTGATGCCATTGCGTTTACAGAGTGTTCCATCGAGTTGTACCTGACGTTTTTCTGAATATAAACGTGTGCAAGCTCGGTTTCTTTTCTTCTTCCTCTTCTATTGTGATTGTTTGTTGCTTGATCATTAGTAAAGATCCTTTTCAGGACCTTACAATTGGTATCAGAGCAAAAAACCGGTGTCAAAGCTTCATTCAATCGAGATTTGGGGTGCTTAAACTGATATTCTTATTGTTCGAAGACTGGTCTTAGTGTTTTAGTGGTTGAAGGAACTGAATCTATTGCAAAAACGTGTTTCTGAAGGTTTTCTGGGAGTTTACTGCCAACCGTAAACCCTGTTTACGGTTGTAAACTCAAGATCTTCAACAACCGTAAACTGTGAATCATCAAAAACCGTAAACCAAGCTTCATTAACCGTAAACACATAAACCGTAAACGTACAAACCGTAAACTCATCAACCGTAAACATAGTTTACGGTCGTAAACTGCTCAACCGTAAACACAGTTTATGGTCGTAAACTGCTCAACCGTAAACCAAGTTTACGGTCGTAAACCTTCAACCGTAAACTCAGTTTACGGTCGTAATCATCATCAACCGTAAACACCTTTGTGACTTTAATTTGCTTCAATTTCAAATGGAATCTCAAAGTCAAAATCATTTTCACGAACTTGATACTGTCATGGGCACTACTACGCGCATTCCAAGATTGATGTCTGCAGATGGTTTCCCTGAGTGGAAGTATAGAATTGAAAAGTACATCAAAATGATGGACTTTAAAGTCTGGAGAAGCATACTTAGAGGACCTGTCAGAATCACTATTACAGTTGGAGGACAGGTTATTGACATGGCTGTTGAAAACTACACAGATGAGGAGTTTGAAAAAGTGGAAAAACAGGAAAGGGCTTTAGCCACTCTAACCATGGCATTATCTCTTGATATTGCTCAAGGTTTCCGAGAGTACACATCAACTAAAGATTTGTGGGAAGCCCTAATTGAGGTATATGAGGGCAATGAAGATATGAAGGAGAGTCGCCAGGACATGTTGAGACAAAAGTTCTACATGTTCAACTACATCCCCGGAGAGACTCTTGAGACACAACTGCAACGGTTCACAACTCTCACCACTGACATGAATATATATGGGATTTTCTTAACCAAGTCAGAGATTAACAAGAAGCTTCTTAATGCTCTTCCTAGATCATGGGATATGAATGTTCCTGTGATTAAGAAGACCAAGGATCTAAATCGCCTTACTCTTGCTGAAATCATGGCAATCATCAAAGCTTGTGATATTGATGACAAGCAGAGAGAAATCAACCATGTGAACTCGTACTCTACTGCGAATCTTGGAATCTCATCCAACAATGCTCTCTCCTCAATCATGACTTCCTCAGGCCATGTGTTTGCTGCTCAACAACCTCATATTCAAACCTTTCCTGCTGCATCATCCAGCCCACAAAGTCAACCATTTTTCACTCCACAAGCTGTTCCCCATCCAAATGTACCAGTTGTAGCATCTTCCTCAAACACAAAGGACACTGATCAAAATCTGGCTCTAGCCACTGGGCTTGTTAACTGCTACAATGATTTCGTAGCTGGAGAGCTTCCACCTCAGCTGTCATTTGCTGATCTAGATCAGATTCATCCAGAAGACGTGGAAGAGATGGATATCACATGGCAGATTGCTATGGATGTCTTTAGGGCCAAGCAGTTTGCTAAGAAGACAGGGAAGAGCACCTGGGGCATGAATGCTGACAAGAAGGTGGGATTCAACAAAGGTATGTTGCGTTGTTTCAACTGCCACGATCCGGGTCATTTTGCTCGTGAGTGTCCAAAGCCTGATCGTAGGACGAACAACAACATGACGATGGTTGCAGTGGGAAACAACCGTGCAGGTGCTACGGTCAATGGTGAGACTGCTATGGTCGCTTAATCTTTTGACTGGGAGGACCAGATTCAAGCTTTGAATATCTCAGGGCCAGAAAATGCTCACCTAGCTCAGAATTATGATGCTTCCTTGAAGAATGATGCAGCTGATCCCGAAGCAGAAATGATGGAGCTGCAGTTTGCTCTAATGGTGTCTACTACTTCCGAGCCCAGGAAAAGTGAGGTAAATCTACCGTCTTGTGCTCAGGCCTGTAATGAATATGTTAAACTTCTTCATGATGAAATTAAATTATTACATAGAGAAGTAGAGGACCTTAGATATGAGGGCTACCAACTTAGGAAAGGACAAAAGCCCCTTAAGGCCCAGTTAGAAACTAAGATAAAAGATTTTAGAAGAATTCAGGCAGAATACAGTGAAAAGTGTGAGCTTTATGATTATATTAAAAGATAAAATGATGTGCTAATTACCGAGCTTGATACATTAAAAGGACAATTTGAAACTGCAAATTTTGATTTTAGAAAATTTGATGGATCAAGCGAGGTAGTTGCCAACATGATTGATCACTGCATGCAGTTCAGACGAAATCAGTCAAAGGGTTTAGGATTTGATAGTGTACCTCCTCCTTATAATCATACATATCAGTATCAACCCTTATCCAAGGATGAGATTGCCAATGAACCGTTTATGGTTTATGGCAAGCCATCTGGTTTTGTTTCAGGAGGATTTATTAATGTTGAAAGTACTGACATTTCTGCTTCCCCTGCAGATCAACCATTAGATAAGGCAACGCGTGAAGCTGGAGAATCTGTTTCTGTTTCTGTTCCTAATTCTGATATTTTTGTTTCAAATGAAAATGTTTATGTTTCTAATGTTAAGACTGATAATGTTTCGTGTGATGCTTCCACATCTGATACTGTTGAATTTAATTTCTTTGATATGTTTGATGAACTGTTTGGTAATTCTGATGCTTGTGATTCTCATGAAAAACCATCAATTACACAAGTCACACCATCTGAGGCACCCTCACTTATCTCACAACCTATTTCTCATGCATGTTCTTCTCAGAAGAGTAAGAGTGTCTGTCAAGAAAATAAATCTGAGAAATGTAGTACAAGTTCAAATAATAAACAGATTTGTTTTAATTGTGGTGTTGGTGGTCATATAGCTAGGAATTGTCAAAATAGGATCTTTGTGAACTATATGTCACCAAGAGGAGAGAATGAATCTCGAGGAAGGTCTTTAATTAGAAAATCCTCAAGAACTCGTTCTCGAAATGATGATTGGAAAGATGATCGAAGCAGAAAAAGGACGGTTTTTCAAAATAATAAAAGGGTTTTTACTAACAAATCTCCAAATAGTTTGCCAAAACCGAACAAGGCCCCGCCAAGATCGGTTTCGTCAAAAAGCAATTATGGGTCTTCCACTTCTGGTAGAACATCCAGAGGCTCAGTGCAAACTCATAAAAAACCTAATTCAAAACCACCTGAAAATGTTGTTAAACCTAAATATCATTGGAAGCCCAAATCAATTTCCAATCCATCATTACCATCCTCTGAAGTGATTAGGAATGAGGATCCTAATTTGAAATCTTTAAAAGATAAATCAGAGAAAGCGAAAAGGAAACCCAGGACAGTGATGACCTGGGTTCCCAAATCTAAATGATTCCGCTTATTTTGCAGGGACAGTTGCGGAGGAATGTCGTCCGTCCTTGGTACGTCGACAGTGGCTGCTCCCGGCATATGATTGGAGACATCTCCCAATTGAGCGACATTCAATCTTTTAATGGGGGGTATGTTTCCTTCGCGGGCGGAGATGGTGGCAAGATCACTCAAAGAGGAACTGTTACAAATGGAGTGCTAAGCTTTGAGAATGTCAACTTTGCTCCCGAGTTAAAGCACAGCTTGTTGAGTGTTTCCCAAATTTGCGACAAAGGCAATTCTACCCATTTTACCGATAAAGAATGCATGATTCTCAAGCCAGGCATTGTCATCCCGGAAGAGTGGATTCTCTTCAAATCTAAGTGGGATGGGAATGCTTACATTATTAACATGAACAGCAACATCCCTGAACAAGTCACTTGCCTATTTTCAAAAGTCTCCGAACAAAACGCAATGTTGTGGCACCGACGACTCGGTCATGCTAACGCGAAAAACCTGAATCGCCTTGCTAAGAATGAGATGGTCCGAGGCTTACCTGTCAGAGATTTTATCACATTTGAGAAGTGTGTGTCCTGTGCCCAAGGAAAGCATCATAGAAAACCACACCTGCCCAAGCAAGTCAACTCAATCAGTCAGGTGCTCCAACTATTGCATATGGACTTATTTGGTCCGGTCAACGTCCTGAGCATCAACAGAAGCTCGTACTGTCTAGTTGTGATCGATGATTTCTCTCGTTTCACGTGGGTCTTCTTCTTATCCAACAAAGCGGGGGTTGCTGATCTGATAAAGAAGTTCATTGTGATGATTGAGAACCAAACCAACAACCAGGTGAAGGCGCTTCGTACTGACAATGGAACTGAGTTCAAGAATGCGGTTCTTGACCACTTTTGCGCAGAAAAGGGAATTGTGCGTCAATACAGCTCTGCTCACACGCCTCAACAAAATGGTGTTGCTGAAAGGAGAAATAGAACTTTAAAAGACGCTGCAAGGACTATGCTATGTGATTCAAAATTACCTGTTTTCTTTTGTGCCGAGGCGATTAACACTGCTTGCTACGTGCAGAATCGTGTTCTAATCAACAAAGCTCAGATGAAGACTCCGTACGAGATTCTCTATGGACACAAGCCTTCAGTCAGCCATTTCTATGTATTTGGCTGCCCTTGCACCCTTCTTCACTTGGAATCCAACCCTAAATTCAATGCCAAAGCTGATGATTGTTACTTCATAGGATATGCTGCGCGCACCGCGTATTGGGTTTACAACAAGAATACTAAGCAGATTGTCGAATCCTATGACGTACGCTGGTTGGAAGAGAATGAAACAGACGCTCGAGTGGGTCCTGACTGGTTATTTGATTACACATCGCTCTTCAAATCCTTAAATGTGTTTTCAGATGGCTCAAATGGATCCTCTTCTGGTTCGAAGATTGTTTCTGAAGACGAAGACGAAGAAGTTGTTTACAGACCTCCAACAGTTGAGGGGGAGTCCTCTGCTCCATCTGAGGGGGAGTCCTCTGCTCCACCTGAGGGGGAGTCATCTGACCAACCTGATAGTCCAGAGTCTAAAGTTCAAGATGGAACTCCTGATGTTGATGCTACACCTCTTACCCCTATTGAAAGAGAGTTCATGTCTAGAGATGCTTCCGCTGTCAATCCAACTTTTATGGAACTACTCTTTCCTGAAGAAATTGCCAATGAGTTTGTAGCAGATCCATCCAATGTGGATCAATCAGCACATGATGGAGGTTTCAACATTCACACTCTTCCTGTTTCACTCAATGATATCAGCCAAGACATTCCTTCAAGAATTCAACGCGATCATCCGATCGATAACGTCATTGGCCAGCTGGGTGACGGAGTTAAAACTAGAAGTCAGAGTGGAGATGTCAATGCATGTCTCTATTCTTGCTTTATATCTCAAATGGAGCCCAAGAACGTTGACATGGCTTTGAATGAGCCCAGTTGGGTAGATGCGATGCATGAAGAGCTAAATCAGTTTGAAAAGCTCGGGGTTTGGAAGTTGGTTGAGTTACCGAAGGGCAAAAGGTCTCTTGACACGCGTTGGGTCTATCGTAACAAGCAAGACGATTCTGGTGTAATAGTGCACAATAAAGCAAGATTGGTGGTTCGCGGGTTTCGACAAATTGAGGGTCTTGATTATACTGAGGTTTATGCTCCCGTGGCTCGATTGGAGGCTATTCGTATCTTTCTCGCATACGCTTCTTACATGAACTTCACGGTCTACCAAATGGATGTCAAGACTGTCTTCTTGTATGGCAAGGTGAAGGAAGAAATTTATGTTGATCAACCCCCTGGGTTCGTTAACTCCAAGTTTCCTAATCATGTCTATAAGTTGGACAAGGCGTTGTATGGGTTACATCAAGCTCCTCGAGCATGGTATGCGACTCTAACAAAGCATTTGCTCGAGCATGGATACTCTCGCGGCACTATTGATCAAACTTTATTCATCAAGCATGTTGGTAATGATCAGATACTAGTCCAGATCTACGTTGACAACATTATCTTCGGGTCTACCAGTCTACAGCTTTGCACAGAGTTTGAAGGCATGATGAAAAAGCGGTTTGAGATGAGTTCACTGGGTGAAATGACCATGTTTCTGGGGCTTCAGGTCAAACAAAATTCAACCGGAATCCTGCTGCATCTAGATACGTATGTGGAGGATATTCTTGAGAAGTTCGGGTTTCAAGACGCGAAACCTGCATCGACACCAATGGCTGAAAGACCCCTGCTGAATCCAGATATTGATGGCGAATTCGTAGATCAGACACACTACAGATCGATGATCGGATCGTTGATGTATCTTACTGCAAGTCGTCCTGACATCATGTTTGCAGTTTGTCAATGTGCTCGCTATCAGGCTAATCCTAAACTCTCTCATCTTATTGTTGTCAAAAGAATTTTTCGGTATATCAAAGGCAGCCCAAAATTGGGTCTTTGGTATCCGAAGAATTCTGAATTTGATTTATATGCTTTTGCTGACAGTAATTATGGAGGCTGTGAGCTTGACAGGAAATCTACTTATGGAGGGTGCCAATTCCTTGGTGATAGGCTGGTGTCATGGCAGTGCAAGAAATAGCATATCGTCTCTACTTCAACAGCAGAAGCAGAATACGTTGTTGCGTCTGCCTGCTGCTCTCAAGTTATCTGGATCCAACATCAGCTGTTGGACTACGGTTTGAATTATCTAGAAACCCCAATTCACTGTGATAATGAGGCAGCAATTCAAATAACTAAAAATCCTGTCCAACACTCCAAAACCAAGCACATTGATATCAAAATTCACTTTATCAGAGATTGTTATGAGCGCTCGCTCATTAGGCTAGAACAGGTTCCCACTGCCAACAATGTGGCGGATCTGTTCACCAAGCCTTTTAACAAAGCTCGATTCGATGTGCTTGTGGGATTTTTAAAAATGATTCGTTTTGAGGATTAAATTTTTGTTATTCATTAGGTTAGTTTAAATTTGCGCATTTTTAGTGTTTTCATTCTCACCCATGCACAAATTTAGGGGGAGAAATAAACAAAAACCAAACAAAAATTGAAAAATTAAAAATCTAAAGACATCTTGTTTCTGTTTTATTTTTTTTCAGAAAACATTCAAAAATCCAAAAACATTAAAAAATTCAGAAAAATCAAAAATATTGTCGCTTTCAGTTTTGCTTGTTGATATAGTACTGGGAAGTGATATAATCAAGTGCTAACAGGCAATCTGAGTCTGCGTAACGTACCCAAAGTTGAAGGGTCTATGCTCTGGGTTTGATGCGTTGGTAGGCACGAAAGATTCTAAATGGACATGACTAGGCAGAATTGAACTTAAGAAATTCATAGACCTGACAAATCTTGACCTAGTTAGATCCGTTTAGCCTGACAATACGACGCTTGGATAGGTTGAGCAAGGAGATATATATGGGAATCTACTAGTCACATTAAAGAACCTGTACTTGGAACTGTGGATTAACTTTTCCTCGATGTGCGGATTCTGTCCTTAATTCCGGTATTGATAGGGTGTCCGGTGAATTCCGATGAATTAGGTCTGTAGAAAATTGTTTTCTTTCTCTATCTGTCTGTTAGTCATATGTTACCTCCTCTGCGTGACTCAAAATCCGACCTGGACTGTAACATATGCAATTCTATTTCTCTGTATCCTCTATCTATGCAATTCTTTCTATCTGTTAGCCATATACTGTCTCCTTTGCGTGACTCATAATCCGACCTGGTACACAGTATATGCACCATTCTACTTCTCAATCCCTCTAAAAACTTCAGTTAGTCATATGTTCCACCCTCTGCGTGATTGGAAGAGATCCGACCTGGGTGTATAGCATATGCATTCTAAATCTATCTTCTCTCTTAATAATTGTCTGCTCACTCGATGTAAGGAGTATTCTGAAAGTCCTTGATTACTGGAGCATATCAGGAAGCGGGAACCATGTTCTAGTACAATTAAAAATTGAACACTTACAGATTGTCTATAGATCTCGCTGCTCAATTTAGGTGGACAACAATATCCCTGGTCGTCGTCAGCTGAATGGTCCTTAAGAAATAGTTTCTAGGAACTTAGGATCACTTTGTCTTATAATTTTATAGTATGTCCTAATTTTGTAGTATGTCCTAATTGTGTCACAATTTTTCGTGTTTAAGTGGACCACAATACTGGCGATCGACCAGACAAAGACGTGAAGATAAACGGTACCGACAAGTGGAGTAAGGCTGTCTAACAACTTTGATCCCAGTGTCACAAGATAATTTTTCAGTGAATTTTGAGATAAATTTTGTCTGTGTTTATTTTTATTTTTATTTTTATTTTTATTTTATTTTATTTTTATAATTGTCAAAATTTATTTTTTAAATCTTTAAATTCTTAAATTTTAGAAATTAGTTTATTTTATTTTTAATTAATTTTAATTTTACTTTTATTTTAATATCCTCAAAAGTTTTATTTTTGAAAATTTAATCGGGATTTGGATTGTGCATAATATTGTGTGGGAGACAGGTAATCTCGAAGGAAGTATAAAAGGTGGGGCTTACTACCGTAAACCGTTTTCACCTCCCATTTTCCCTTTTTACAGCCGCAAACTCTTTCTCTCTCTACTCTCTCTCCTCGGAAAAAAATTGTGAGTTTTTTGCGAAATCAACTAGTTCACTTCGAAGGTATGCTAAAACTGACAGGGGAAATGTTGTTTGTTCTTCGATTCGACTGAAACTGAAGGAGTAATTGAGGTTTAAGTGTTCGTCGGCGTTTACGGTTTGGGGAGATTCAAGAACTGTAAACTGTTGGGTTTACGGTTTGGGGAGATTCAAGAACCGTAAACTGTTGGGCTTACGGTCTGGAAGTTTACGACCGTAAACACCCTTTGGGTTTACGACCGTAAACTCAGTTTACGGTCATGTGACCACTGCGCCGTAAACCCAGTTTGGACCGTAAATTCAGTTTGACCAATGATAACCGTAAATTCAATGTTGACCACTATTTGACCGTAAACTCCAATTTTTTTTAAAATAAATTTTAAAGGCCAAAATAAAAATTGATTAATTAAGAAAACTCAAAGCTTTAATTGTTTAAATACTTTGTTTTCTTACTTGGCCTGGTTTAGTGCAGATCAATGGCGAGTCTTAAGTTTGCTGACATGCATAACCTGGCGATTGTGTTGGATGAACCTCCTGTTGCTCATGGAGATTTCAGATCAATAATCTACAGATTAAGAGAATGCTGCCTGGCTTGTGCCATCACTGTGAATCCGGTTATTTATCAGAACATTGTCCGGGAGTTCTGGCAGACGGCCAAGATGTCAAAAGAAAATGGTGTGATTGCTGTTAAAGCTGTGGTTAAAGGATGCAAGATCATAATCACTGAGCAGTATATCAGAGAAACGTTGCTGATCAATGATCAACCCGATTTTCCTACAGAAATTGGGATTGATGATGTTCAAAAGGTTCTCGAAAGGATGGGATATGAGGGCATCTACCCTCCCACAGTGAAGAAGCTCTTGCCTCCCTACTGGAGATTTTTGGCGCATGTGTTCGTGAGCTGTATCTCGGGAAGGAGATCAGGAGCTGATAAAATCTCTCTCAGGAACACAGGGGCAATCGTTTCACTGGTTGCTGACATCAAATTCAACTTCTCGAAGTTTATTTTGGATGAGTTCTTGGTAAATATCAACGCTATAAGCCGGCAGACCAGAGATGCATTCTTGCTATATCCGAGATTTATTCAGACGTTCATCGACAACCAATTCCCAGAGATGATCAAAGATGGTGACAAGCTGGATATAAAGTCATTAGGCCCACACACGATTGGTCTCATCAAGCATAATCGAAAGGGCAAAGTTGTTTTCCAGGGCTTACATCCTCTCGTGAAATTCGGGAAATTTGCTGAAATAGACGAATCTTCCGAATCTCATGGGACGTCTGACAAGATGTCTTCTGAGCCCACTTCCTCCGAGAGAGTTGTTTCTAAAGATGTCATCACAGTTTCAGATCATGATGAAGAAGAAACTCCAGCTGCTAATGCTCTAGTAGCTGAGGAACACGAATTGACATCTGTTCAGGTACAAGGAGATTACAATGAGGGGTCTGAAACGGAGACTGATTTGTACGAAGGCCTCGACCTCACAGAATTTGATAGCGATGAAATTCCTCTTAACTTCGGTAGCAATGAAGATTTCATGACCGGTGTAAACCTCAACACACTGCTTGAAAATATCGATGAAGTTGCTCATCCAGCAACGGAGATAAGGGAAAAAGAAGACGTTCTCGAAGCCACGCCTCCTCCTACCAATCCAACGGCGAAAATAGCAATTCCTATGGTGACAGTATCAGGGATTCCTCCCCTTGATGTTGTTTTACCTAATTCTGAGCCATTGGAAAGTGATCATACAACTACACAAGCCTCTCACCCTCTAACAAAAAGACGAAGACTTGACCCTAGACAGGGAATTCTTGACTCGGGTTCACTTCAAAGTTTTACAGCTCCACCAACAACAACTCTAGTTATCGTCTCATCTGAACCTATCAGTGAAGGTCCTAGTACCTTCTATGAAGCTGGTGGATCTTCCTTCCCCACAGATTTCTCTCCTCCCAGGCCAGACCATGATGCTGCCTCGGTTAAGCTAGCCAGGCTTTTGGCCGCAGAACAATTCACAACGCCTCCCTCACGTGGCAAAGGAATTTCTATTGAGGGTGGCAGATAAGGAGAAGAGAATCCTTCACTTCTTGGACTATAGAAAGAGATCGATGCTCTGAAACAGAAAAATGTTGATTTAGATCAGAGAAATATTGAGCTGGATATCAAGGTCGCATACCTTCAGACTGAGAATACAAAGCTTAATATTCAAGTGGCCGAACTTGTCGAAGATAAAGCTCTGAAGATGAAACAAATTACGGATCTTCAGACACATTTTGGCTTACTCACCGCCAGCTACTACGATCTAAAGAAGAAGCTGGAAGAAGAATTTGGCGACAAATTCAAGTCATCTGTTGACGAGCCAAAGATCTATCTTCCTGACAAAGATACTCCCATAGTTCCTCAACCTACAAGAACAACCATCGTTGTTGACCATTTTGAAAAAGAACCGACTCAGGCTCCGAGTGTAATGGCATTAAAACGCGCAAAGTTGGCCAAGTCAGCTGAAAAGGGTCAACTTCTATTCAAAAGGAGCGCAGATCATAATGCCCCCTCGGATCAACCACAGATCACCGTTACAGATCTGGGCGAACATCGTTTCAGAGATGTTTATGGTGATAGGTCAGGAATCATCTCGTGGGGATTCCATGACACTATGAATATGTTTATGGTGAGAAGAAAGAGCAGCAACACTGAATTATACAAAGATGCTCACGATTTTCATTCCTTTACCAGGATTGATCTTACGGAGCTGTCTAAAGCTCCCTTCTCAAATCCATCAAACAATCCCAGGGCGACTCAGTTCAAATCCTTTTTGGAAGATCAAGTGGCTAAGGGCTTCCCTTCGATGAAGACTGCTGAGTCTATAATCAAGGTTTACTCTAATGTCATTGATCCCAAAACAAGTCAGCCACTTCGGTCAGTGATGTGGCCCGCTACCGCTCAAGTTAAGCAGATTACCGTTCTTCAAAAATATCCAGATGGATCTCTCGCATCCATGCTATATTGGGTGTATGATGAATCCACAGCTGCTGCTGTCATCAAGCTTAAAGATGATTGTATCTGCTTATATGACAAGAGGGATTTGCTTCAATTTGGTAAGTGGGATATACATCAGCTCTCCGTTCATCAGATCGTGGTGGCTGAAAAACTTTTTGAGTCCGCTGCAAAGGAATACACTTCGATGGTTGCTGAAATTATCGAGAAGGAAATGTGGAACGGAGTTATGGGAAAATCCGATGTGCAGGTGGTCGACAAAAGCTGAGTCCAAGCTAGCACCAAACCAAGGGGGAGATTGAAGGGTCCAGTTAATGGTTTGGTCTAGGCTTTCATCGTATTTTTGTTCTGTATGAGTCTGTAATACAGTTTATGAGCTGTTTATGAGTCTTTGGTCAGAAAATGTGTTTGCGACCGTAAACCCAGTTTACGGTCGTAAACCCTGTTTACGGTCCTGTCTAGTATAAATAGCATAAATGTAGGTCATTGTGTGGTTGTTGATGCCATTGCGTTTACAGAGTGTTCCATCGAGTTGTACATGACGTTTTTCTGAATATAAACGTGTGCAAGCTCGGTTTCTTTTCTTCTTCCTCTTATATTGTGATTGTTTGTTGCTTGATCATTGGTAAAGATCCTTTTCAGTACCTTACATTTAGTATTTGGATATTGGAACAGTACAATCAACATATATTGTAATGAGCTGATATATCGGATATGATTCATTCATTAAACAATTGTTGTGTTCTATATTAGCATGTTTAATACTTGAATAACTAGGTTATTCTAAATGTACATAGTCGTTCATAGTTGTTGGAGCATCTATGAGGTAAGACTAATATGAGTGGATTGATTGATTTTTATGGAGATAAAAATAGCACGATCTGCAACCAACTCCATAGGTACTTGATTAAGAGAATAAGTATTGGACTTGATCCGTATCAAAATCACTTTATGGATCGTAGTCATGAGTGATGTTTTGATCAAGGTTGTATCTTTGTATTCTTAGATATGAGATACATATTTAGGACTTTACGTGTAGGAATTGTTGTGCTTTGATATGGTTTAACGTTGTTCCATAAAAGGTAGTCATAAGGGCCATCATTGGGTATGACATGAACTACATTAATGGGCGTATATAGTCAAGATGGGATTTTTCCCTCTTATTCGTTGAGAGTTAGACATCTTGTAACATCCTGAACCCTAAGGTACTCAAATTCTTCATTTACAGCATTTTGAGGGTCCTCACGATGTGAGATCTTGGGGGTCACGTCATGAGTGGTCGTTGACCCGTATTTTGGAGTCTCGCGGCGTGAGATATAATGTATCACGACGTGAGCGCGAATTAATGATCCTAAACCCTAATTTTCGGGTATTTAAGGGAATGAGAGGCTAGGGTTTCCCACCCTCAGCCTCTCTCACCCTCTAAACCTCTGGAAACCCTAGATTTCATTTCCCCTTGAGAAACTTGGTGTTTTGCTTGTTGAAAGGAAGTAAAAGGAGAGAAGAAGAAGCATCATTGTGAAGGAGTAGCAAGGAATCATCATCTTCATCAGATCTCATCTTGTTGGACCCTTTGTAAGTGCCAAGACTCAAACTTTATCTCATTTCATGGTTAGGTATAGGATTTTCGTCCTATTTCTCTAAGTTGTAGCTAGTTGGAGTGAAGGAAATCCATAAAGTTAGCAACTTTATGGATTCAAATGGTCTTTTGAGTCTTATATCATTCAAATCTGGAAGTTGGTGTAGTATTAGAGGCTTAGATCTGAGTTTGAGACCATTCTTCTACTTTTGACCCACAAGGATGAAGGGACATGCATGGTGCATACATGTCCATAAAGTAAGCATTTTTATGGACCACTTGGGCCCCCTTAAACTTCTGGAAGGGTTGGAATTAAGGGCTGAATGGATTAAGAATGTTAAAACATTGGTTTTGGCTTCAGACCGTTCTCACGGCGTGAGACATAAGGTCTTACAACGTGAGCATGAGTCACCCGTCCTCACTGAGTATTCTGAGTCAGAAGCAAGTCCCGGAATCGGAACAGACGCCTCTCACAACGTAACCAAGGACTGGGCACGACGTAAGACGATGTTTTAGGCTTTTGGGCCTTAACGGGGCCACTAGTTTTCTGACTTTAGGCCATCTTGTGATTGGCCCAATTTAGAGCTTTGGGTGTAATTTAGGAATCTGGGTCTTCTTGGATTAGGCCCACGATTGGTTTTGGGCATAATGAGGAAGTTGGGCCATATTGGGCTTTAGTGCTATTGGTTTGGGACTCAGATTTTGGGCCAAGGGAGGAAAGGGTAAAATGGACTTTTACCCTTTGGGATGGACATCGACCTAGGATTTCAGCTATGAGTTGTGGACCAATTATTTATTGTATATTATTTGATGGTGCTAGTGCGGGTATTTTTCCGGATCAGCAGTCCGAGATTTTATCTGAGAGATTCAGCAGCTTGAGGTGAGTTTCCTCACTGTGTTTGGCGGGTCGAAGGCACCAATGTCGGCCCATGGTTTAATATGATTAGGATGCTAGTTGTTTATGTGACTCTGCATGTATGAAATCTAATATGTATACCGGGCGGGGCCCGATGCCAGGCGAGTCTGATGACTATATTGTATGTTATTTATTTTTGTGATTTTTGCACGTATTTATGAGTTTATATGTATACAGTGCGGGGCATGATGATTATCTTATATGCTATTTATCTTTGTGATTATTGGATGTTTTTATGTGTTTGTATGTATCTCGGGTGGGGCCCGATGCCAGGCGGGGCTTGCTGAATGTGATGTGGCGGTGTTCATCTCATAGTACTGACAGAACTGTTCCCGGCGGGGCTCGATGCCAGTCAGGGCCCATTATGTGTTTGATATGTATAATATGTGGTGTTTTGGGGATCTCAATAAGCTTCGTGCTTACGGTTTTTAGTTTATGTTTCAAGTACTTCCGGATCCAAAGGAAGAGCTCGGGGTGATCACATCGCACACACCACATTGTTCCGCATTTTATTTGACTCTGATATATCTGGATGTTTTGGTTACACTTTGATTCTATTATGGTTTTATAAAACACGTTTGGGCTGATGGTTTTATTATAATTAAAATGAAATTTCTGGTCTTAATTTTTGGGAAGTTACACATCTAAGGTCTTACTAAAAGTTGAACACTAAGTGAGATTGATCGCGTTCCATATCTCATGTTCAACATGATGTCTAAGACAAAGGAATAATTAATACCTAACCCTTAGTAACAATTGTAGCTTTGAGCTCCTAGAATTGGTTGTTGATGAGAAGGCACCCTTCATATGTTGCTAATAATATATGATCCTATAGGGTCACACATTTATCAATTTGGCACATTTTTTATGTTTATTATTAATATGATTATTAATAAATAGTATCATTTATTGTATTTAATTAGGGAATAATTATTGTTTTATGAAAAGAATAATTAGAAGAGAGTATAACTAGTTATTATTTCATATGGTATGAACTATTAAGTCATGCACAACCTTTTTTACTAGTTCGCTTATTTTGCCTTTAACCTAAAGACAAAGTTTATATTTTATAAACTTTGAGTTTATAAAAACCAAAGAATCTTTATTCTTTCTTTAGGTGTGGCTGAAAGTTAGAGAGGTATGGGAGGTTGCTTGTCAGCCTCCCTCCGTTGTTCCCCGTGCCTCTAAAGGAAGGTAATTACTTTGTATTATTTAATGGGGTTTCTTTTGCTTTTGGATGTGTATATAAGAAAGTGTTTTGCATGATTTTTTGTCTAGTTTTTCTAGTGAATTCCCTTTATTTCTTCATGTGGCTGAAACCTCACTTCTCTCTCTCTCTCTCTCTCTCTCTCTCTCTCTCTTCTTGTTGTCTTTTGAAGGTTGTTGCAAGATTAAAAGCCCTCTTGAGTTGTCTCATTTAGTGCTTATTTGAGTTAATTACGTACATGCTTAAGACACTCATGAATACAAGAAGGAACTCGCATTCCAAGTGCCTTACTCTTGATTGTGGATACACATAGAGAAATTCTACTCTTGAATTTTTTTTCTATCTTCATCAACACTTCAAAACCAAATGGGTTCAAAGGCTTCAAAGGTTATCATTCTAAAACACTATTTGGTTGTTTTAGTTTCATTCTAACCTCTATAAATTTATCCTTGATGGTTTGGTTTTGCTATAAACTAAAAATAAAATTGTTATTTTAATAAGACTTTAGTTGCGGTTTTTATGAAAAACAAACTTATATTTTGTATCAAAACCCATCACTTTCAACTCTGTCTCGTCTGTTATTCTCTTCTACTTATTTACTTCATTCTTTTCAATGCTTGGACATAACAGTACCTCCTCCGCACCCCCTCATAAAGCCTATGGCACAACAAATATTAAAACCTATGTGTCCTTCATCCTTGATCTTACTACACACAACTATAGTCCATGGAATGATTTCTTCAAAGCCCACTACATAGCCTATGACGTTCTTGATCAAATTGATGACACATATGACTCTCTTAATAAACCTCCTACCGATCCTGAATGGGAGAAGCTCGACAACATGGTGAAACTTTGGTTGTTCAGGACGATTTCTCAAAGCCATATAACTCCTGCTCACTCCATTAATGCCAATTCTTGGAAAATATGGTTGAATCTTTGTGCCATCTTCTACTAGGATCAAGACCAATGTCACCCAACTCGAACATAAACTCAAGAACATTCAAATCGGAGATCTGTCAGTCCAAGCTTATTGTGAAAAAATCAAGCATCTTGCTGATCTTCTTGAAGGTCTTAGAGAGAAAGTCAAGGACATTAACATCATAACCTACTCTCTCGACGGACTCCCAAGCAGGTTTGATAGTGTTGCAAACATTCTTCACCATACCAAGCTTCTACCCACGTTTTCTGAGATGCAATCGACCTTATGTGTGAAAGAAACTCGCCTTGCAACAAACCCAAATCCCACACTCTCTCTCATGATCAGCACTCCTCATCACCCTCTCTTCTTCATGTTGTATCTACTCCTTCTCACCGTGGTAGAAATCATAATTGGGGGCCGCGGGAGGGGAAACTCTCACTGAGGAAACAATTATCGGAGGTCACCGCCTGGAAATCCTCACTAGCCACCTAACTATGGTTGGGTTTTTATCCATCACCAGTGACGCATAATTCCCAACAGTGGGGTACCCCACTCTTGTCACCTCCTTACCCATGGACTAGTCAACGAACTCCACAGCAACATCATCAGGGGAGCAAGCCCAATCCAAATAGTCGTGGGCTGCTTGGAAGCAGACACACTATGTCGAATAAGCCTATTGGCTTTTCTTCTCAAGCCCACTACACCTACAGTCCACCAGTTTCAGCCTAACAGCCCTATTGGGCTTGGCTCGGCAGCATGGATCAGCCTACTGCTCTTTCATCTCTATTTAATACGACGACTGTCATCGATCCGACTTAACGCGAATGGAGTATGGACACCAGGGCAATTGATTATGTTCACGTAAATGTAGGGATTCTCGCATCTGTTTGTAATAATCATTATATGCCTCATTCTATTTATGTTGGTAATGGTTCTACAATATTTGTCACAACCTCGGGACATTCCACTTTTCCTTTTTAAATCCGTTCGCACTTTGTACTTACAAAATGTTCTCATCACACCCAATACTATTAAAAACCTGGTTTCTATGCGTAAATTCACTACTCATAATAATTGTTCCATTGACTTTGATCCTTATGGTTTTACTGTTCTTGATTATTAGACATGCCGCCCTCTCATCTGTTGTGATAGCTCCGGCCCACTCTATCATGTTACCGGATCCACTAGTCATGCCCTTGTGTCCACTTCCTCCTCTACTTAGCATCAACGACTCGGTTACCCCGACGATTAAGTATTGAAGCATTTAGCATCTAATAACTCTATTTCGTGTTCTTTACCTAAAAATAATGTAATTTGTCAAGCTTGTCAACTTGGCAAACATACTAGACTACCTTTTTATTTGTTTGATTCTACTATCTAAACCTTTTGAAATTATTCATTCTGATTTTTGGACATCTCCTATTACTAGTAATGGCGGTTTACGTTATTTTGTATTATTTCTAGATCATCACGCTCATTATTTTTGGGTATACCTTCTCAAAAAAAATCCCAAGTATTTAAAAATTTTCTTCACATTTCTAATATAATCAAAACTCAATTTAGAGGCAAAATCAAATATTTTCAATGTGATACTGGGGGAGGGGGAGTACAAAAATAAATCATTTCATGACCACTTCGTTTCTCATGGCATTACTTCCGTTTTTCCTGTCCTCATACCTCTCAAGAAAATGGACGGTCCGAACGCATGATCTGTACCACAAATAACATGATGTGTACTCTCTTGTTTCACTCTCACCTCCCTCCCACCTTCTGGCTCGAAGCTCTCAACATGGAAACTCACTTACTAAACATTCTTTTATCCGCCTCCATATCAAATGACACTCCTCACCTTCGTCTTTTTCAATGTCAACCCACATATGATCAGTTTCACGTCTTTGGTTGTATATTTTTTCCTTAGCTTCAAACTACTCATAAACTCCAGCCTCGCTCCACACCATGTATCTTCCTTGGTTATCCCACCTATCACCGCGGCTTTCGCTACTACGATCTCTCTACTAAAAAGATAACTCTTTCTTTTCACGATAATTTTAATGAGATAATCTTCCCTTTTGGATCGGTTACTCCCTCAGACCTACCTTCTTATGATTTTCTGTATGACTTTGATTTATCTCCAAACCTTTGCCTTATTTTGTCTCCTACTCCATACGACCCTCCCCTACCTCTCCTTCGACCACCTTACCACCATCATCTCCCACACCACCCCCTCCCACCCCACCCCTACCCCTTCCACCACCCCTCGCACATCATATGCATACAAAATCAAAAAGTGGCATTGTCAAACTAATCCATAGACTCAACCTTCACACTTCCTCCATTTCCTCAGTCTCGAGGTCTCATTTACATGATTTGAAAGATCCAAAATGGCATAATGACATGACTGAGGGGTACAATGCTCTTATTATAAATGGAACTTAGGTTCTTGTTTCGCAACCACCGGGAGGGAATGTGGTTAGATCTATGTGGCTTTTTAAACAAAAATTTCATGATGATGGCTCTCTATCAGGCTACAAAGCGCGACTTGTCGCTAATGACCATACTCGGAAACAAGGTGTCGATTATGATGAGACCTTTAGTCTGGTTGTCAAACTAGCTACCATACAGACTTTTATTAGTCTAGCCATCTCTAGACACTAGCCTATACATCAACTGGATGTGAAGAACGCATTTTTTCATGGACACCTTCATGAGACGGTTTACATGCATCAGCCTTCAGGCTTTCGAGACCCTCAACATCCTGATTATGTCTGCTACCTACAACGGTCTCTTAATGACATAAAACATACCCCTAGGTCCTAGTATCAACGGTTTGCTCAACATGATCTTCGCATGGGGTTTCAACATAGTCTCACTAACTCATTTTTTTCATCTACCATCACGAAGCCTCCATTGCCTATCTCCTTCTTTATGTCAATGCTATCATTCTGACAGCCTCATCTACTACACTTCTCTGGTCCATTATTGCTCAGCTTAGCAGAGAGTTCGCCATAACCGACCTTGGAGCTCTTAATTACTTTATGGTGATATATGCAACCTGCACTACTCGTGGTCTCTTCCTTTTTTAGAGTATGTATGCCTCATAGATCCTAGAGAGGGCTCATGTAACACCCAAATTTTCAAAACAATTTTTCATTGCCAAAACATACTTTCATTTCCTCAAAAACAATACCTCAACAAAATATATCAATGTCATCATTGCATAACAAATCCCAGAATCTCAAAACATAATCTCCTGAGTGTGTACGAATCATGCCGACGCCTTCCCGCGATCCTCGCTAGTACCTGAAACACATCACACGACAACTGTAAGCATAAATGCTTAGTGAGTTCCCCAAAATACCACATACAACACATACGCCACTCGAGGCTACAATACGACCCTCCGGTCCGATGTGTCTCAGCGGGACCCTCCAGCCCCGTAGCTCGTCGGACCCTCCGGTCCGGTCATAGCTCGTTGGACCCTTCGGTCCGGTCTATATCGTTGGACCCTTCGGTCCGGTCTATATCGTTGGACCCTCCGGTCCGGTCTATATCGTTGGACCCTCCGGTCCGGTCTATACAAAACATAGCATACATATAACACAATGCACATAATCTCATACATACACATAGCACACAAGACCCTCTGGTCTACACATAAATACCACTCTAGGTAATGTATAGTGAGAAGACTCACCTCGGGTATCTCGGATGATCTCGCACACAAATCTACTGATCTAGCCCCCGCCTAATCACATACAAAATATCCTCAATAATAAATGGCTCTCAAAGGCTAGATTAACCTCCTTCTATGATCCCTCATAAGGGCAAAAGACCATTTTACCCCTCCTTGACTCATAAGTCCCACGGTTGACCGAAACCCTAAAAGTCAACGAAAGTCAACGGTCACAGTTGACCCTACTCGCCGAGTGCACTAAGGTGACTCGACGAGTACACGCCTGTCCTCTTCGCCCCTGGTCCTCTCTTGACTCACTGAGTCAACCCTATACTCCACGGGTCGTCACAGATCGCGAGTCGCGGGGCAACCCGACTCAACTCGTCGAGTCTGTTCATGGACTCGGCGAGTGCATTCCATGCACATCCTCAAACAGCTTCCTGAGGTCAGATCCAGTCCTCTAACCTATAGATCTATCATTCCCAAACCCAATAACCACGTAAAGTTTCTATCTTGATGCACATACAACACCTATTTGATCATATATGATGTTTTAGCCCCAAATACCTTAACCCAAGGTCATAGCCTCCATTGCTATTCATAAAGCTTAATGAATAAGGCTCTCTGGACCTCTATGGATCCAGATCCAAAGCCTCATCATCATAAGGGACCATTTGGACCTCAAATCTAACCAACAAAGGGTCTAAGAAACCCTAAATCCATATGATCATCATAAGAACAGAAGGAGGGTCGAATTACTACCTCAAATGTGAAGATCTCAGCTCCCACTCCACTGAATAGCAACCTCCTATGCTTCCTCTTGGCTAGAATCACCTCCTTCTTGCAAGAACCAACCACAAAGATCAAGAAATGGCTCCTTTCCTCTCACAAACGCTCTAGCTCTTTTAGGGTTTCTCTCTGGGGTTTGGTAGCCGCAAATGACGGCCCTAAGGGCCTTTAAATAGGTCCCAAACCCAGGAAATTAGGGTTTCATTAAACAGCACGGACTCACCGAGTCCACTCATGGACTCGCTGAGTCCGGTCATTAACCCGGATGGAAATCCGCGACTCTACTCGGCGAGTCTGAGCCCCTACTCGCCGAGTCCCTCTCCCAAAACTCAATATAAATACATAAATTAAGATACCTGGGAATCCGGATGTTACAATTCTCCCCCACTAGAATCAGACTTCGCCCTCGAAGTCTCACTCCACAAACAACTCTGGATGCTGCTCACGCATCTCTCGCTCCGGCTCCCAAGTCAGCTCGGACCCCCTCCGATGTTGCCACTGGACCTGCACCAGGGGCACTTCCTTGTTCCTCAGAACCTTGATCTTTCGATCCACGATCGCAACTGGTCTCTCAACATAATTTAGGCTCGCATCCACCTGAATGTCCTCTAACGGAACCACTGCCGATTCGTCAGCGATACACTTCCTCAACTGAGACACGTGGACGGTATCGTGAATCTGGCTCAACTCCGTAGGTAGCTCCAAACGATACGCTACCCTGCCCACCCTGGCAGTCACCCTGAAAGGGCCAATATACCGAGGTCCCAACTTACCCCTCTTCCTGAATCGGATCACTCCCTTCCAAGGAGATACCTTCAGGAGTACTAAATCACCAACCTGAAACTCGAGCTCTGACCGTCGTCTATCCGCATAACTCTTCTGACGACTCTGGGCCGTCAGTAACCTCTGCCTGACCTGTTGAATCTGCTCGGTCGTCTGAAGTACTATCTCTGTACTACCCATCACACGCTGCCCGACCTCACCCCAGCAAATGGGAGTCCGACACCTCCTCCCATACAACAGCTCAAAGGGTGGCATACCGATGCTCGAATGATGGCTGTTGTTATAGGAAAACTCAGCCAAGGGCAAATACATGTCCCAACTCCCTCCGAAATCCAACACACATGCCCGAAGCATGTCCTCGAGCGTCTGAATCGTCCGCTCACTCTGTCCGTCTGTGTGGGGGTGGTATGCGGTACTAAAATGCAACCTCGTACCCAACTCTTCATGAAACTTCTTCCAGAATCTGGAAGTGAAACGCAGATCTCGATCTGAGACGATCGAGATCGGCACTCCATGCCGTGATACCACCTCCCTCACGTACAACTCTGCCAACCTCTCAGCGGAAGAGCTCTCACTAATAGCAAGGAAGTGAGCGCTCTTCGTCAACCTGTCCACAATCACCCAAATTGCATCGACGCCCCTCGCAGTCCTTGGCAATTTGGTGATAAAATCCATAGTAATATGTTCCCACTTCCACTCGGTTACCTCCAACGGCTGCAACTTACCATGCGGCCTCTGGTGCTCGGCCTTAACCCTGCGACAGGTCAAGCACCTCTCAACAACCCATGCTACATCCCTCTTCATGCAGGGCCACCAATAATCTCTTCTCAGGTCCAAATACATCTTAGTGGCCCCGGGATGGATCGAAAACCTCGATCGGTGTGCCTCCTCCATCAGTATGGTACGTGCCCCGCCTACAAATGGCACCCATATCTGACCCTGGAAGTTCATAAGCCCTCTGCTATCGGTAACGAACTCCGATACATATCCGATAACCCGCTCTCTCTTCCGGTTCTCCGGTCTAATGGCCTCAGTCTGAGCCTCTCGAATGGTGTCCAACACCAGAGTCATCACCGTCAATCTCAAACAAACATCTCGTATAAGGGCACTCTCCGCCCTGCGACTCAAGGCATCAGCTACAACATTAGCTTTGCCCGGGTGGTACAGGATCTCACAATCGTAATCCTTCACCACATCCAACCATCTCCTCTGGCGCATGTTCAGGTTGGGCTGATCCATCAGATACTTCAAACTCTTGTGGTCCGTGTATATGGTACACTGAACCCCATACAAATAATGACGCCATATCTTGAGGGCAAACACTACTGCCCCCAACTCCAGATCGTGGGTGGGATATCTCGTCTCATGAGGCTTCAGCTGTCTCGATGCATACGCTATCACATGCCCTCTCTGCATAAGCACCGCACCCAACCCCGATATCGACACGTCACAATACACCACAAAGTCCTCCATCCCCTCCGGAAGGGCTAACACCGGGGCTTCGCACAGTCTCTGGCGAAGTGTCTCGAAGGAGGCCTGCTGCTCTGGGCCCCATGAAAAAGCAACACCCTTCCGGGTCAACCTGGTGAGTGGCACGGCGATCTTGGAGAAATCCCTGATAAATCTCCGGTAATAGCCGGCCAATCCCAGAAAACTCCTGATCTCGGTGGGAGATCTCGGCACCTCCCAACTCATAACCGCCTCAATCTTGGTCGGGTCGACCAATATCCCTTCCTGATTAACAAGATGCCCCAAGAACTGGACCTCTCGCAACCAGAAATCACACTTGGAGAATTTGGCGTAAAGCCTCTCCGTCCTCAATACCCCGAGAATCTCTCTCAGATGCTCCTCGTGCTGCTCTCTAGATCTCGAATACACCAATATATCGTCGATGAACACGATCACCGAACGGTCCAACATCGGTCTAAACACCCTGTTCATGAGATCCATGAACGCTGCTGGTGCATTGGTGAGCCCGAAAGGCATCACCACGAACTCGTAATGCCCATAACGAGTCCTGAACGCTGTCTTCTGGATATCCTCATCACGCACTCTCATCTGGTGATATCCAGACCTCAGATCAATCTTGGAAAACCAAGACGCCCCCTGCAATTGATCGAACAAATCGTCGATCCTCGGTAATGGATAACGGTTCTTGACCGTCAACTTGTTCAACTCCCGGTAAGCAATACACATCCGGTGTGAACCATCCTTTTTCTTGACGAAAAGGATCGGCGCTCCCCACGGTGAGCTACTCGGTCGAATAAACCCCTTCCCCAGCAGCTCCTGGAGCTGCAAGGATAACTCCTGCATCTCTGGCGGCGCAAGGCGATAAGGCGCCTTGGCGATAGGTGCTGCTCCCGGAACCAAATCAATGCGGAACTCTACCTGCCTCTCGGGAGGCACACCCGGCAACTCCTCGGGAAAAACATCCGGGAACTCACGCACTATCGCAACGTCATCCACCGAACTCGGCCTCCCAGTGGCCTCTCGTGTGTCCATCACATAAGCTACGAATCCCTTGCAGCCCTGCTGCAAACTCTGTCTCGCTCTGGCAGCCGAACAGAACGCTGACCCGCATCGGGTACCCTCACCGTACACAGTAAGTACTCCCCCACTGGGGTCTCGTATCGTCACCAACTGTCGCTCGCAGTCTATCACAGCCCCAAATCGGCTCAACCAATCCATGCCCACTATGACACATACGTCCCCCATCTCTATCGGGACCAGATCGATCGGAAACTAGACACCGAAGATCTCGAGCACACATCCTCGTATCACCTCTGTAGCATACACTGCTCGCTCGTCAGCTATAGAAACTCATAGAGGTCGACTCAACGCCTCTCGCTGAACACTGATGTGTCGACTAAACGCTATCGACACAAATGACCGACTCGCACCCGAGTCAAACAACACCAAAGCAGCTACAGAACACACAAGAAATGTACCTATGCATATCTCAAAATAAGCATAATATCACAAACTCAAAATAAACAGAGGAAAGAATACATACCAGCTACCACATCGGGTGCTGCGCGGACCTCCTCCGCTGTCAACTGGAAGGCTCTCCCGCGAGCCTTTGGCGCCTCGGCCTTCACCGGCCGACTCTCTGTAGCTCGAACAGCAGGCGCAGATCTCTGCGCTGATCCCTGCAGTAGCTGTGGGCACTCGGCCTTCCGATGGCCGGTCTGGTTGCAATGAAAGCAAACCGAGAATCCCTTGGGGCAGTCCCTCACATAGTGCCCCTCCTTCCCACACTTAGAACACACCCCAGCTCTGCACGTCCCCTCGTGGCTCTTGCCGCACTTTCCACAAGTGCGGCCCTTCGGACCCCCAGATCTCGAATCAGCGGGCTTTGCCCGCTTGGCTGCCGGCTGAGACTGTGCCGGTCGCCGATCCACCCTCTGAGACTCGGCCTCCTCCTTGGCCTGAGTCTCCAGCTCAATCTCCCTCTTCCGGGCATTTTCCTGGAGCTCAACAAATGTCCGGTAAGTCGAGTTCGACACGAACTCCCGTATATCCCTCCTCAAAACTCCCAAGTACCGGCTCATACGTGCCTGCTTAGTAGACACCTGCTCAGGACAGAACATCGCCCTCTCGTGAAACTTCCGGGTAACCACAGTAACCGAATCAGTACCCTGCTTGAGGGTCAAGAACTCCTGAGCCAATCGCTCCCTCTCCACCGGAGGAACATACTCATCTCGAAACATCGTGGTGAACCTCTCCCAGGTCACCGCAGTCAGCTCTATAGTAGCGAAGTCTGATGTCACAAACTTCCACCAGTCCTTCGCTCCCAAGCGAAGCTGGTTCAGCGCAAACCGAACCCTCAGATGCTTTGGACACGAGCAGGTATAGAAACAACCCTCAATATCGGTAATCCATCTCATAGCAGCAATTGGATCCTGCGTCCCATCAAACTCTGGTGGCTTCGTGTTGCTGAACTCTCTGTACAGCAACGAGTCACCCCCCTGCGGCCTGGCAGCAGCGACGGCTGCGGTGGCAGCAGCAACAGTTGCATCAGTAAGAGCGGCGTACCGCTCATCAAAAGCCTCCATCATCATGGTCTTGATAGACCCGAACATCTCTGGAATCTCAGCGCGGATAGCAGCAGCCACCTCATCATGAATCATCTGGCGGAGCTCCTCATCGCTCACAACCCCCTCGCTAGTCCCTGGCCGGTGGCGTGTCCCAACCATGATGTCTCTCTGAAATACAACACAAGATATCAGAGACTCGCTCGAGTATACTTTCACTCGATAACTCAACCCTACTTGCTCCTTAGTACCCAATGGATTCTTACTTAGGGTGCGCACTGCTCCGGTGTATTCAGTAGTACGGGCCCTATTCAACCGTCCACACCGCATCAGCATTCACTCTAAGTCCTCCTCCTTGGATCCCAGATCACAAGTATACAATATCTCACTGGCATAGGCTACCCTTCGATAGGCCTCTCAACAGTTCCTCACTGCTACCTATTCGCTCTCAAGCATCACATAGCAGCAAAATCATTCCTAGGCTAAGGTATCACAAATCAGGCCACTCTAGTCCTAATATGATTACCTAGCCTACTCTAGCATGCATAATATCTCATAATATCTCATAACACATAAGGTAAGGGTATTTTGGGAAATCACCGTTCGGGCGCTGGCTGATCGTACACACTGCTCTGCTCTGCTCTTTCAAAACATTCTACTCTTTAATAAAATTTTGTGAATTTTATTTTGAAAATCCCTCAAATCCTCATTTTGAGTTCAGATATGCCCGAAGGTGCACCCGAATCCCTCAAACCAAGGCTCTGATACCAACTTATAACACCCAAATTTTCAAAACAATTTTTCATTGCCAAAACATACTTTCATTTCCTCAAAAACAATATCTCAACAAAATATATCAATGTCATCATTGCATAACAAATCCCAGAATCTCAAAACATAATCTCCTGAGTGTGTACGAATCATGTCGGCGCCTTCCCGCGATCCTCGCTAGTACCTGAAACACATCACACGACAACTGTAAGCATAAATGCTTAGTGAGTTCCCCAAAATACCACATACAACACATACGCCACTCGAGGCTACAATACGACCCTCCGGTCCGATGTGTCTCAGCGGGACCCTCCAGCCCCGTAGCTCGCCGGACCCTCCGGTCCGGTCATAGCTCGTTGGACCCTTCGGTCCGGTCTATATCGTTGGACCCTTCGGTCCGGTCTATATCGTTGGACCCTCCGGTCCGGTCTATATCGTTGGACCCTCCGGTCCGGTCTATACAAAACATAGCATACATATAACACAATGCACATAATCTCATACATACACATAGCACACAAGACCCTCTGGTCTACACATAAATACCACTCTAGGTAATGTATAGTGAGAAGACTCACCTCGGGTATCTCGGATGATCTCGCACACAAATCTACTGATCTAGCCCCCGCCTAATCACATACAAAATATCCTCAATAATAAATGGCTCTCAAAGGCTAGATTAACCTCCTTCTATGATCCCTCATAAGGGCAAAAGACCATTTTACCCCTCCTTGACTCATAAGTCCCACGGTTGACCGAAACCCTAAAAGTCAACGAAAGTCAACGGTCACAGTTGACCCTACTCGCCGAGTGCACTAAGGTGACTCGACGAGTACACGCCTGTCCTCTTCGCCCCTGGTCCTCTCTTGACTCACTGAGTCAACCCTATACTCCACGGGTCGTCACAGATCGCGAGTCGCGGGGCAACCCGACTCAACTCGTCGAGTCTGTTCATGGACTCGGCGAGTGCATTCCATGCACATCCTCAAACAGCTTCCTGAGGTCAGATCCAGTCCTCTAACCTATAGATCTATCATTCCCAAACCCAATAACCACGTAAAGTTTCTATCTTGATGCACATACAACACCTATTTGATCATATATGATGTTTTAGCCCCAAATACCTTAACCCAAGGTCATAGCCTCCATTTCTATTCATAAAGCTTAATGAATAAGGCTCTCTGGACCTCTATGGATCCAGATCCAAAGCCTCATCATCATAAGGGACCATTTGGACCTCAAATCTAACCAACAAAGGGTCTAAGAAACCCTAAATCCATATGATCATCATAAGAACAGAAGGAGGGTCGAATTACTACCTCAAATGTGAAGATCTCAGCTCCCACTCCACTGAATAGCAACCTCATATGCTTCCTCTTGGCTAGAATCACCTCCTTCTTGCAAGAACCAACCACAAAGATCAAGAAATGGCTCCTTTCCTCTCACAAACGCTCTAGCTCTTTTAGGGTTTCTCTCTGGGGTTTGGTAGCCGCAAATGACGGCCCTAAGGGCCTTTAAATAGGTCCCAAACCCGGGAAATTAGGGTTTCATTAAACAGCACGGACTCGCCGAGTCCACTCATGGACTCGCCGAGTCCGGTCATTAACCCGGATGGAAATCCGCGACTCTACTCGGCGAGTCTGAGCCCCTACTCGCCGAGTCCCTCTCCCAAAACTCAATATAAATACATAAATTAAGATACCTGGGAATCCGGATGTTACAGCTCACATGTCTCAGTGCAATCCAACCTGTACCCTTACTGAGACTACTCATAAGTTGGATGCCACAGGTTCTCCCGTTGTAGATCCATCTCTCTATCATAGCCTTCCTGGAGCTCTTCAGTACCTCACTTTTACTCATCCGAACATTGCCTTTGCAGTGCAACAGATTTGTTTGTTCATGTATGATCCCCGAGAGCCTCATCTTCATGCACTGAAGTGTATACTACACTACATCTGAGGTACTTTAGATCATGGTCAACTTCATGTTTTCCCCATGTCTTACCTTCGTGCCTACTATGATGCCGACTGGGGTGGATGCCCAGTCTCACACCGCTCGACATCTGGATGTTGTTTTTTTCTTGGAGATAATCGTATATCCTGGTCGTCTAAACGATAAGGGGGTTATTTCTTGGTATAGTGTTGAGGCTGAGTATTACGTCGTTGTCAATGTCGTTGCCAAGACTTGTTGGGTTCGTAATTTGCTACGTGAGCTTTGGCGTCCCCCTTCCAAAGCCACAATTATTTACTGTGACAACATCAGTTTTGTGTACATGACCTCTAACCCAGTTCAAAACTAGTGCACGAAAGACATAAAGATTGATATTCATTTATTTGTGACTTGGTTGCCATGGGCAGTATTCATGTGTTTTATGTCCCTTCTTCCGCTTAGTACGCCAACATCTTTACGCAAAGGCATCCGACGCAACTATTCAACAATTTCAAGACCAGTTTGAACATTAAGAATTCTCCTCCCGGTCAAACTGTGGGGGGGATGTTAGCGGATACTCATATCTTATTGTGTGTTGTACTTATTTGTATCTTAAGTCCATTACTTAGCCCATTACTTAGCCCATTGTGTTGTGTATTTGGCCCATAAGGGTTTGTATAGTTTGTATATATATATATATATATATATATATATATATATATATATATATATATACACACACACACACACACTTTCTCAATGAAATAGTCATTATGGGGAAATAACCTTTAGCAGATTTATCTGGACCTTCAACTTCATGTATCCCCTAGCCACGGTGTTATACTTTGATCCAGACTGGGAGTGTCCCACTACCCGGAGATCTACTTCTGACGACTACATGTTTCTGGGGAAAAGTATGTTATCATGGTCTTCCAAACGTCGGACCACCATTTACAGATCCAGTGCAAAAGCCAAATACCATGTTGTTGCTAAAACAACATGACTTCATAACCTTTTATGTGAGCTTCACCTTCTAGTCATGAGAGTCACACTTGTTTATTGTGACAACATCAGAGCAATTTATTTATCTACCAACCCAATACAACACCAACACATCAAACATATCGAGATTGACATTGACTTTGTCGATGACAAAGTTGTCATGGGCTACATACGCATTCTTCATATTTTGTCCTCATCGTAATGTGCAAATATCTTCACGATAGAGCTTCTGTTCTCCCTATTTCTTCACTCTAGATCATTCTCAATGTTCGTTCAAGATCCCACGTTTCAATTACAGGGAGAGGTGGGTGGGTGGGGGTGGGGGGAGGGAGGGGAGGAGGTTAAGATTATGTTGTAAGTATATACTTATTTGTATAGCTTAGCAATATGGACTAAGCCTCTTTAGTGCTGGTTTATGGCCCTATTCGGTCCCTCTGTATGTA
The DNA here is from genome assembly GCF_052849685.1 of Lactuca virosa. Taxonomy (NCBI): domain Eukaryota; kingdom Viridiplantae; phylum Streptophyta; class Magnoliopsida; order Asterales; family Asteraceae; genus Lactuca; species Lactuca virosa. Next base: position 39,256,272 of record NC_136434.1, read on the forward strand.
TTTATGGTTCTCGATAATACAAAGTTATTTTCATGGGAAATTAAAAAATTTCAGTATTGACTCAGTGCATCCTAAAACCTTAAAATTTATAGATACAAATCATACTATATATTATGTGTATGGACAAATGAAAATTGTTGTTATATACTTAGATTGAAGAAAAGTTATGTGATAACAATGATTGAACCTTGTTTAATTTCAAAAAAACGTAAGGCCTTTAGCCTTACCAACTAAGTTAAAAGTTTTTCATTTGACATGTTTAATGGAACTTATTTTATACCGTTTAGATTATCTAGACATCTGTATAGTATTTATCTTTTATGTGGATGATAATTATCTTTTCCTTGAAGTCAGTTAAGTTTGTTATCTTTGGCTCACGTATAAAAGGTCATTCCCCTGTAACTTTTATGTGATATATATAAAAAACAATTGAAAAACTCCTTGATTCATCTCTTCCACTGTCAATTTTATTATGGTATCAGAGCCAACGATCTAGAAGAAACTCTAAAATCCGTCATAGATCATGGCGGGAGACAAACCAACAGGTTCAGGAAAAGAAACCAGTGGGGAGACGATTGATGTCAACTCGCCATACTATATTCACCCGTCTGATTATCCCAAACAGATGCAAGTGAATGATGTCTTGAACGATCACAATTACAACGAATGGAAACAAGAGATGACCAATTTCTTGTTGGCGAAAAACAAGATGAGACTAGTCGACGGAACCATCGAGAAACCAGGAGCCGGATCACCGATGTCTCTTGCATGGGTGAGGGCTGATGCTATGATAAAAGGGTGGCTGACGACTGCAATGGAGCGAGAAATAAGGACCAGCGTGAGGTATGCGAAGACCTCGTCGGAAATATGGAGAGATTTGGAGGAGAACATTGTGGACGGTAAAAACACTCAACCAATGGCACATATGGCAGGTAAAATTGATTCTAATGGCGAATGGGTTGTGGATTCAGGAGCTACTGAACACATCACCCATCGAATCGATTTTTTAGAAAATGTCACTAAAAACCCAAAAGAGACACCTGTTGTCATCCCTAATGGTGAAAAGGTGTCTGTTGAGGGAGAAGGTGTTCATTTTTTGCCCGGTGGTATTAAAATAAATCGTGTTTTACACGTGCCAGATTTCAATTATAACCTTTTGTCGGTTGGGAGACTTACAAATAGCCTCAATTGTGCCGTTACTTTTTTTCCACGATTTTTTGTGATGCAGGATCTGTCAACGAAGCACTTGATTGGTGCGGGTAACTTTTCAGAAGGGTTGTACCGGATGGAGGAGGCAAAGAAGCATCAAGCTCTTATGGTCAATTTTGAAGTTTGGCACAAGCGACTTGGACATCCCTCAAATAAGAAGATTTCTACTTTAGATTTTATTAAAGATGTTTCAAATAAGACTACGAATTGTGATGCCTGTTACAAAGCAAAACACACAAGGCTACCTTTTCCTCTTAGTACAATAAAGACGATTTCTTGTTTCGAATTAATTCACTGTGATTTGTGGGGAAAATATAGAACTCCTTCGTTAAATAAAGCTTTTTATTTTTTAACCATAGTGGATGATTTTAGTCGTGCCGTGTGGACCTTTCTTCTTAAACACAAAGATGAAGCTAGTACATGTGTAATAGACTTTTGCAGGATGATCAAAACCCAGTTTAATAAACAAATAAAACGCATACGTTGCGACAACGGGGGAGAATTTGTATCTAATGCCATGCGAGAATTTTATGCAAAAGAAGGGATGGTTCTTGAAACGTCGTGCCCTTACACTCCACAACAAAATGGAGTTGTGGAGCGCAAGCATCGTCATCTTCTCGAGACAGCGCTAGCTCTCAGGTTTGAGGCAAATTTACCAAAGCATTTTTGGGGAGAGTGTATTTTAACTGCTACTTTTGTCATCAATAGAATGCCATCAAAGGTCTTGAATGGGTTGACACCTTATGAGATTCTTTATGGTCAAAAGCCTAGCTATGATAATATGCGAGTATTTGGATGTTTAGCATACTACCGTAGCACAGAAACTGGCGGAGATAAGTTCGAGCCTCGTGGGAGACCGGGAATATTTGTGGGGTATTTACAAGGTGTTAAAGGCTATAAGATTTATGATTTGGAAAGCCATAAAATTGTCATATCTAGAGACGTTCGTTTTTTGGAGGATACATTTCCCATGAGCAATTTAGATTATAATGTGGAGTCTGAGGAATGTACATTTGAAGCAGGCTACAGGACGCATGAACCCAGCCCAATATACAACAGTGAGCCCATTGTGGAGGAGTCGGCGGATCAACAGGTGACCATTCCGCCTTCGCTGGAGTCGACGCACGAGCCCAATACAGCGACGTCAGCCCATAATGCTGCATCAGTCCAAGATACCTCGCAAGCCCATGATAACGAAACTGACACAGAGTTAAATATTGAAAGTTCTGCCAGCCCAGATAGAACGGCTCACCCCGACAGAATCAAAAATCCACCAGCTCGCTTCAAAGATTACAACGTCACACTGCCCCCATCCGTCAATCACTCACAAAGTACTCCCAATCAAGTCGCTTCCACAGTACATCCTCTCACTAACTATGTTTCATATGAAAAATTTTCTAACTCTCATAAAGCTTTTCTAGTGGCCATTGTGGCACACAATGAGCCCAAAACTTTCAAACAGGCCTCTCGTGATCCGGAATGGAGAATGGCCATGCACAAAGAAATAAAAGCTCTTGAGTTGAATGAAACATGGGCGGTAACATATTTACCAAAAGGTAAACGCGCCATAGATTCCAAATGGGTGTTCAAAATCAAGTACAAGCCTAACGGTGAAGTTGAAAGATACAAAGCAAGGCTCGTGGCTAAGGGCTATACACAAATGGAAGGAGTAGATTTTCACGACACTTTCGCACCTGTGGCTAAATTGGTTACAGTCCGTGTCCTTTTAACAATTGCCATCAAGAATGATTGGATAATTAATCAGCTAGATGTGAATAATGCCTTTCTACACGGAGACCTTGAGGAAGAGGTTTATATGAAAATGCCTCAAGGGTTCGGACAGAAAAATGACAACCGAGTTTGCAGACTCAAAAAGTCCATATATGGACTCAAACAAGCCTCTAGAAATTGGTTCTACAAGTTTACCGCTGCTTTACAAATTCTTGGTTTCGCTCCATCTCATGCGGATCCTTCGTTGTTCACTTTCAAAAGTGGGACTATTTTTGTTGCAGCTTTGATCTATGTTGATGATGTCATTGTTGTGGGCAATGATTGTACAAAAATTGAAGAAACGAAACGATATCTTGATGAACAGTTTAGTATTAAAGATCTTGGGCATCTTAAATACTTTCTCGGCATCGAAGTGGCTCGAACAAAAGAAGGTCTTGTCCTAAGTCAACGCAAGTATTCTATCGATATTCTTGAGGATGCAGGTTTACTTGGTTGTCGTCCTAGCCGGTTCCCTATGGAACAGCATTTAAAATTAGATAAAGGTGATGAAGAAGAGCGTGTGGATGTAAGCAGGTATAGGCGTTTGGTTGGACGATTACTTTATTTACAAGCCACTCGCCCAGAACTTTCTTATTCGGTGAGCATACTTAGTCAATTTGTTGCTGACCCACGACAAAGTCATTGGGATGCTGCCATGCGTGTGCTACGTTATCTAAAGTTTACGTTGGGGCAGGGAATCCTTCTATCTAAAGATGAGGGAGATGATATCATGGCTTATAGTGATTCGGACTGGCTAGGATGTCCGTTCTCGAGGAGGTCAAGAACGGGTTATTTATTGTTGCTGGGTGGCGCTCCTGTTTCTTGGAAGTCAAAGAAACAGTCTGTGGTATCTCGTTCGTCTGCAGAGGCTGAGTACCGAGCTATGGCCACCACAGTTAGTGAAGTGTTGTGGATGCGATGGTTGTTGTCTGAGCTTGGCTTTCCTGTTTCTTCACCTACCAAGCTTTTCTGTGACAATCAGTCTGCTCGCCACATTGCTCATAATCCAGTTTTCCATGAGCGTACCAAACATGTGGAAATGGATTGCTACTTTGTTCGAGAAAGAGTCGATTCTAAAGAGATTGAACCAGTTGCCATTCATACAACAAATCAGTTGGCAGACCTTCTTACTAAACCACTTGGATCTGAAAGACTTCAAGCCTTGGCTGTCAAGTTGGGCATTCGTAATCTACATGCTCCAACTTGAGGGGGAGTAATGGAACTTATTTTATACCGTTTAGATTATCTAGACATCTGTGTAGTATTTATCTTTTATGTGGATGATAATTATCTTTTCCTTGAAGTCAGTTAAGTTTGTTATCTTTGGCTCACGTATAAAAGGTCATTCCCCTGTAACTTTTATGTGATATATATAAAAAACAATTGAAAAACTCCTTGATTCATCTCTTCCACTGTCAATTTTATTAATGTTTAGTCGTTGTAATATAAAAAATATACATACATAAGTATATTATAGGATTCAAAACTGGTTCAGGAACTATTACGAGGCCTTAGGCGGTCGTCTAAGTTGCCCCATCCTTTTGACGAGGCCCTAGGCAGTATTAACTTGATTTTTGAGTGCTATATGTATATGAGAGGATAACTACTATCCTACCTTAATGGTGATATGTTTTTGAAACACTTCATTGAAGTTTTTGCAAGGTTTTATTAGTTTGTTTGATAATTGTACTTATCTTTTTTGATAATTGTACTTTTAAATTAATTGTGAAGCTATGTAAAGTCAAACACTACAGTTGCCGTATTGATGTTGCAAGAAAACGTAGCATTGGGGTCGTTCAATGGATGCTGCAAGAAAACTTAGTATTGGGGTCGTTCGAAAATGATGCAATAAGTTTTATGTGTTTTCCTCGAAATCATGATCTTTTATAGTATTTCTTTTGGTCGTGATATATACTCGAGATTTTATATATAGGTGCAACAATATTGGAATATTAATAAAACAAGTGGTTTAAATTTGTCAACGATCACAATCAACATAACTATATAATTAAATATAAACAATATGGTCCATATGGACCATATCAAAGTACAAGTATAGATATTGATTTGTATTAATGGATGGATTGTAGTTGTACGACTTCAATAGCAAAACATTTAATTCAAAATCTTTGCAAATTGAAAAATACGTACAAAGTAATATATATACACTCTTTTATTAATGTGGCGATTATTTTAAGGTTATTCAGCCTTAAAATCTTGTGTGAACTCTTCTCATATTCATTGAATTTTTTAGAAATTTATCACATTTCAATCTTAAATTGTGTACATAAAAACTACATATTTATATCGATGTTAAATTTCAAAACATTACATGATTGTTAAAAATAAATATTACATAATGACACAATCGTTTGATAACTTCCAAATTAGTACATGATCCGGTTTCTAAAACATTATTAACGTGTTTCTTCTCTCTTTCAATTTCCCAATATTTACTTTCCAATTTCAAATTTTAGTCAATATTTACTTTCCAAATTCATTTTTGTTCATATTATAACCCATATTTGCCAACCCATATGAGCTCTGTAACCCATTCTCTCCAAATCTTTTTAAATTCACAACCCTTCCTTTCTTCTGTTCCCCACTCCAACTTCAAATTTTATTTTATTACTATAATTTAATCCCCATTTTTTAAAGAAAAATATCGAACCTTCATCTTCATATAATCATCTTTTTCTTCTGATTTTTTAGCCTATTCTCTTGCTTCTGGAAAAGGGTATCTAACAAAGCTTTGTTCTTTTATGGTTTAAAATCTTTTCTGAGCATGTGAACTTCGGGTGAAAGGTCACCTTCCTTGGCTCTTTCTAAGTTTTTCTATCTTAAAAGATTCTCAATTTATTTTTCTTCGTTTTAAGTAATGGGGTTTTTTCTCAATTATTTAGAAATTATGATAAAAAAAAACTTATGAGTTAAGTTCATATGGAGCTTGATTATTCAAGTTAGTGTGGAAAATCTTGAAAAAAAGTTGAATCTTTTTGGAGTGTAAACAATAACATGGCATCCTTTAGTCGTTTAGGAATTGGTTTGAGTTTTCTCTTTGGATTTGTCCTCTTAGCTTTTGCCTTAGAGCTCTACTATCTTGTATGGTGGAAGAAGAGAAGACACGATATTGAAAACCAAAACTCTCCTTCTTCTTCTTTTTCCAAATACACCCCTACTCACATCTCCTCTTGTTTCAAAAACCCTAATTCTTCAACAATCCCCGAAACCCAACAGAAAGATTTGCAGAATTCTTCTGATGAGAGTGAGAATCGTGAAAAACAACAAGAGCCCACACAAAAAGATCCGCCATTGAAGGGTTTCGGTGAAGAAAGCATCGATCTTGAACTCATGAGGCTTCATAATTTATGTGGCCCTCCGAGGTTTCTTTTCACAATCAATGAAGAAACCAGTTTGGATATGGAATCAGAAGGTAGAAAGGGTTCAAGAACAGTAAGTTTGAGTGAGCTTCTTCGCACACCAGACACACCAATTTCGTCATCGCCATTGAAGAAGGCCACACAAGGTCCCAATTTGGAAGGTTATATGAATCCATTGTATGATTTTGACTCTAAGGATTTTGATTTCAACAAGATTAGATCTTCACCACCTCCCACGTTCAAATTCTTGAGAGATGCAGAGGAGAAATTACTGAGAAGATTGATGGAATTAGAATCTGAGAAAAGGGCGAGTTTAATCATGAATCAAGATACCGAAGAGAATGAGAAAGTGAAAGATGGTAAATTTGTAATATTGGATGGTAATAAGGGCAAAAATGCAGAAGGGATTCATCATCAAATGTCTACGCCTTCACAGGTACTTCCATTGGCTTCTTCTCCATCAAAAAGAGGATCTGATATTTGATATTATTTTATTTCTTCTTCTTGTTCTTGTGTAATAGTTGAATTTACAGAAGATGTTCACATCCGATTCAACAATTAGGGTTTAGTTTTCAAATATATTTTTATTATGATTTTTTCCAATTTTGAAATTGGAAATTTGATAATCAGAGTAGTTTTGAAATTAAAAAAAAAAGTGTAGCTAAAGCATGAACTTTTTGAGTGGAGTTAGGCTCTACTTAACTTCAAAAACAGAATTCGAATTTAATTAAATTTAAACTGAAAAAATGAGTCAATAAGTTTTATCAATTATAATCATGGTGCCATAATGTTATGCTCACTTGGATTATGATGCATGTTTAAGATTTATTTTTCTCTTGGAAGAAACAGAAAATGTTATAAATTAAAAATAAAATAATATATAAGACAAAAAGTTATAATTGAGTTATAAATGCACTTTGGCAACTTCGATGTTTGTTCTGATCCTACAATTAAGGGTTTGTTTTCCCTTGTTTAATGATGTTGGCACCAACAAAAATACACAGCGTCTAATTTAGGTTCTTAATTAAAAGATTTTGATCAAATTTATAAATCTGTGATCGATGTTCATAGTTCGTGTGTATTAAAAAAAAATTATTTTATATATCTTTGTGAAATTAAATAATAATAATAAGAAGAAGAAGAAATAAAGTAAAATGTAGAAATTGTCTTTGTGGCATGGCATTTTTTTGGAGTGCGTACTTGTGATTTTTGTTTCATAAAATATATTTATGATAGGTCTTTTCACTGATGTTTTTGTTTCTATTCAAAATGAATGAAATGATTTATTTCTGTTAAATGTTTTTTACAATTTGTTTAATATAATTTAAATAAAAATATTATTATTAAATAAAAATAGTCTCAAACCCCCATCCCATCCCAAAAGCTTTTATCACAACTCAATCCAACCCATTTTTTTATTAAAAAACTAAATTCTCTCTTCCATATCAATAACTCAATTAAACTCAATTTTTTACTCCATTAAAAAAGTATAAAAAAGTTAATCATGTTTTTTGGTATCTTTTATTTCTTTTTTACTTAAAATAAAAGACAACTACTAACAAAATTAGATCTAATTACAAAAGTTAATTTAACTCAACTAGTAAATGATGGACACGTGGGGCGATCCTTGGTGAACTTGGATTGTTACTATAGCGTAGGTCGCCAAAAGGAATTAGTTTTGATTTTCTTTTAATTTAAAATTGGTGAGCCTCTCACCCAAATCAATTGAGCATGGAAGAACAGGTCTGAGATCCGAGACCTGACATTAACAAGTACTGAATTGGATGGAAAGTTGATACTGAACACCAAAATGAACACACATTATCAGTAATCTGGTTTCCAATGCTAGCAGTGGTACCAAATCCAAAATTTCGTTATTTTCGAGTACCGTAGACCGTCTCATATTAACATAAATGATGTCGGTTTGGGTCTGGAATTTCACTACTCATGCTCACCCCTAATATTTTTCCTCATAGCAAACGGCTCTGTGGTGATATAACCAAACTTGAATAATAATATTTACTATTGGAAAGATTAACATTTTAGCCTGAAGCAATGGAGAATTCTAACTAAATTGAAGGTTCTTTCGGTGAACCATTCCCCTCGGAAGATCATGTCATCGGTGAATTGAAGGTGTAAAATTTCGGGTTTATTTTTTTCACAAACAGACACAAAGAAAGAGGTTTTTTAGTTTTATTTTTATTTTAGAGAGTTTCAACAACCAACAAAAAGAATAAATAAAAATTGAAGGGTTGCCTTGCCTAACATGTTTTCCCTTAGGGAACTAGGTTGAGGGGTAGCCATTAATCACAATGAGATACGGGCCAAACATAGGTAAACATAGATCCAAGATTGTCATTTCGGTTCGAAGCTTATTTGTTTGATGATGGAATCTAAGTAGTTCCATTTAAGGGATCAAATGCTTTTGGAAAGGTCAATCTTAAAAATAAGCATTTTCTAGATAACATTTTTGGCCTATGTTATGATTTCACTGACAACAATGAAACCGTCCAGGATGTTTTTGCATGTGAATAAGACTGACTTCACTTCTTTGATCTTCGAGTCAATTATATATTTCAACCTTCAAGCCAAAACCTATACAATTAAATTGTAAATACAACCTATTAAACTAATATGTTGAAAGTCGTTAAGGGAAAGATGACCACTTTGTTTAAATGTCTTCATAGTGTTGCCACATCCTAGTCTGGAGGCAAGTTTTGGAGGAAGAATATTGTATATTGTCCATCAATTTCATGACCTCTGCTTTGGATTGCCTACGAGGAACTTGGCGCCAATCTTCGTTGTATGTTACTTAAATGTTAATTAAAGGTAATTATTAGGAAAAAAAATTGTTATATATATATATATATATATATATATATATATATATATATATATATAAATTATTTGTAAACATGATCTATGTTATTATATCCTTAGATAAAGGGATTGTACCATGTTTTTAATGTTTGTGATTTGATAACTACATAAAATATATATTTTCTAGTTGTTATGGCAAATGTAGAGAGAATAAGTCGTGAAATAGCATGAATGATCAAATTTTAAATGATTGTTTAGTCATTTTTATTTACAATGATGTGTGTCTATAGGTTTTTGATGCCATAACATTGATCAATTTCAAAACATGACGACTAGGTGGATTAAGTTGTAACTTTTAATTTAAATTATATTTTTCCAATTTTAAATATAAAAAAACTCTTTGTATTTAATATTTTGAATTTTGACAATGTTTGTACCGCTTATAAGATTCTCGACTACACGACTAGTAATTATAAGTATTTGTTAAAAAATATAAATAAGTTGCTGATAAATGGAAACCATTTAAAAGACTAAATAGTGGTGTGAATGGTCCTAACTCCTAAGGTCCCGTTTGATACGCATCTTTCCAGGTCCAAACAGATCTTTCTGGCTGAATGGACCGGAAAGACTGTTTGATTTGCACAAAAAATGGGTCTTTCCCGGTAAGATATGTCTTTCCCAGAAAGCCTCAAAATCATATCTTTCTGGCTGAATGGGCTGGAAAGACAATTATGCACCAAACCCTGTTTCTTTCTTTCTTTCTTGGATTATTAATTTTTTTAAATAACTTTTTTTAAAATTTATTTTTTATTGAATTATTACTTTTTTTCATCATTGAGCACAGTCAATCAGATATACAATCAAACAGCATGGTTTCTTTCCCAGTCAGAAAACTTTCCCAGACAGCACTTTACCAAACAGCATTTTCCCAGACAGAAACTATCAAACGGGACCTAAGTATCTTCTTGTTAGCGTGGATACACCCAAATGGTTATTTGCATTATAATTAGACATATTTTAAACAATTTTAGCTTTGTTAACCAAATTGAAATTATTAATAAACTTAGCTTTGAAGTTTGAAGTTTGACTTTTTACACAAGTTCGTGTAATTTAAATAAGATAAATAAATAAACGGAGTTAGAAGATAAAGTTAGGCAGAAAGCACTAGAGTGTCTTTACGTTGGATTTTTCTTAGTCATATAATTTGGTAGGAGGTGAAAACTGAAAATAATAGGAAATATTCATCGATTTTAATCAAATAATCGATTTAGGAGGTTTTATTATTCTTACTTTTTAAGTATTTTACTTTAATCTCTTATATATATATATATATATATATATATATATATATATATATATATATATATATATATATATATATATATATAGAGAGAGAGAGAGAGAAAAAGAGAGAGGTGAGTTCAATTAAGAAAATAAAAAATGTAGAGAATGAAGGAATCATTCTCAGCCAATCATTTATCTAACATGTACACCTTAAAAAAATGCGCGTGTAATTTTTCATTAAGGGTATCTTTGTAAATTAGCAATTTTTTTTATATAGAACTTACATGTTCGTTGTTATCAGTTTCCAATTTGATAATATCTTTATCTCGTTTGAATCGGATATGAGGAATTCATTATCAATATTCTTTTTTATAAAACTCGTTAGCAATTATACGTATTTTTTCCATTAATCGTGAAGTTTCGCATCCGTGTTTCAGTTTTCTTCTCCGTATTCAGTTTCCGATTTGATTAGGTATGTATATTGTTTGAATCGGATATATCGGAGTTCATTATCAAGATTATTGCTTTATATAATTTGTTTGGAATTACGTGTATTATTTTTGTTTTTGCTGAAGTTTCGAATATGTATTGGAGTTGTTTCATCGGATTTTTATTATGTAGTTTGAGATCTTTATTTCAAATCGGAGCTGATTTAATTTTCAATCGGATATATCGTTGTAGTTTTTACGCTCTGAACTGAGAGAGATTGATTAATTGCATCATCTGATAGAGCTGATTTAAGTTTCTTTCAGATATTTTGTACATTGAGGTGAGATATATTCGAAATTAACCAGGTTTTCATATTTACGACTTTTTTGTGAGATATATTCGATATTAAGATTGTTTTTGTTTATTTATACAAATCATTTGGTTTATTATGTCGAATTCTAGTGTTATTGATGGTGATTTGTATTCTTCTATGTGGGAGAGTGAAGAAAAAGATGTTGAGAACTCATTTTTTGAAGATATCAGTTATTGAATTATTTTGTTGTTTTTAATTTTGTTGATTATCATATATTGACATATGAATATGTTAATATGAATAAATTGTTGTCTTATTCATATATGAATAAACGTGTGATAATTGAAATTTCGAATTTATTATTATTTTCGTTTTATTCATATATGAATAAGTTATGTTTATTTTATATATTTTGAATCCTCATGAATTTTATGTATTCATATATGAATGTTTTATTAATCCATTAATAAACATTGTTTTTTATTTTATTCATATGAATTTCATGTATTCATATATGATTGTTTTATTCATGCATTATTAGATTGATTTAGATTTATAATTTTTTAGGTGTTGAATCTTCGAGTTCAGAAGATGATGCGCAATATTGTGGTGATATAATTGGAGAACATGTCTATAAGCCAGATGTACCTGTTCAACTTATTACATTTAAAGGTTTAATCTTCAAATCATTAAAGTTGGCCATCAAAATGTATTCTGAGTATGCTAAAATTGGTGGTTTTGATGTGAGACTGAGTACGCAGTCAAGGTTTGATAACAAGATTATAAAGAAGAAACATGTTATATGTAATCGTGGTAGCAAACAGAAAAAGAAATCTTGTGACACATTGGCTACAAGTGGTGTTAGGAGGAAACGAAATTCAAATTCAAGAGTTATTGGTTGTCAAGCAAAGATTATATTCGAATCTGTGTATGGAACTCCATATTATAAAGTTTTTCAGTTTGATGAACTTCACAGCCATCCACTTGAGAAGAGAAGTGATTTAAAAAAAGCGAGGCAAATGTCATATTCAGAAAAAGAGTTTATAGTGCATGCTTCCACATCAAAAATAGGTCCAACTATGGCTCATAAGTTGAGGGCAGGTCTGAGAGGTGGGTATGAGTTTGTAAAGCCCAAAGTAGTTGACTATAAAAATTTAAGGAGAGATATCAACAGGGTTATAGGTTATAAAGATGCCAAAATGATAGTAAAAACAATGAATGACCGTCGAGCTCACTATCCAAATTACTCATTTGAGTTTAATTGTCAAGATAATGTTTTGGACTGTATGTTTTGGGCTGATGAAATTGAGAAGGCATATTATGCTGAATTTGGTGATGTTATCTCGTTTTATGCGACTTTCCGAACAAACAAGTAAGTTATTTTATCTACTTTTTTATTGCTTATTCATATATGAATATTTTAACTTGTACGTTTCATGTTCAGTTTTTATTGTTGAAATTATTCTAATAATATACTGTAATTGTATTCATACATGAATATTTTTATATTTACTTATGAATACATCAAAAATTGACTTTAATGAACACTTTTTTTTGTGTGTGTTAGGTATCGAATGGTTTTTGTTCCATTTACTACTATTGACAATCATAAAAAATCAGTTATTGTTGGAGCGGGTTTGCTAAGCAATGAAAGCATTGAGTCATACTCTTGGTTGCTTAAAGCGTTTCTTAAAACTCATGGGAAAGAACCAACACTTGTTTTAACCGATCAAGATGATGCAATAAAACAAGCTATTGAGAATGTTTTTCCTAATTCAAAGCACCAATTATGTATGTGGCATATAATGAAGAAGTTGAAAAACAAGGTATCATTTTATTATATTTCAAATATGTATGATAGTATTTAGTTATTCATAAATGAATATAGTAATTTTTTCAAATATTAGTTTATTCATTTATGAATATTTATTGATATTTTACTTATTCATATTTATTCATTTATGAATAAATATAGAATTTTATATTATTTTTGTTTTAATAAAGACATCAGATGATTTATTTACGAACACCTACTTTAGAAAAAGATTCTCGAAACTTGTTTGGGACATTAATATGAAACCTGATGTATTTGAGGTGAAATGGGGTTTGCTTATGAAGGAATTCAATCTGGAAGACACGAGATGGTTTAAAGACATGTTTACAAAACATGATTCATGGATACCTGGATATTTTAATGATATTGCAATGGGTGGGTTGATGAAGACTACGTCGAGGTCAGAGAGTACGAATTCATTCTTTAATACCTACTAGAAAGTGGTGATTTACTTTTGAATTTCATGATGAATTACGACATTGTCATTCAAAAGCAAAGGAATACTCAACGAGAGCTTGATAATGCATCAAAGAAAGCATCATATAAAATGCAAACACCTCGAGAAATAGAACTACAAGCATCAAAGGTTTATACAAGTACATTATTTTTTGAGGTGCAAAAGGAAATATATATAAAGCAAGTTTTTTCTGTACATACTTGTATGTTGGTATTGAAGATGGGTGGGAAGTTTATATTTGTGCAACACAACAACACTAAAAGCGAATTTAAAAATGAATTTAAGGTAATTTAATAGTTTTTTTTATGAAAAATGTAATGTTTATATATATTCATATATGAATACTTATATATGATTGTTCATATATGAGTATTCATATATGAATGTAAATGTGTAATTTTTGTTTAAATTGTTTTTAAAATTTTTTATTATGTTTTTGTATCAGGTTGAAATAAAAGCTGAAGAGAAAGAAATAAATTGTAGTTGTGAACATTTCAAGCGTATGGGTGTTTTATGCAGACATGCTTTTACAATAATGATGTGATGTGGTGTGAAAGAAATTCCTGAAAGGTACATTCTGAAAAGATGGAGAAAGGATGTGATATCAAGAAATTATCGTTTTAGTTATCTTCAATCTGATTCTGGGGATTGTGAGAATGTGAAGCTAGTCAATGATTCATGTTATAATTTCGAATCGTGTTTGCTGAGAAACAACAGATGTTGTTGAAGGAATATGAGAGTGAGAGTGATTATACATCTGCTGGATTGAAAAGCAAGACGGATGGTGAAGTCGTATGCAAGCTTATGGGTGTTTCTATTCCTATTCCAAAAGAGATTAATATTCATGTTCCTCAAGTTCAAAGCAATAAAGGTTCTAGAATCAAGAAAAGAATTCCAAGTGCAGGTGAAGTAGTATATGAAAATTCTAAAAAAGAACATAGAATGTGTTCAGGATGTGGAAAACGAGTTCCTCACAATTTACGTACATGTCCAGTAAGAATTGCAGCTGCTCAATCAACAAAAGACATTTAGGGTTTTTGTTTTTGTTTTTGTTTTTTTTTTATGTTTTTTGGTTTTATTCATTTATGAATATATGCAGATAATAACCATAAACAATAATATTCATGTATGAATAATGCACATTTATACTGATATGGTAAATTGAGATTTGAAATATATGTTATTTTAAAATGAATATATCATATTTGTTTTTTAAATAAGTTATATTGATATGGTAAATTTATATGTGAAATACACATATTATTTGTAAATTATTCATAAATGAATACATAATATGTGGATTTATTTATCATTGAAGATGTTATTATTTACATATTAAAGGTGAATGAATATACAATGTTGGTATTCAATTATGAATAAACTTAAATAAAATTGAAAACTAGCATAAATGAATACAAATATGTGAACTTTGTTATACTAATAATTAAGTTATATTCATATCTGAACTTTTTTATGTTCATATCTGAACTTTGTTATAGGAACATATTACTCCTAACTTAATCATAAATGAATATATCATATTCGTATTCATTTATGAATAAACAGAAATAAAGTTTGAAAATATTTGAATATAAAAAAATGACAGAAATAAACAAGCTTGTTTCTACTAATAAATAAGTTATATTCATATCTGAAATTTGTTATATTCATATCCGAACTTTGTTATACTGACATATTACTCCTAACTTAATCATAAATGAATATATCATATTCGTATTCATTTATGAATAAACAAAAATAAACTTTGAAAATATGTGAATATAAAAAAATGACAGAAATAAGCAAACTTGTTTCTATTACATAATCATTCAAGACAAGATAATAAAACCTGTTCATAAGCATTTCACAAACTATTTAAACGATGTTCAATAACATTTAACAAACCATCTAAAACTTGTTTCGCAGAATCATCTTACATGTACTTCAAATTCATTAATCTTCAACACAAACTGTTCTATACCATCACACTTCATCACAAGCAATCATCAATATTCTTTTAACCTTTTTTGAATTGTTTGCATAGCCTTGTATGCATGAGCAGTACGCACTTTAAATTCAACTTTTCGATATTTTTCAGCAAGATCCAACACCTTAGCCTTCAACATGTTAATTTCAGAAGTTAGCATTCGGTGTGCATACCTTAGCCTGAGCTTCTCTAAAGTAGTTTGTTGAATTGCACTCTCTTTATGAAGACCTGGTTTCCACTTTGAGATTGGTTGTCCCATATAGGTCTCCATATGTCTCATTGCAAAGACCTCACAATCAACTTTGTTTTTAACTGTTCTCCATGGCATTTCAATTCGTTGGGGTGTGATACTTTCTTTTGAGATTGCATTTTCTCTTGGATGGTTTATTTCTTTAAAGTATCTCACTAACAAATTTTTCTGATCATTAAATAAAATAAAAGTTAGATATGTAATAAATTGGTTCTTTTATGTTGTTGTGAATTGTGTACATACCAAAGGTTTCAATAGTACTCCGTATTTCCCTTCATTATCCCCATCTACTGCACTGTTGTCCAGAATTTCAATTAATGGTTTCTTTAAGTTGAAGACAATCACAAAAATGTGAGACTTCTAACAACTGGGAAGAATACCTGTTTTTATGTATATAATGGTAAGTATTTTGTTGATAAAATATATATATAAAAAAAACAAGTTTAATTAACATACCATGTCAATATATTTTATGTTCAATATTTTTTTGTACCCATCGGTACTGTCATGAAAGTTCTCCTTGAATTTTTCATACTTTCTTTCATCAGACAATGTTGAAGTTAGATAAGCAGTCTGTAACCAATATAATTTTAAAGGATTAGTAAACTGTTAATCATAAATGAATAAATCATGTTGGTATAATAATCATAAGTATATACTACATATATTTATTTTTGATTTTTTTATTCAAAGATGAATACATAGTCATATGTGAATTTCAGTTGAATATACATAATTATATTAAAGAATACATCATATTGGTATAATCATATGTGAATTTCAGTTGTAAAAAAATATAATATTCATAAATGAATACATCATATTGGTGTGTTCATTTATCAACAAAGAATAAATTAAGGTTAGAACATAAACTTACAGAAACTGCAACTTTCAAGAAGAGTATGTATGGTGAATTTCCAAAATCCCTTTCCAGTTCTTGCTGGTTAAGTAAATCAACCCATATGTCTAAAACTTCTCAAAATATCTCTGTGCTTGCATATAGACTTTCCATAATTGCTCTTTCTGTTATCTGACCATATTTTGTCTGGACAAC
The DNA here is from genome assembly GCF_052849685.1 of Lactuca virosa. Classification (NCBI taxonomy): domain Eukaryota; kingdom Viridiplantae; phylum Streptophyta; class Magnoliopsida; order Asterales; family Asteraceae; genus Lactuca; species Lactuca virosa. The sequence continues at coordinate 39,273,059 of NC_136434.1, forward strand.
TACATCTCTGCAAATATATAATCAAAATGTCATACATTATTATCTATATAATAATCATATATGAATGTCTATACAATAAAGTTACTTACGATGTATGCCCTTGCAAGTTAAACAACCACTCACAGACAATACTCTCCTGATGTGTCAGTTTAGGTTTTATGTCTATTATTCTGCATTTGAAAGGTGATATGAAAGCATCGGCAAGCTTCTTCTCTCTTGGTTGACCCAGATCATGCTTTGATGGTCCTACTTCAGTAGGAATTGCTATTGGTTTTGGATTAAGAACATTTTTGTTTGCTAATCTGATAACAACCTTCTGATGGTCGTCTTTGATTTGTTTCTTTGTAAGTGGTTTTTTTGGTGAAGATTCATTAGATTTTTTACTTGAAGTTTGATCTGAATCTTGACTAAGACCTAGACTAAAGCTTGGATGAGTATCTGCATGCCAGGAGATTTATCATATAAATAGTTGTAAGTTAATTATAATAACTTTTTTTATATTTTGAAATGTTTTTCCAAATTGTTACCTCCTTCATTTCCTTTTGTCTTGTCAGCTTTTTCTCTTTTTTTGTTTTCATTTTCTGACTTTTTCTTTCCTGAAAGATAAATAAATTTGATTAAGTAATTCATTTGTGAATAAGTAATGTATTCATTTATGAATAAGTAATGCACATCATTATTTATGAATAAGTAATGCACATCATTATTTATGAATAAGTAATACTATATTTTTTATTTATTCGTATATTGTGTTATTTATTTGTGAATAATAAAACTTATTATATTCATTTATTAGTGAATCAACTATTTACCTCTATCTTCTGCATTTCCTTTCTCAATTTATGTTTGTTTATATGCACATCCATCTTTCGTTTCTTAGCTTCTGCTCCTACTTTATTTCCCTGTTCAGAGTTTTCCTTGCCTGAAACATATACATCATATATGAATATTTTATATTTTTTTACTCATTTATATAGTGTATTATTCACTTATGAATAAACAATGTTATTAAAAAATCAATATAAATATTGTAATATATTTTAAATCATTCATTTACCTGTATCATCTCCCTTTGTTTTTTCAACTTCTTTTCCTTGTTTATGTACACCTTCTGATTTTCCCTTTTCTGCAAGATCCATTTAATGTTATATATCAAATATAATTAATTTATGAATTAGTGAATAAATAATAAGTTGATAGTAACATACCTTGAATAACTTGACTGATCAGAGTATTAGTTTTACTTCTAGTCATTAGTGAGCCTGGTCAAAATTTAATAAACAAAATTGTTATTGTGTATTAATATTTTTATATATATTTTTAAAATAAACGTAAGACAAAATTTACCTATATCAATATTATCCAAAATAGTTTTCATTTCAGGTCATTCCAGATTTGATATTCTTGACTATTTAAACTTGAAAATCCAATTCCAAGGACATTATCCACAATGTTGTCAACAACTTTATCCAACAAATTTTCATTTTCAGTTTGTTGAATAGTCTCTTCATGATTATTTGTTTCTTCAGCATCATCATTTTTTTTCTCTTCATCATTGTCATTTTCATTGTTCTTTCCATATTTCTCTTTTACTTCAGTTTCACCTTCTTTTTGATTCTTATCTCCATCATTCTTTATTCCTTCATTCTCTGTTTCATTTGAATCAAACAAATAATCTACTTCCGGTTGACTTTCATCATTATCATTGTCTTCTTCACCATTTCCCTCTTTATCTTCGTTTTCTTTTTGATCATTTGTTTTTTGACCCATTATTGGTGTCAAATTGATTCCTTCAACTCTAGTTTCATTACTTGGAAATTCAAAAAGTGTTGTGCTTTCAGTTTTTTCTTCAACAATTATATTTGTCATCTTTTCTTTGAAAATCCTAAAACTTTCCTTTTCAGGGAACTTTGTTATCGCATCATTGAACTTTGAATTCAGATTTTCCTTCATCCTCTCAAAACTATTAAGCATTTTAGATATTTTTGATTCATATGTCTATGTAATAAAAGAAGTATGATTAGAATTTAATATAATAATTTAATGTAATCATATATTATTAACATGTTCAAACTAATTACCTCAATAGAATGATCTTCATCTTTATCAGAATCAGTGTCTGCGAGATTTGTATCTCCTTCATCTTGTTCATTAACAAATTATTCATTTAATTCTCCAAGTTCAAATCTACCTTCTTCTTGTTCAAATGTCTCTCGATATCTAATCTTCTCTGAACTCCAATAACAAATTGTTGGACGTTTACGTGTTACCGTTAAAGCTTATGAGTGGATGTTATCAACATAGAACAACTGCACATAAATGATAACTAAATTATATTCATATATGAATAAGTAATTCTAACCATTACTTATTCATACATGAATATATATATATATATATATATATATATATATATATATATTCATATATGAACAAGTAATATTATTTTTTACTTATTCATATATGAATAAGTAATGAAAAGCATTACATGTGAACAAGTATAATTTTCTTATTCATATATGAATATGTGCTATTCAATTATGAATAATTAATATTATTAAAAATTGAGTATAAACATTATAATAACTTACCACCAAGAAAGTTGAAGGTCCAACAAAGTAGGTGTTATCTGAGTATGGTATGTATGAGTTCTTTGTTCTGACAAGACAGTCCAAAACATAGCTGCACCAGTCTATGTTGTTGATATCTGTTTTTCTTGAAATATAACTCAAAGGAAACAAGTTGCATCTTTCCATTGATGTTGACTCACAAATCGTGTTGACAAAAAGAACTAAGAAATTCAATTTGAAATTGAAATCAACTTCTATGGTACTAACAATAACTTTTTTGATCGCATTCAATCGGATGATTGATCCTTCTTGAAACTGTTGCTTCCATTCATCATAACTACTATCATCTTTAGGCCATTGATCCAGTTGTGTAAGTATGGTTCCACCTATTGGAATGCCCAACATGTCATGAACAGACTGTGTTGTTACGTTTAATTCCTTTCCTTCAACATCTATCAGCATTCTCTCATAATCAAATTTTTAAAGAATATAAAATCCCAGCTTCAGTGGTATATCTGTGATTTTCATTTTTAGCAAACTTCCAAAACCCACAGATCTTACACACTCTTTTTGTTTTTTGTTCAACCCAAGGATTATAGATAGTAACGACTCTGGTGAACATCTGTTTTTCATCGAGTAAAATTCTTTTACCACTGGTTTTTTTCTCTTTCTTGATTGGTGACTCCTTTTTTTTTACCTTCTTTGATGGACGACTACTTTTAAAATCAGATTCTGAATCATGTAGTTTTCGTTTTTCAGGAGTTTTCCTTTTTGATGGACTTTTTCTGCTTTGATGCTTTCTTTTCTTTGGTGTTTTTGTTTCTTTTTTATCTGGGAAATGAAAACATATAATATTTGAATAAGTTATTGATATATGAATCGATATATGCTCGTTGATTTGTTAATATTTATTTATTACAAAAATATAACTAGGATCTACAATTTGATTTATATATGAATATATTAGATATGATATGAATTTTGTACCTTTCACAATTTTCCTCTTCAAATGTGTTTCTATCATTGTTGTGGGGTCTTTATCAGAAATACAAATCTTCTTACCTTCATGAATTAGTGAGTAGAAGATAAATAATTTTGAAATACATTTTACAAAGAAAATATTTTATATTCATAAATGAATAAATGAAGATAACAGTTATATATATATATATATATATATATATATATATATTCATATGTGAAGATACTGAAGATCAATTACCAATTTCAAAAGAAAAATGTTCCAAAACAAAACAACATAAATGTATGAATAATTGTTTCCATAAAGATTAGCTTTTGAATACAAACAAAGCTAAGTCATATACATTTATTATTATATGAATACAGGAATTCAATAGTTTTTTTTAATATAAAACATATACAAATTGAATTATTCATATGTTAATAGAAGAAAATTATAGGTGGGATGTACAAGTTATTTATAGATTATAGCAGGGATATAAAAAATATGCTATGTATTTTATACCTTTTTGATTTTTCTGCATTGATCGTGTTTTTCTCATTGTTGGTGATACTTTATCGGAAATGTTAGTCTTTTTACCTTCATTTAAAAGTGAGTAGAAGATAAATGAGTTTGATATTCACAAATGAATATATGAATAAAACATATATATATATATATATATATATATATATATATATTCATTTTCTTTTTCACATATGAATATGTATTTATATTCCTATGTGAATAGAACATATATAAGTCATTTTTGTTGTATTCATATTTGAATAATATATATATGACATCAAATTATGTTCTATTCACATATGAATATAACATACATATTCACAAATGAATATTTGAATAAAACATATATATTCATATTTTTTATTCATATATGAATATGTATGTTATATTCATATGTGAATAGAACATATATAAGTCATTTTTGTTGTATTTATATTTGAATAATGTATATATGACAGCAAAATTATTTTCTATTCATTTGTGAATATAACATACATATTTACAAATGAATATTTGAATAAAACATATATATTCATATTTTTATTCACATATGAATTTGTATGTTATATTCATATGTGAATAAAACATATATAAGTCATTTTTGTTCTATTTATATTTGAATAATGTATATATGACAGCAAATTATGTTCTATTCATATGTGAATATAACATACATATTCACATATGAATATGTATGTTATATTCATATGTGAATAGAACATATATAAGTCATTTTTGTTGTATTCACATATGAATATTAGTTTTGCTTGTTTTCAGAAGTAACAAAACATATCAAAACAAAATTATCTTCAGTATGTTCATTTTCTGTTGTATTTTTAAGTAAAATCTCATCTAAGTTAATCAGATCTAAATGGAATACCTATTTTATTTACCTTTTTGATTTGTTTTGGTTTTTCGTTTATATGTATGCTTCACTGTTGGTGTTGTTTCTGTAAGGGTAAGTAGTTAATATTAGGAAAACATAAGCGAAATGTGAAGTAACGTTTATATTTTGACAGAAAAGTTGTGAATAAGTATGAAAAATGAAGAGAAGATGTAAAATCATTTATATATCAACTAATAATTGATGATTCTTCCAAAAATTTCAAGTAAATCAAATAATAACTAATGAGGGTTATGAGAATGAACGATTATCACAAAATTAGAAGTAAACAACCTAGTTTGAAGAATGAACAGTGTGAAAACAAAAATTTTAGTTCTATATCAACTAATAATGAACGAAGATTACGAAAAATTTCAAGTAATCAAGTGATAATTTTAGAAATGATTAGAAATAGTTAAAAATTGAAGAAAAAAACGTCGATGGTTACCTTTCATAGTCAAGAGTGAGGAAATTGTTTCCTTCATGTTTTCATCGGAAGACATTTTTCTTCGTTTTCTTCTTATCGATGTTGAGAATCTTTTATGTTACTGAATGCTTCTGCAAATGGTTTTCGTGTTATGGGTTATCAAAGAGGGAAATGATGGTTTTCTGTCGAGATTTGATGTGTGATGAAATTACTGAAGTGTCCTAACGGTTTAATGTTTTTGGGTTATTTATAAATTTTCCACCGCTCATTAATGTATTTGGATTATTTACAAGTTTGCCACCACGCGTTTTTTTAGCTCATTAAATGATTGGCTGAGAATGATTCCCCCATTCTCAACTTTTTTTTTCTCAATTGAACCCTCCAATATATATATATATATATATATATATATATATATATATATATATATATATATATATATATATATATATATATATATATATATATATATATATATATATATATATGTGACTGTTTGTACTTAATATAAAAAACTACATAGTTTTAACAAAATGTAATCGAATTTTTCTGCCAACTTTTTTGTATCCTCTATTAGAGCTTATGCTAAGCTTTGTATATATTTTTATTATAAAGTTTTATAAACTTAATTTGTACCACAAACCGTATATAAGAATATTTTAACAACTACATATAGTTCTCGATATTGAAATTCAATACAAAAACTATTGTGAAACATTGAAAGTGTTCATTAAAAAACTCAATAAACTTCTTTCTATAACCCATAAAAAAGAACCACGCATGTATATATATAACGCAGGTGTTGGAGAAAGTTATGAAGATTACTAGAGATCTAATAGAAAAAACACATTCGAAATATATAGATGTTGAAGATAAATCACGAAATCAAAAATAATATGAGTTCAAAAACAATAGCAAGAAGTTAATAATGAAAGAAAATTGTGTTTTTTATTCAAAATGAAATCGATTTTGATGGTTCTATACCTAATATTACATGCATGACAGTCATATATTTATTTTTCTTATTATTTATATATATATATATATATATATATATATATATATATATATATATATATAAGAAAGATAAAAACAAATTAGTTAGAATAAAGATGATACGAACAAAACTAATATGTCTTTAATATGTAATAGTTGAGGATGCTTAAAAGAGTAAAATTATAATATTATTAGGAGAATGAATATAATAAAAAAATCAATCTCAAATTATCACTCCGACTATCGGAACAAAATGATCTAAAATATCATCTTTTCCGAAACAATTAATATTTTCAACAAAACATCTTTCTCATAAACGCGTATTGCAAGTGCTTTTAAATCGAAACTTTAAAACCATACCTAACATGTTAAATAAATAGGATCGTAACGTGTTTTATGTCATTTTAATTTTAAACAATTCATTTTTTCACATAGATATGAGATTTTTATTTTCATTGGTTTTTGCTAAATCAAAATCATTACACAAGTAGTTTGAGTGTTTCACCATCACTAGATTGTGATGAAATGAAAATAATCTACAAAATGCATGAATTTAAAGTATGATTACTATTTTATATTTGATGTCATGATTTATGAAACTGTTTCATTGTCTATTTTCTCTTTAAGTTCCATGATTTCTAATTATATTGTGAATATATGAATAAAACTTTTTGTGTTTTCTTTTACACATTTGAGGTGGATTTCATTCGTATAAACAAGTTCTTAATCAAAATCATGTCCAACGTGACAATTTATACACCTTGTGTCAATGTAGCATCTTATTATTTGAACTTACAATTATCTTATATATTATTTATTATTTGAATTTGTTGTGAATTTTTATTTATCTCTATTTCTTCTTAACTTCTCTTCGTATTCACTAATTCTTCAAATGTCATCGTCAAGACCTCATATGCATCAATTATCCATCGATTATCTCAAAGAAAAAACAATATAGATGAAGGATTTAATCACAGAAAAGAAACGAAATATGTATTTTTGATTTATTTGATGGACTTATCGAACACCGAAACCTTAAAAAACTTTTAATGTTTTGTTAACGGATAAAACCATAAACAAAGTTTAAAAACTCAAAACTTAAAACTCACAAAGAAGAATTTCTATTCTTTTAGGAATCAATCTACAAGTTGTAGAATTATTTGAAACTCGTAAATTATTTACTCCAAATAATGCACCGACTGCTAACTATAATAATTTGTAATAAAGATAAACCCTAAAAGACTCATAGACTAATAAGGGAACAATTATAAAACGGAAATAGCTAACTAACAGAATTATGAAACTAAAAAACCCACTATCTAGTTACTCCACAGTCCCCATCAAACACTTGTTCTTTGATAAATCGATTGTTATCAATTTCTAAAATATATATTCTATAAAATCTATTTTTGAACATAGTGTCATCACACCATGTATATTTTCCAAAGTCCCGTTGAATCACCGTTGCCCGCCTTTTCCCATAAAAATCAAGAAAAATACCTTTTAAGTGGAAAAAGAAATTTATATAACCGATTATACTTGTCCAAGCAACGGGATTTTTTAAACTTACTTATAGAAAATTGACATCATTTATAGCCTCATAAATAGCCTTCGCGACCTTAGCCCAAACCTACTTGTAGACGAGAGCCCAATTAAAGCATAAAAACCACCGATAATAGTTTATAATCACTTTTATTGTTAGCACATGTCTTGCTTTTAACTTCCGCGTAGCATTAACCACAATACTTGCTTTAGTTTGGGCATCAATCACTTTAAAATTTGTGTATTTTGTTTATTTATTTATTTATGTTTGCTGACATCTTTATAGGCAGCAAAAACCATTTAACCCAGATTTCCAACTCCAAGTTAAAGGGTTTCTCAAAAATTTATGTAATTCGTTACTTTTTCATACTTGTTCTTGCGATGTTCACCCAAATCTACTATAATAAATGAAGGTTTTTTTGCCAGATGTCATTTTCTCCTTCATTTAGACACATGTCATTTTCTATAAATTTTAAATTTTCTATTTTCCACTTGTCATTTTATTGTATTTTTTATTTTATTAAATTAAATTCCACGTAAGGTAATATATATGTAAGATATTTATTAGAAAGCGTTTATATATGTAATGTATTCAATACATTAAAGCCTCATTAATTTTAATAATTTAAAAATTTTGTCATTTTTCTTATAAATTTAAAATTTTCAAATTGTTAAAATTTTCAAATACTTTACTATAAATATCCATATAATTTAAAAGGCGAAAGATATATTAAAAAATGAAAAAGGGTACAAATCGAATACCCATGTAAGGAGATAAATTCTTCCAATTACAGCGCTAATAATAGGCAAGCCTTCCTAACTAAAATCATAAAAATTCATAGAGCAACCATTCAATATGCAACTATGAGAAAATCTATAAACTTTCGTTTATGTATTTTTATTAGCTTCTTTGAAATTTGATTTATAAATATGGCTGTAAAATCCATAAACTTATATTATTTATTATAAAACTGGGAGTTATATCTACATAAAAGTGGTAAATTTGTAACAGGGAAAAATTCTTGATTCCGTTGATATAAGCCAGAATAAATAGATTTTATTTGCGAATTTCTTTATAAAAAAATGATTTTTTTTCGTTCTTATATACCACTAAATTGCATCATACTTGGTTTTCAGGCATTACAAACGTTTCGCATAACAATTGATTGAGAAATACGTAGATTTAAGATTGGAGCATATATATGGATTTATAGGATTTAAAAGTAAGGGTGTCGATTCTTAATCCAATCCGTAACCCGACATTCACCCAACCAGAAAATAGAATGATTGAGTTCAGATTTTTGACCCGTCAACCCGTTGATTTCATGGGTTGGGTTGGGTTACATGTTAAAGTTCACGGGTCAACTCCCAACCTATATATATATATATATATATATATATATATATATATATATATATATATATATATATATATATATATATATATATATATATCATACAATACTATAAAGGAAACATTTTTCCTTTCACCACATCAATTTTAAACTCTTTACTCTTCATATTTCCATATAATTTACTTAATTTATTAACTTAAATATGTTGTTAGTTATAAACGTTATCATAAATGAAAGACTTCTTGAATTATCAATATGATATACTAAATTTGTTGATTTCAATATAGTGTTAAATACATAACCTAAATTAATATATTAAATAAACTTAAAAATATAGTGTAAAAATTAAAACCTAAACTAAAATATCAAATAACGTTTCAAAAATTCAACGTTTATTTTTTAAAATAGTTAAAAGGAAAATATTAAATATGATATACATAAAAATCTTAAATCTAAAAGTCGAATTAACTAAAAGATGTCCAAAAACTATTTTTTATAATAACTAAAACTCAATTAAATTGTTTTCAAATTAATTTATAATAATAATTAAAAATAACATAAAGTTGTAAATTAAATTATGTTACATTACAAACAGTGGTTGATAATTTAAATAGTCCAGGAAGCATTTTTTCTTTTACCACATTATTTTGAAACTCCTAACTTTTCACATTTCCACATAATATATTTAATTTATTAACTTCAATATGTTGTTAATTATAAACATTATCATAAATTGAAAACTTCTTGAATTATCAATATGGTATACTAGATTTGTTGACCTCAATATAGTGTTAAATGCATAACCTAAATTAATATATCGAACAAACTTAAAAATATAGTGTAAAGTTTAAAAATTAAAGTAATAAAAATCTAACATATGTTTTTTAAAATAGTTGAAATGAAATTACTAAATACGATAAATATAATAACTAAAATTCAATTAAGTTTTATTTTGAAAAAAATATATTTTATAATAATAATAATAGTTAAAAATAACATGAAATTATAAAATAAATTATGTTACATTACAAACAGTGGTTGAAAATTTAAATAATATTCAAGATGATATTAAAACATCATCAAAAAAATTTAAAATTTAATAAATTATAACAATAGTTAATTAAAATAGTGAGTACTATAACTACTTTTTTTTTGGAAATATAACTTCCTTAATGAGGGTTTCATGCCCTAATAATCTCTCGATACAAATATAAGGCTATGCCTCATGTCCTGGAGTAGTGCGATAATTTAAATATGAGTCCATAATTTATTCATCATATCTTTCACATGTCTTACTAAGTCACCACAATTAATTTTATACACACATAAAACATGAGCAGATACCATTAAATGATTTGATTTTAATAAGTGTTACATTATTTATTGTTCAAATTAATTATAATTTTGCATCAACTAAATGTAATTATTATTATTTTATAGTTAATAAAAATGACATAAATATTTTCAATAACGTATGATTACAAAAAATTTAATGGTATAATTTTATAATGTGCAACGCGCGGATATTCATCTACTATCTACTATACTTATAAATGAGACATTTTTCCTTTCACCACATTCATTTGAAACTCCTATGACTTTTCAATTTCTCTCTAATAATGATTATAAGTTGATTAATAAGGTTAAATAAATATATAACCTAAAGTGTAATCATATATAAACTAAATTTCAATATTAAAAATAATATCTTTACTTTTACTTATAAAGTTATGTCTTTAACTTTTAACATATTATGCTTAATGTATTAGTTTTAAAATGTTGTTGTATGTAAACCATTATCATTTTAAAGATATAGGTTTTGAACAATTTGGATAAAATACTTAAATTGTTAATTTAAATATAATATTATAGGGTCAACTTAAATATAAATTTTAGTTCAACTTAAACAACTCAAATAATATTTTGTAAATAGTTAAAGGTGATAAATTGTAATGTCTTTCTATTAATAATTATAAATTGGTTAATAGGGTTAAATAAATATCAAACCTAAAGTATGATCATATATAAACTAAAATTTTATATTAAAATAATATATTTACTTCTACTTATAAAGTTATGTCTTTAACTTTTAACATATTATACTTAATTTAATAGATTTAATATGTTGTTGTATGTAAACCATTATCTGTTTAAAGTTACAACTTTTGAATAGTTTGGATAAAATACTTAAATTTTGAATTTAAATAAAACATTACATTGTCAACTTAAATATAAATTTTAGTTCCACTTAAAAAACCAAAGAATATTTTGTAAATAGTTAAAAGTGATAAATTGTAGTGATAAATTGTAGTGATAAATGCAAAAACTAAATTGTAATCTCAATTTAACTAAAATATTTCCTAAATATATTTTTATAATCGTTAAAAGTTTCAAATAAGTAGCTTAAAATAACTTACAATAACAATAGTTAAAAATAACTCTATATAAATGAATATATTGTTACCTTTAAAATCAAAGAACAATGTTTGATATTTTAACTAATTATAATGATAGAAATTAAAACATTAAGCAAATAAATTTTAAAAATTTAATTAACAATAATAACAACTATAAATAACATTAAACCATATATTATATTTAATTTTTTTCATGTGTAACTAGCGGATAGAAGTCATTCAAACGATTGAGATTATGCAGTTATAATAGATGTATATATTATCATATAATTCAAAATAATCAATATATTATATCAATTTAGTATACGAATTTTTATATCAAATTTAATAACAACGTTATTTATATATATATATATATATATATATTTGTAAAGACTTCAACTATATAGGTGTTAGGAACCATGAGAACCAAGCTATTTAAAATAAAACGGTGGCATTATTTTAAATAAGTGAAATAACTAGCCAATTTGCATAATCCTTTCCCCCGATCTGATACGTCATTCTCTTTCATTCTTCTTCATCGTTCTAGAAAATCCCCAACTTTCCCTTTCCCATTTGTTGTCTCTACCACCGACCAAAATCCACCACCACCGTTCTCCGCCAATTGCAACATCTATTGTTGTCGCTCCTCTTCTTCATCACCGTCTCCCTCCTCGAACAGCTCAGATCTAGATCGAAGTTTAAAGTGAGGTTTATTTGCTATCGGAAATAACTTTTAGGTTTGGCCAAAATCCACCATCGCCGACCTTCTCCGCTAGTCGTAGTGTAACACCCGGAATATAGAAGATCAATTGTGGAATAAATCCCCTTTTCTAAGGACCAACTCGTCGAGTTGATGGTGGGCAACTTGACGTGTTAGAGGCTTTTAGGTCACGTGCTTTTATGGACCAACTCGGTGATTTGGTGAAGGAAACTCGACGAGTTGGACGCTGATTGAGAAACCCTAATTTTAGGGTTTTGCACCCTATTTAAACACCTTAAGTTCTAGGTGTTGGCCTCATTCCCAGCCTCTATAGCCCCTAACCCTAATATCGAAACCCTAGAGCCTCCTTGAGTGTTGTGAGCTCGTTGTGGGTGTGTTTTGGTGTGTTTGAAGCTTATTGAAGGAAGAGAAGCTTGGTGCAAGGTGGTGGTTCAAGTATGAGCTTTCAGATCTTGATTCTTTGCTCTATTTCCAGCACATTTCGGGTATAAAGTTCTAGCCTTGCTTAATATTTGCTTAGATCTCTTCTTGGGTTAGATTGTATGCTTTTAGCCATAGATGGGTGGTTGATGGGAAGTAGAAGTCCCAAGTGTTTATTCTTTCAGATCTATGATCTTCATGAGCTCTTTTGGCATAAAGGTGCCAACTTTATGGGTTTAAGGGCTTCATGCACCCATTAAGTCTTTCATTTAGCCCTTTTGAGCTCCTTCTAGTCATGCTTAAGCGTAAAGATGGAAACTTTGCGTGGCTATCTAGCCTAATGGGGTCAGATCTGCATTTTGGGGTATTGTCTTTGATGATTAAGTGCTTACTGGTTAAGCCCTCACTCTTTTGAGTCTAGGGTTTGGGTTTGGACCCCTTTAGGTGGTCCCTAGGGGTAAAGTTGGAAACTTTACCCTTCTAGATTTCCTATTGGTCGAGATCAGAGTTGTGGAGTCCCTGGAGTCGATAATGTTGACTTAATGTATTAAGATGTGAGTTTCTGGCGAACTCTGCGAGTTTATGGGTAAACTCGGCGAGTTGGCTCGGATTTTCCCGACTTTGCGGATTGCTAGATGAACTCGACGAGTTGAAGGATGAACTCAGCGAGTTGGGTTAACTCAGGTTGTTGACTTTGACTTTTGACTTTGGCCTTTAACCAAGTTATTCTAAGGGGGTATTTGAGGTAATCAGATTCGTAATCAAGAAAATTATGGGCTTAGGATAAGACCCATATGGGTTGGGCCCAATTTTGAAAATTGGGCCACTAGTGGGCCTTTGTGGACCTTTTGGAATTGGGCGTCAGTGTTGGTTCATGTTGGGTCAGGGGTAAAAGGGTTATTTTACCCCAAGTAAGGATTATGGATTATAGCTTGGGACCCAATTGCTAATTGAGTGTATTGTTGGTATTGATAGCTTGGGAAGCCGGCAGGTCAGCAGCTAAGGATTTCTTTTAGTGAGCTTCTGCATTCGAGGTGAGTCTCCTCTTTGTTTTATGGATCGAAGGCACCCATGCCGGCCCATTTGGTTTATGTATTGTAGGAAGACCCAGGGGTTAGCCCTGGGCATTATATATGAAAGACCAGGAGGCGGCTTCTGGCAACTTGTATGCAAGACCAGAGTCTGAACTCTGGCAATTATTAGTTATGTAGTTGTAGATCGTATGCTAGTTGTCTTTGTGATGCTTGCATGGAATTCCAGGATGTGACTCCTGGCACTTGTCTGTAAGACCCAGGGTTTTGGCCTCGGCCTGACAGGGAAGACCACGAGGTGGCTTGTGGCATAATGGCAAGACTATGGTTGGCACATAGCACTCCTACTGATTATGTTTATGTGTGATATGTATGGCTCATGATTATGTATGTTATGTAAGGCTCTTTTGATATGTCTGGTATGTCGTATTTGGGGAACTCACTAAGCTTTATGCTTACAGTTTATGGTTTATGGTTTCAGGTACTTCTGTTTCGAAAGGAAAGGGTTCAGCTTGATCGCAGCGCATACCCCCGTGTTTTCCGCAATGTGTGATCTTTAGGAATGAACTCTGATAATTATCTTATTTGAAATACTTTTAAATGTATGGATAAAGTTACAATGGTTTTTTTGATTATAATAATAATAATAAATTTACCCTTGATTTTTAGAATGTTACACGTAGCCTCCACTGTTGTCGCTCCTCTTCTTCACCACAATCTCCCTCCTCTAACAAATCGGATCTAAACCGAAGAGTAAGGTATTTGTTCAAACTCTGTGACTAAGAGAATTTAGACATCAAATGTTTATCAAACAAAAACTCTTTAACTATGATTGAGAAATTTTAGACGTCAATTGTTTACTAAATAAAATTTTTGATCCAATTTTTAGATCTTTGTAAAGTGACGATATAGAATATGAAAAGGATTAGAATAAGAAAAGCACATCGAGTTTCTAGATCACAAGCACAAGTTTCGTTCAATTTCAGGTAATATTTCAACCTAATTTATTATCAAATTAATAGCTATTGATTTCAGATGGAATGATGTTTTTCTATTTTTTTTCATGTTCTTTAAGTGATGAAACCATGATTAGTCTCTTTTGCAATGCTTTTTTTTTCTAATTTATATGCGAAGCTAATTTTGATGTCAATTTTATTTTGTTTGAAAAGTTCATTATGGACTTCAATTTATTTACAAAATAAAGACTTACCTTACAAAGCTGTTATGGAATAATCATTTTTTAATATTATATTTGCACAGTTTATTGTAACTTTTTGTTTGTTTTCAAAATATATAACTTAAAAAGCCACTGATGATCAATTAAGGCTAAAGTACATAATACTTCTTTAATTTTTTTGTTTATTAATTGTGTTGCGAAGTTAATGACGATGTTATTGTGTTTGCCAAAGTAAACACAAAACATCAATAAAAGGAAATTCATAATTACAAATCATGAATTTCGGATATCCGATTTAATATCCAAATCTTTATCCGAATTTTCGAATGTGAATTCGGATATCAAAAATCTAATATCATAATTTTTGGATAACCAGTTTCAAACACTCATACTCTGAACTAGTGTATTAAACAGTGAATTAATAACAAGTAGATATATTAAATTGAGAATTAGTGTATGAATGATTGTATTAAATATCTAAATATGATTTTGTTTTTATCCAACTTTGGTTTTTGGCACTTGCTATAGTGAATGGTGTATAGAATTTTTCATTAAGTTGTGAACGACGTATAAATTGGTGAATTAAACAGTGAATGGTATATGAATTGATATATTAAGCTGCAAATTAGTGTCTAAGATGTTGTATTAAATTGTGAATTCTGATTTTTTTTGTACGGGGGTAAATAATTTTTAAAGAGAAGGTTGTTGGTGGTGGTGACACCGATGGTTGGTGTTGGCAGTGGTTATGGATATGAAGATATAGATCACTCTTAGATCTGGAAATAAGTTGCATTGAAGGTGTTAGATGAAATGCCTTAATGAAATGGTGGTATGTTTAGTTATGAATACTATGATTGAGGGTATGAACTAATCTATTAAGTTGTAAATGGATATATGAACTTGTTTTTTAAGCTGTAAATGAGTGTGTGGAGTAGTCTCTTTAAGTTGTGAATATGTGAATGAGTGTCTAAATGTTATATTAAACTGTGTATTATGTTTTTTTATTTTATTAAGTTGTGATTTTTGTGTATTAATCTGTGATTTTTTTTTTGTTTTAAACTGTAAATTGACTACGTTAATCTTTGAATTTTATGTATTAAACTATGAATTTATTGTATTAAGCTATGGATTTTATGTATTAAAGTGTGAATTGGTTGTATTGAGAGTTTTAAGTTGATAGTATGGTTGTGAATTTATATTTTTTTCTATTAAGCTGTGAATTTATTGTATTAAGTTGTGTATTTTGTGTATTAAGTGGTGATTTTTGTGTTTTAAATTTTGAATTAACTTCATTAAGTTGTACATTTTCTGTTTAAATTGTGAATTGACTATGTTAAACTGTGAATTTTGTGTATTAAATTGTGATTGTTGTGTTATAAACTGTGAATTGATTGCATTAAACTGTGAATTTTCTATTTAATCTTAGAATTAACTGTGATTTTTTAATGAATTTGTGTTCAATTATGCATGATTTATGTATGAATTTTTGTTTTAATTTATGTGAACATATTTATTATTTTAGTGTATAATAATGTAAAATTGTAATATTTTTTATAATTAATGAATAGTGTTTAAATTGTCAATCAAATTGTGAATAGTGTTTAAGTTGTCAATCAATGATTTTATTAAATTGTATTATTTTATTAAATTGTGAATAGTGTTTAAGTTGTCAATCAATGATTTTATATGCATATTTGAATTGGAAGGAATGATGATTGTGACGGTAATACGAGTGGTTGGTGTTGATGTAGGGACCTTTGTATTAAACTCTGAGTAAGTGAATTAATTATTCTATTAAATTGTGAATAGTGTTTAAGATGTCGATCAATGATTTTATATACAGATTTGAATTGGAAGGAATGATGATTGCGACGATAGTACGAGTGGTTGGTGTTGACATGTGGTAGTTGGTCATGATGGTGGTGGGAGAATTTGAGTTTGACTTCTTTAAACATGTGAATTAGTATATAATGGATTGTATTATGTTATGTTGTGAATTTTATGGAGTAAACTAAAAATGGACGGTATTAACTTGTATATTTTATATAAATTTTGTGTTAAAATATGAATGAAGGTACGCACTAAAATATTAAATTGTGTATTAATAAATTATTATATTTATTAAACTGTGAATATTGTATTTTAAATTGTGAATATTTCTTATACACGATATAACTTTTAAAGAAGTTAACAACTTTTGAAAAAAGAAAATTGAGTTTTTCATGACAATATTACTTTTTTTTACCAAAATTTTGTAAATTTTGGCTGGAAATATAATAAATATTACCAAAGAAATGAGAGCTACAATTTTCGTTCTATTAAACTGTGAATGCCACCAGAAAAATGCTATTGAATTTAATGTCAGTTCGGTGACGATCCGATGGTGGTCCGACGACGATCTGATAGTGGTCTGACAACAAGTGTCAAAAAGTTTGTAAATAAGGAATGAAAATGTATGCTTAATGCAATATAAATGTTGAGTTGTCCAAATTTTCTTTAATAAAAACATTTTGAAAATATTGTTCTTAGGGTTCTTAACATTTTTGGGTTTTCATTTGAACCACTATATATATATATATATATATATATATATATTACATTTAGAAAAATAGTATATTTAATTATTAATGAGATTTTATTTCCTTCCGTATTCATATGTGGTTAGTTTGCGTTTGCGTTTGCGGTGCCCTAATGAAAAAAAGAAAAAACACATGTCGTCATTTTTAGATACTCACGAGTCACGAATGAAGAACATATTCACTTTGTATGAATGTTTTTATTTTTCAATTTTATTTATATATTACATTTAAAAAAGTAGATATATTTAATTATTAATGAAATTTGATTTCCTTCTGTATTCGTAATATTTTGTATCATTGTATTCATTCCGTATTCGTATGTAGCTAGTCTGTGTTTGCGGTGTATAATCAAAAAAGAAAAAACACATGTTTTTATTTTTAGATACTCACGAGTCATGAACAAATAATGCATTCACTTTGTATGAATATTTTCATTTTTCAATTTTATTTGGATGTTAATGACTTTATGAATTTATATTGAAAACCTCTTTTTTGATGTTAATTACTTTAATCATTTTATGACTTTATGTTGAAAAGGGCCTCAATTTTTAAAATGCGTTACTTATTTAATAAACGCGTTATATGGGTTGAGTTTAACCCACTAACTTGTGAACCCATATACATAAACAAATAACGCATGTTTTTATTTTTAGATACTCACGAGTCATCAACAAATAACGCATTCACTTTGTATAAATATTTTCATTTTTTAATTTTATTTGGATGTTAATGACTTTATGAATTTATATTGAAAACCTCTTTTTGATGTTAATTACTTTAATCATTTTATGCTTTATGTTGAAAAAACCTTAATTTTTAAAATGTGTTACTTATTTAATAAACGCGTTATATGGGTTGGGTTTAACCCACTAACTTGTGAACCCATATACATAAACAAGTTATATGGGTTGGGTTGGATTGAGGTTTCCAACCCACCAACCCGTATATTATATAGGTTGAATTTAATTTATGTTTTTTGACCCGTCAACTCGTAATCCGCTAATCCGAACCCAAACCGATTGTCAGACCTATTTAAAAGTCATGAAGAATCACTAAAAATAGAGAATAAAATCAGATAAAAAAAAAGTTTCAGCCAATGTCCATCATTAAACAACAAATAAAAAGAGCCCACTTTGTAATCTTTATGTTAGCCCATTCCAGCCAACGGGAGCCGGGAACTATTTTTCCTTAAAGTCCATAGATTTCACGTATCATATTTCGTGTGAATAAAATTATATAATATATATTAAAAACTAGATTATAATGTGCGAAAAACGCAGGCAACACATAAAATATATATATATATATATATATATATATATATATATATATATATATATATATATATATATATATATATATATATATATAGGTTTAGGTTCTATAAAAAACAAAAAAACCCTAAAAATCATAAAAATGCATAAAAAAATACTTAGAGATCACAAAAAATATTTTTGAATTTTTTTTATAAAAAATCGCAGGTTTTTGTTAAAATTCGCTGAAAAAAAAATAAAAAATCAATTTTTTTTTTTTTTTGTAAAAAAAAAAAAAGTTTTCAAAATTTTTTTCACCGATTTTGTATAAAAAGCTGCGATTTTTTCAAAAAATATTTCAAAAAAAAGTTTTGTGATCTCTAAGGATTTTTTTATGCATTTTTATGATTTTTAGGGTTTTTTTGTTTTCCAAATAACCCTTCCCTATATATATATATATATATATATATATATATATATATATATCATTTAGTAGATAAAACAAAAACATTTTAAAATGCAAAATAATTGAAAATTTTCGAAATTTTTTTTTTAATATTATTTTCAAAATATATATTTTCCAAAAAAAAAATACAGTTTTTTACATATTCTAGTAGAAAGTAGAATATTATAATATTCTACATATCTGGCAAATCTAGTACAATATTCTAACATTCTAAAAATTACATTAGAATATGTACAGTGTAATATTCTATTAGAATATTTCATGTATTTTTCAAAAAAAAAAAATGGTAATTTTTTTTAGGTAAATAAAGTTTCGAAAATAATAATTAAAAAAAGAATTTTTGGATTTTTCCTTTTATTTTGCATTTTAAAATTATTTTTAGATTTGGTCTCACGGTCTCACAAAATTAGCATGGTCTCAAATGAACCTGAACATATATATATATATATATATATATATATATATATATATATAAAGGTATAAAAATGTTGTACAATAATTAAAAAAAATTAATGTTATTGGAAATATTAAAAGTCTAGAAAATACAATGAAATCGGTAAATATTTATAATCATTGAATGACATTTTTGTACACATCATTTTTTGTTTTATTAGTTGAACGGTCTTTCTTGTCACATATGAGTACATTCAAACATTTTTCACTTGTGATACGGGAAACAACTACATATAACTGACCATTAGTGAAGACGGGTCTAAGCAAGTATAATCCAACATTTGATAATGATTGTTTGTGACATTTGTTAATGGTCATAGCAAAACAAACAGCTACAAGGAATTGCCTCCGATAAAAATGGAATGGGATTCTTTTATCAGACGGAGTTAACTTCATGTAAGGTATATAAATAGTATCGTTGAAGAATCTACCAAATATGATTCGATGTTCAATAACGTGTCTTCCAAGCCTTATAATTTGTAATCTAGTACCATTGCACAATCTTTTGGTTTGGTCGGTATTACGAAGTAACATGACTGGAACACATGTTTTTAGTGTAAGTTTATGGTTGGAAATTCCAAAAGCCTTAAAACCATTCAACACCTCTAGAGAGTATATTGATTCCTCAAAAGATTTGTGTGACTCAGTCTCACATAAATAATCTAAACTCATATATGTTTTCCCTTCATATTTCATCAATTCTAACATGTAGTCGTTGATAGTATCGACTTCTTCATTTGTTGGGACCAAAATAGCTTTATCTTGAAAATACCATGGATCATCAAGATGGTTTTCAAAGGATGAATAAATGGTGGATACAATTGAATGAATATGGTCATCTGTATAGCGAACGATAACATCTTCTGGAAATTCAACTTCAGCTTCACCGTCATTAGGGCCACCAATGGTACATTTTTTGGGGTGCAAAGCTCTCTATGGGATGATAATGTATATGGCTTTCCCTTATTCGATATAGAAGGTGATTGTGAAGGTGTTAGAGAAGGTGGAAGGCTTCTCATGTAGAAGGCCTTATGGGTTGAGCTAGCTTATAAATACTAGTTTAATATTCTTTGTAGGTTGAGAGAGCTTCCATATTTTGTATAAATGAGTAGTTTAGAGTTAGATAGATAGAGAGAGTATTGTATACAAGCATGCACATGCTTATATAAATTTTGTACTACTCCATTATCTATATACTTGTGTTAAATGTTAATTCGTGTCTTTTCAATTATGCATTTCTTAATCCCGCAATTGTCATTTCCATGGGATCCTACATTTGGTATCAGAGCTTAATCTTGGAGGTTTAAACAACTATTTCAAGAACAAAGATTCTAAATGACAACATTTTTGCGTAATCGACGAAAGATTTGAAATCTTTGGTGAGTCTCTCCATTGGATCTATTTTCTTTTCATGCCAAATTTGTTGATCCAATTAATATTTTTTCTTCAATTAATCGAGCCCAATCACGTTTACTATTCATTAATCCTTATGTTTAGGACCAAAATGATAATATGTCATTGTTCATTTGTTAGCCCAATATAATCCATTTGTTACTGGTCATTCGATTCAAAACGTTGTCCAAAGACATTTTGATCAATTATTTGCTTCTTCGTTCGCAAAATCCAGTTCACGATTCAAATTTTCTATGAGATTTGCTCATTCATTCATGTCGCATCTTCTATAATCAAGTTTTCATAATTACTTCACAAAATTTCACTTCATAACAATTTGGTTCTTGAAATTGAACTTTTTGTTGGATCGACAAGTTGATTTCCATGGATATTTGTTCACACTTTCATTCAAAATCGATTATTTAATCACGATTTCTTCTTGAGTATGTCTCGTGAATTATAGTTCTTAAAATCATCTTGTAGATAGATCGATTAAGATTTCAATCAAGTATTTTTGTTTGATTCAGTGATTGATAAATCGATTCAGTAACTTTCATGTGCGATTGGATTCAAACTTGATTTTGTACAGGATATTTAAAAAAAAATTAAAGAAGAGTTTTGATTCAATATTAATGATTTGGATGAATGGATTTGATTATGGAAGTAAAATATGTATTGTTCCTTAATTGAGAAGAGAATTAGATGCGAAGCAAATAACAGGTCTATGGTTAAATCGAACAAATGAATAACAATGAAAGAACACGATGAGTTTGTTAATTTTGTGTGTTTGATATGAAATTTGATATTGAGAAGATGAAGTAGGTGTTTGTCGATAGTTGGATTTGAATGGTCAAACGAATTGTCAAAATCGGTGTTCTTGATGAATTTTGAACGAAGGAACTATCAAAACGAAAGCTAAAACTATGAAGATTATTTGGGTTGATGATTGGTACGATGGCAGTTGGTACGATAGTCTCGCAAGTAGAATTCATATGTGTATCTATTCGCACTTGTTGGTCAAACAATAAAAGTCAAAATTGATAGCTTCATAGTTCGCAGTTGAAGGTCTCGTAATTGAAATGATGTGTCACAGCAATGGAATCGTATTTGAAGTTTTGCAATTGCTGGATTTAGCAAGTCATCCCGTTCTCGCATCAGACACGCAATCGGAACGAAGGTCTTGCAGATGGTTTGGTCCCATAGTTTGTTGAAAAGTTCGTATCAGAATCTGCATTGTACTGATTGAGTGTCGCAGTATGTTTGATAAATACTGGTGTCAATCTGGGTATGTGTATCGTAACGAATGTTTGATAGCGAAGGTCGAACTCCATGGAGGACATTGATTGGATAGCGAATACTTGAATAACGAATGTTGGGTATCGATTTTGGATGTCGATACCTTGCGCCCGCGGATGCTCTTAAGAGCAGGGCGCCCCCGGAGAAGGCCCGGCCCCGCCAGGGGCGCCTTCTATTCCGCGACAAAGTTTAACGGCTCCAGGAGACAAGGGAGATGCTCATAACATTATCACATGAACCAATCGTTGGCTCTGACATATCAAGGAGCACGATTACCCAATCAGTGTCCCTAATCCTATCAGGTCTGATGCCTTTGTCCTATACGGACTAGCAGATAGCCTCAGTATAAAAGGCCACCTCCGGTGCCTTGGAAAGTAAGTTGCTCTCTCTCAATTCACTCTAAAATACACCAAAGTTTATCCACTGACTTGACCGTCGGAGTGTTTTCCTAAGAGCCTCCTCCCGGAGAACAGCTGACGGTTTCTTCTCATTGTGACCTTGCAGGCTCATCGGAACAGTTAGAGGCACAAGGCGTTGTCGTCCGGTGACCAGGTCGCATCAGTCCAAAAACAACAAAAATAGTTAAAATTGATCTCAAACCTACTATTTTCAATACCAAATATTAAATGACTCGATGGATTAAGAACTTGGACAAATTGACTTAAAAACATTACTCTTCTTCACATTAAGCTCATAAGAAGAGTCTAAAGGTTGAATCTTTAACAAAACACCATTAAGAACTTAAATGACACAAAACATGGCTAGAAATGGAAGTTCATATCAGCCCCCATTGATTCGTGGTGGCATGGTGGTCTAATGATGGTCATTAGTTGAAAAAAACTTCAAACCTAACTCATATTTACAAGGAAGATGAACTAGAAACTGATAATGAGATACTTGTAATATTGAACACCTTAGCTATGGATTTGATACACAAAGGACCTCACCACCACTTGGTACTACAGCGGTACTCCGACAGCCACCACCACTAGCAACAGTGGTGGTTCTTGGTGATGGTGGTGGATAAGCAAGGGTAAGAAAGAAAGCAAGAGTTAAAGAAGAAATAGTTACCAACCAATGATGTCAAATAACACTACCACCATCCTCTTCCTCTGACGTCTTCTCCGACGAAATGAGATAAGATTACGGGGACCCTCAGTGACAAAATCTGCCGAGTGGCAGCCTCCTCCCCCTCACGGTTTCTCTTTTTTTTTCTTGGCCCTCCTTCTCACTTTCGAACTCTCCCTCACTCATTGCACCTAAGAGCTACAGACACATACGAAAATCTCCAGCTAGGGTTTTTGGCCTTCAAGGAAGGATACGATGGTTGGTTAAAAAAAGACCTCCATATACTGTTTGTCGGGTTCTAGGGGGCATCAGGAGATAAAATCTGAAAAAGGGAAAAATGGTCCCTAGAGTTCGGTCTTTTGACGGGTTCTATCATAACTTGACTTCCTTCTACAAAAGAGGTTTCCAAAATTGCACAATACCCCCTGGACCTTTAAATTTAATTTATTATTATTATTATTATTATTATTATTATTATTATTATTATTATTATTATTTACCCTTATTTATTTATTTAATTAACACCAACATTAATAAAATATCTATATAATTATCTTTTACTTAAAAATCTATTTAAACTTATTTAAGTCGGTTATGAAACCATTTAACCTACTCAATTCCTTTTATTAATAATTAAAAAGTTAATAAATTATTATTTTTGTTTATGTAATAATCCTTAAACTCATTCCAGTTAATAACTAGTTGAATGGTAAACGGGGTGTTATAGGTTTCACACTCCAAAGTGACCTTAAAAATCGTGGCTTTATGGACTTGCATGTCCAATACATGCCTATTCCGTTTTAGGTCAAAAATAGGGTTTAATGACCAAAATCTCATGCATGACATCAAAACTTGATTATAATTCAAATCCAAGGCACTAAATGATCATTTTGACCTAGAGATTCATAAAGTTGCAAACTTTATGAGATCCCATTACTTAAGTCCATCAAAATCATGGAAGAAGGGGACAAAAACTAGAGATCTAGCAACATGGCAAGAAAAGGTTGAGTCTTGGGCACTCACCAAGGTCCAAGAGATAAGCTTAGCTGGAGAAATGATGCTTACCAATTAACTACCTCACCAAAAACTTCCTTCTCCTTCTAAAATCACCAAAAGCACCAATAATGAGCTCACAACTTCAATGGAGGCTAGGGTTAGGGTTTCTGAGGTTGGGAGGAAGATAGAGGCTGAAACCCTAGCCTTAATGTTCCTTATATAGGGTCCGAGACCCGAAAATTAGGGTTTTCACTAAAAAGCACCCTCCACGTCGTGGTGCCTCAAGACCATGCCGTTGTGGGTCTTTAAAATCTTGCAATCCAAACTGATACGCCATGTCGTGGTGATACTCCACCATGCCGTGGCCACCCCTTTTAAAGCAAATACAAAGAAGTTGATTCGTACCTGGACCAGATGTTACACACACACATACACACACACACACACACATATATATATATATATATATATATATATATATGAAAGACAAAATAGGGTAATTTGTCTAGAATGTCGCTTTTGTCCTTATTTTATAAAAATTCTAGAAAAATCACAGGGAGTCAGAATTAGGATCCGTAAACTATTAAGGTTTATAAATTGAGTCTACTTTGTCCCTTATTTTTTCCGTAACCTGATATTTACCCTAACTAAGGTAAAAATGACCGTTTTTATAGACTTGTCTGAAAAGGATTGCAATGATATGCAGTTTCGCAAAAATCTTAATAAATTTTATAAAGATCATATGAACGTGTACAACTAGTACATGAAAATGTATCGACTTGAACTACTTGCATACAAAGCATTTTTGCAAACTATAGGGTTTAAGATGGGCAAAACATGTCTCAAACATACCACAATTTTTCACATAAATTCATAACATTTTGTATTATGTTTTCAAGAGTGTTTTTGCATAAACGAAATATATGAGCACATGTATCCCCCCCCCCCTAAGATATGTAAAAACATTAAAAAGGGGCCATAAGCACTCACCTTAAATGTGCATATCCGGTTTAGATGTGAGATTGTGATTGTGTTTGAGAAGCACTGCGAAATACCACAACTAGCAACCAACTTTTGAACCCGGTTTGGACTTGATTTTAACCCATAAAATAATATCAAAACTTTAAGTATAGAGCTTATAAAAACACCACAAAAGATTTTCAACACAAAGGTGGTATAAGGTGGTGGTAGCCGAGAGGTGGCTGGGGGTGGTGATCTTCGGTGGTGGAGTGATGATTCTCGGTGGGGGTTTTCTAGCTAAGAAAATAGTGGAATGGATAGGGGAGAGTAAGGGAGGAAGTGGCTGATGAATTTTGTATGGAATGAAGACCCAAGGCCTCCTTTTTATGGCCTAATTGAGCTCTCACATGTCTATGCATGCCATACCTCTTAGGAAAGTCAAACACTTCAACATACCCATGCCTTGTACCTTTCGAAGAAGAGTGTATCAAAAGATGTAAGGTGATGGAAGATGGAAGAGGTAGAGCACATGGAAAAAGGGGGAAAAGGGGTTCATTTGATGATTTTGATCCTTTCTTTCAAGCCTTGCAAGTACAATGGTGGTGTCACACTTTCAAAAAGTCCAAAAAATGCTTCTAGTTTTGCATGCCAAAATCCTGACACCTAATATTTTTTTCGAAAGTGGAAAATGATAGAGCCGAGATCAAAGATTTCAAAAAACCTGAACGGATTAATTTTTCAAGTTGTAGAACTCTGGGAATTCACGTTTAAAGATTCGCGTTAATGACCCGAAGCGTCCGATTTTTTGACATTTGAAAATACTTTTGCTAAAAACATTTCGAGTATGGAATTAAATAATAGACCATAGTATGAGTCCAAAAACGCTCTCAGAATTTCCATATGAGGTGTGCAAGTGCCTCAACGGATAGAAATAGTTTTAGTAGTTCAAAGAAAATAAATGTTTTACTGGTTTGTTTTCTTATAACTGTTGTATCTTTTTCATACGAACTATGTCTTGGACGTTCTTTGTATTTTCAGGAATAGGGGAACATGTACTACGATACTAGAAAGTTTGTTTTGCTCACAATTCCTTAATAAGAATTTTCAGTTTTTTAGACGCATTAACTAGGGTTGCAGTTTGTGCTTTGTGATTCGTATGAGATTTTCCACAAACGGAAGTAAGATACCATTTCGTATCTTATTATCATTGTAATCACACTATTTATTTTTCAAAATATGCATAAAGCTTAATTGGTCAGGTTACAGAAAATTCGTGATGAATTGACTGTCTACAGTTTTGAACATAAATTTCGAGATGTCACATTTCTCTATTAATCTCAAGGAAATACAAGTTTTTTTAATATTTATATGGTATCAGGAGCCAACTAATTTTTCTCCCTTTTCTATACGTCTCCTCCACCACGATGACTCAACCTAATTCTTCCCTCTTTGTGACATCCCCATTTTCACGGCCAGAAAAGACCGATTTTGTTTATGCTTTATAAAAATCAGAGTATCTCTTTTAAGAAAAACGTTGCGAAATTTGTTCCCAGAAAAACATGATAATTACATTATCAAGGCATTTCCGAAGAAATGTATTTTTATTCATTTTAAAACATTTGGGATGTCATCGTCAATACAGAAACATAAGCATAAACAGAACTTACACTCATTATCACTAGTGATTTATATCTCCTTAATCTCTCAGTGTAATGTGACTTCATATCAACACCTGAGATATAAATAAACTGAGTGGGTCAGGTTGGGAAACCTGGTGAGTACATAGGGATTTCAATCCTACAATGTTATAACATATATATAAAAATTCACACAATATACGATTTCCCCATATATATAATCGACTCTTACCCCACCCCGTCAATCCTCACAACGAGACTATCCATACTCACAGACCTTAAATTTTACCTCTTACTCCGGATCCAATCCATGCTCTCGAGTCCTTGATTGTACCTATTCCATACTCTCGGATGAGGGACAATTGGTCTGTGTCTAAATCCATACTCTCGGATTAATGATAGATGACTATGTCCTGTCCATACTCCCGGACTAAGGACAACTGACTATGTCTTAATCCATACTCCCGGATTAACGACAGTTGATTGAGTCCAATCCATACTCTCGGACTAGGGACGAATAAATATGTCTAATCCATGCTTCTGGATCAATGACATGTTTAAGGGTTCTATTCCCTGTATATATCTCACTCGCACTCATAAGGAGATACTACCCAATGACCCTCATAACAAATTTTAGGTTTACTCATTAACCTAAATCATTATAAATAACCAGGTATGTTCTTTAACACGTAATTCAGACAACATCAAATAATTCGCACATAAACATATATTTAATACATTCAATCAATACTTGTATTAAAATCATGTTCATGAAAGGGACTATGCACTCACCTGATAAGGTGGTGACTTGGTACTCGGACAGCGCTTCGTTACTCTTAAAACAATTTCCTTCGACAAAACCTAGTATCATTACCACTAGGGTTTAGTTTAATATTCACCGAGACTAATTAATAGTCTAGCTATTATTATTATTATATAAGCGTTAAACAACACTATATAACTCATAATAATAGCCCAAATAATTATTTTAAGGTCTTAATAATGTTACTATAATTAATTAGAAGCTATATTAAAAATTGCATAGGCGTAGCTCACTTACAGCGGGTTTTAAAGAAAACCGGGCCTTGCTCGGAGCAGTGTTTCCGAACCGAAAGACCCTTTTTCTCGGGACTCCGGGAGCCTCGGGGCTTCCTTCGGGTGCTAGGGGTTTTACCTAGGGTTTGGGGGGGGGGGGGTTAGGGGGTAGTGAGAGAAAGTAGAGAGAGAAAGTTGTGGTGACTTTGTGAGATAATATGGCAGCCCTCGCAGCCCTTTTATAGGCTGGTCCTCGGACGTACGCTGGGCGTACAGGTCCTCGGACGCGGGGGGGTAGCCTCGGTCATACAACACATGTCGCGAAGGGGGTGGGTCATCGTGGACGTCTCGGAACCGCAGAGGGCAGCTGTACACGGCGCGTACCCGAGCTCGGACGCTGGGCGTACCGAAGGCCAGGTGTCATGATCCGAAGCGAGCCCTGTGATCAGCATTGGACGGCTGTGATTCAGCCACGTCATCATCCTCGCACCAGCTTCGCAAATTCGAGTTCCAACTTCAAAAATTCGTATCTTCCTCATACGAGCTCCGTTTTCGACGTTCTTTATATCCACGCGTAGGCTGGAACGTACTCTACAACTTTCGTTTAGACTTCGTCGGCTAATTTTGAATTTATTTTAAAAGTTATGTTATTAACAGGCCGGGACAAGATTGGTCCGTTAAAATCTCATAACTTCTTCATCCGACGTCCGTTTTCGTCTATCTTTTTATCGTTACGCTACTATTAACGAGATCTTCGATTCTCGTATAGGTTGTGTCGGCTAAAAACCACTCGATCTAATATTCGAATTCCGGGCTATACATTGCTAAGCCAAAACTTCGAAAAATCATAACTTCCCCATACGAAGTCAGATTTGGGCGTTCTTTTTATGGACGCTCTTGGTTTAACGTATTCTACGACTTTCATTTAGGTCGCTAAGGCTAAAAATCGCTCTATCGTAAATTCACTATTTACGCTTCCCGGTATTGTGTCGGTTCCGTCGCGAAACTTCGACGTGTCATAACTTCTTCGTTATAACTCGGATTTCGGCGTTCTTTATATGTACGGAACCCTTGTAACATATACTATAACTTGGTTGAGATTATTTATTCTGAATAATCTTTTGTCGAAAAGTCGTTTTCGACCCCTATTACCTCTAAATTGACTAGCCCGGACCTACGGGCGTTACAATTATCTCCCCCTTAGGATGATTACGTCCCGGAATCATCAACGAAACAGGGCTCACATGATGACTATACGTTATCTCTTCATCCTAGGTAATAATCGTAACTTTTATGTCGCTTTGAACAAGTATCTAACTCTTGGACTTCTTGACTACAGGTGGTGCTCGATCTTGCACCTGCTCCATATCTCACGTTAGACTCCAAATTATGACCTTCAAGTCACAATCTCGATCCTCACTGGAGGCTCCTTCTTCTTCTTAACAAACTTAAGATAAGTTATCTTATTACTACAATGGATCGATGTGTCATATTCTAATGACCTGTCATCATATGTTGCAACGCTTAGACTTAGGTCTTTTAGAGTCTTCCAGAACAGGCTATACCTTCCTTCATGTTCTAATCACATCTTATAAGGTAGCATTTCTAGCTACAAGCAATTATCGCGATACCTCTACTGATTGCTTTGATTGTCTTTCACTTCAAGCTTTTCGCTTAAGTCAGATGCTACATCGGACTTGGTTCTCTGAACTATTTAACATACTTATCGTAGTCGGACTCAATTCGATATGACCGCTAGGGTCGGAATAACAATCATCTTCTTAGTCATTACCGAAACGATGGTAACGACATACTTGAATAAAACGGTATCAATTACTAGCTTCTTGGTAACCTTGTGACCTTCCCTGATCCAAGTGCGAGTCCTGTGCTTCCGGTAGTATAGGCCTCTACTACCATTCACACCTACTCATACTCGTCCCAAGTATTGTCCCACAGTTTTCCAAGTCACCATACAAGAAAATCACATAACAACTTAACACATCAAATATCAAAACGAAGGTTTTATATTATTCCTTGAAATGATTACATAGGTGTTCAAGTTCACCCTAGACTATGCCTCTAACTGGCTACATCATACGATATTATGGCTACTGCATAACTCGATCTTCGGATATGAAGTCCTCATCCTTGATTCCTCGCGTTGTCATTTGCTTCGTCAAGGATCATCTGAAATGCTCTTGCCTTTGGCTTTGGCGGCATATTCGGCTTTGTAGCTTCTTCTTTCCTTGGGCAGTCTTGCTTGAACTGTCCCTCTTCACCACACTTAAAGCAGACTTCTCTCTTGGCTGTGCATTCGCTGGCATAATGACCAGTCTTCCCGCATTTAAAGCCGGTCATCTCTTTAGAGCATTTCCTAATGTGCTTCTTTCTGCACTTGTCACACCATTGCGCTCCTTCTTCGAACCAGACTTCGAGAATTTTCTCTTCTCGTCGGACCTTGAGGATCCTTCAAACTTTCTCTTCTCGCCAACCTCCATCTTGCTGGCGGCTCTTCCCTTGATCATATCTTCAACAGACTTGGCAGCCCAGATAGCTGCCTCCAGAGTAGGTGCCTGACGTACTGGCACCGCATACTCCCATGGAAGTCCCTTTGCGTACTTGTCAATTTTTGTCAGCTCGTCCGGGACAAGGCGCAAAACAAACTCCATCTTGTCCGTGAAATTGTTGGTGTATTCATCGATGGTCATGCTTCCTTTCTTCAAGGTTAGGAATTAGTTCTCTAGCTCGAGCAGGTTTTGGGCTGAACAATACTTACGTTTGAACTGCACCAAAAACTCTGCCCATGTTAGTTGCAGGGGCTCATTGGGGCTTAAAGTCTTCCCCAGGGTATTCCACCAACGAACAGCACCTCCTCGGAACTGTCGCACTGCAAACGTGGTTTGTAATTTGCCTCTGCAACCACATGTCATGAAGGCTAAGTCCATCTCTGAGATCCAATCCATGACTCCGATCGGATCTTCCTTCCCAGTGAAATTCGATGGCTTGCAAGTTAGAAAATCTTTGTACTTGCATCCATTCCTCTCGACTCCTTCATCTTGATTGTTCCTCCTAATCACCGGTGGATCAGCTTGACCAACGGTCCTGCTGTCGTTCCCTTCCTCAGACTGCCCGTCATTCAGCTCGGGCTGTTCAATAGGCATCGTAAGTTCCTCTCGAGTTTGTTGAAGTAAACGCCTTGTTTCCTCCATTTGACGATCCAACATCATCTGGATCAACGCTTGCACTCCGGCCATCGTGATTGGCTCAGGAGCGGCTACTACAACAGGTATTTGCTCAATCGTTGGTGGTTGATTCCTGTTTCCATTCACATTCCCAGCTCCACTGCGGGTTCTTGCCATTTCGATCTATTCACCAATTTAAACGTTCGGTGTGTAGCGACGAGAATTTAGATAAGAAAGATTTTATTTACGATCGACGTGTAAATCTCCTTATCACTCCGAAAAGTTACATGCCAGTTCTAATACCGTAATTAAACGTTTAGAAATCTGAACACATAAAGTTTCCAGATCCGGCCGGCAACAGACCATAGATCCGTTCATATAATGCATATCATAAATCATTTAGCACATAAACGCATGTTAGGCATTTTCCCTAAATAAGCTAGTGCTTGTGTATATTCAAGTGTATTACCTAAGACACATTCCTCACAATCATTGCTTAGCATTCTAAGTTTAAGTCTAGAAATAAATCCATATTCCTAGTTCGCTTAAACTAATGCTCTGATACCAACTGTGACATCCCCATTTTCACGGCCAGAAAAGACCGATTTTGTTTATGCTTTATAAAAATCAGAGTATCTCTTTTAAGAAAAACGTTGCGGAATTTGTTCCCAGAAAAACATGATAATTACATTATCAAGGCATTTCCGAAGAAATGTATTTTTATTCATTTTAAAACATTTGGGATGTCATCGTCAATACAGAAACATAAGCATAAACAGAACTTACACTCTTTATCACTAGTGATTTATATCTCCTTAATCTCTCAGTGTAATGTGACTTCATATCAACACCTGAGATATAAATAAACTGAGTGGGTCAGGTTGGGAAACCTGGTGAGTACATAGGGATTTCAATCCCACAATGTTATAACATATAGATAAAAATTCACACAATATACGATTTCCCCATATATATAATCGACTCTTACCCCACCCCGTCAATCCTCACAACGAGACTATCCATACTCACGGACCTTAAATTTTACCTCTTACTCCGGATCTAATCCATGCTCTCGAGTCCTTGATTGTACCTATTCCATACTCTCGGATGAGGGACAATTGGTCTGTGTCTAAATCCATACTCCCGGATTAATGACAGATGACTATGTCCTATCCATACTCCCGGACTAAGGACAACTGACTATGTCTTAATCCATACTCCCATATTAACGACAGTTGACTGAGTCCAATCCATACTCTCGGACTAGGGACGAATGACTATGTCTAATCCGTGCTTCTTGATCAATGACATGTTTAAGGGTTCTATTCCCCGTATATATCTCACTCGTACTCATAAGGATATACTACCCAATGACCCTCATAACAAATTTTAGGTTTACTCATTAACCTAAATCATTATAAATAACCAGGTATGTTCTTTAACACGTAATTCAGACAACATCAAATAATTCGCACATAAACATATATTTAATACATTCAATCAATACTTGTATTAAAATCATGTTCATGAAAGGGACTATGCACTCACCTGATAAGGTGGTGACTTGGTACTCGGACAGCGCTTCGTTACTCTTAAAACAATTTCCTTCGACAAAACCTAGTATCATTACCACTAGGGTTTAGTTTAATATTCACCGAGACTAATTAATAGTCTAGCTATTATTATTATTATATAAGCGTTAAACAACACTATATAACTCATAATAATAGCCCAAATAATTATTTTAAGGTCTTAATAATGTTACTATAATTAATTAGAAGCTATATTAAAAATTGCATAGGCGTAGCTCACATATAGCGGGTTTTAAAGAAAACCGGGCCTTGCTCGGAGCAACGTTTCCGAACCGAAAGACCCTTTTTCTCGGGACTCCGGGAGCCTCGGGGCTTCCTTCGGGTGCTAGGGGTTTTACCTAGGGTTTGGGGGGGGGGTGTTAGGGGGTAGTGAGAGAAAGTAGAGAGAGAAAGTTGTGGTGAATTTGTGAGAAAATATGGCAGCCCTCGCAGCCCTTTTATAGGCTGGTCCTCGGACGTACGCTGGGCGTACAGGTCCTCGGACGCGGTGCGTAGCCTCGGTCGTACAACACATGTCGCGAAGGGGGTGGGTCATCGTGGACGTCTCGGAACCGCAGAGGGCAGCTGTACGCAGCGCGTACCCGAGCTCGGACGCTGGGCGTACCGAAGGCCAGGTGTCATGATCCGAAGCGAGCCCTGTGATCAGCATTGGACGGCTGTGATTCAGCCACGTCATCATCCTCGCACCAGCTTCGCAAATTCGAGTTCCAACTTCAAAAATTCGTATCTTCCTCATACGAGCTCCGTTTTCGACGTTCTTTATATCCACGCGTAGGCGGGAACGTACTCTACAACTTTTGTTTAGACTCTGTCGGCTAATTTTGACTTTATTTTAAAAGTTATATTATTAACAGGCCGGGACAAGATTGGTCCGTTAAAATCTCATAACTTCTTCATCCGACGTCCGTTTTTGTCTTTCTTTTTATCGTTACGCTACTATTAACGAGATCTTCGATTCTCGTATAGGTTGTGTCGGCTAAAAACCGCTCGATCTAATATTCGAATTCCAGGCTATACATTGTTAGGCCAAAACTTCGAAAAATCATAACTTCCCCATACGAAGTCAGATTTGGGCGTTCTTTTTATGGACGCTCTCGGTTTAATGTATTCTACGACTTTCATTTAGGTCGCTAAGGCTAAAACTCGCTCTATCGTAAATTCACTATTTACGCTTCCCGGTATTGTGTCGATTCCGTCGCGAAACTTCGACGGGTCATAACTTCTTCGTTATAACTCGGATTTCGGCGTTCTTTATATGTACGGAACCCTTGTAACATATATTATAACTTGGTTGAGATTATTTATTCTGAATAATCTTTTGTCGAAAAGTCGTTTTCGACCCCTATTACCTCTAAATTGAGTAGCCCGGACCTACGGGCGTTACACTCTTGAATCTTGCAAATGCCACCCCTTCTACTCTCAATCTTCAAACACCATCAATCTCTATCAAACTTGACCGAGACAACTATTCTCTATGGTGATCTGCCATTGTATCTATACTTGAGACTTTCAATATCGAAGCCTTCATCTTCGATCCCAATCTGCCATTGGAAAACACATTTGTTACCAGTGAAGCTAGAGTTGTCACCACTGAATCAAATCCCAATTCCATTCAATGGAAGCAACAAGATCGCTTTGTTCTCTTATGGCTCAAGTATACTATTTCCAAACATGCCCTAGATCTTGTCGTTCGGGGCACCTAGCCTCACATGTCGTTCGGGGCACCTAGCCTCACATGGCTTGGCTATCAATTGACGAAAGTTCAACTACATACCCTTATTCAAGGGTCTCTCTCTCTATATGTTGGAATACCTTTAACAAAAATGATCTCTGGTTGATTCTCTTGCCAAGAACCTTGATCCCATCTTAGAAGAGGATTTGATTAGTTATATCTTGTGACGTCCCTACTTTTACGACCATTTTAAAACTTTTTCTTTATGATTATTTTAAATCAGAGTAATCCTTATAAATGTTAAATTTGGTCCCGTAAAAGTATTTCCGAATAAGTGTTTTTTTCATTGATTTTATAAAAACCTTGGGATGTCATAACTGATACAAAACATACGCATAAACAAACCTTACAATATCTTAGACTAACAACCTACATCTCCTTGAATCTCTCATCGTCCATGTAACTTTGTACCGCTGCATGTGATACAAAAAAGTTGAGTGGGTTAGGATGGGAAACCTAGTGAATACATATGGTTTTCAACCGAGAATAATATAGCTAATATGTTTAATTATCAAGCAATTAACCCGATTACCCACCCTTGTTTTCTTATTTATACTTCCCTAAGGATCTATCCTAAGGGTCATCTTAGTCATCGTTGCTGACAGTATTGTTACATGGATTTCTCTACAATACATTGATGGGTTTTGAGCAAAACAACAATCCTATGGTGCACATGCAAAACCCTAAAGCTTTGGATCTTGGTTTCTCTATTGTACATGCAAATTTATCCAAAGCTTACAAACCCTAGATCTAGCATACAAAATCTGAAAATAACAACTAAAACAAGTTTAGATGATTACCTTTCACAAGTAGCAAGAATCTTCAACTTCAAGAGCTTAGTATCACAATTGTAATACCTCTAATGGCTTACAAACACCAAGGCAAGAAGATGATCTCGAAGAGAAGGAATGGAGGCTCCAAATTCGGCTCTAGAACTCTTGGGAATAAGTGGTAGCCCATTTTGGGTGCCCTAGGGTCCTTTATATAGGTGTGCTGCTAGGGTTTCAGTCAAAACCCTAATTGAATAGCTTAGGCCTTAAGCAGTCCAAAGAACCTTCTGGAATAAGGCCATGGACGAAATCATAGTGGGCTTCCACTCTAATTTTCGTCCCTCTTATATCCATAAGGATCTACAGCCCAACTCCAATTATCTTATAATTGGCAATACCAGTCCCCTTTATTTAATTAATCTCTATTAGCCACATAATTAATTCTTAATTAATTCTTGACCAATATTAACTAAACAATATGATTTATCTTTTAATATATTATTCTTATAATATATTAATAAACCATAATATCCTCTCTCTCCATTAATCATCCATTCAAGTTGCTTTGGTGAAGGCAACCCAAAAGGACCATGCTACAACCGGGTCAAGTACATATAAAATATAGTTATGGACTTAGACACTAATCCAACATACATGTCAGTAGGTTTTTTTCTATTTTCATTCCTAAGGGTTTGTCCTAAGGAATAGGCACGAAGTTCATCGCTGTCAGTGTTTATCTATTACGCACAAAGTCCATCGTTGCCAATGTTTAATTAATAGACACTAAGTCCATAGTTGCCAATGTTTATCTATTAGGCACGAAGTCCATCGTTGTCAGTGTTCTACGAGACTGTCATCAATTAGTCCAGTAGTTGTCACCTATTCTTTGCTAAGTGACTACATCATTGGTACACTAGTACCATTTCTAAAGTCGTGGCATCCTATCTTTGCCTACATACTATGACATCTTTCATTACCCTTAGTTACCCAATGTATAATACTTATAAAAATACATACACGGTATAAATCATATAAACTTATTTTTATAACATTTCACCTAACACATAACATCTTTTCACATAACCTAGTAATAACATCCAAGGAGGAAGAAGAAGATCATACTTTATTATTAGTTTGGTACATTACTACGTTTATAATTATGAAGATTACTTAATTAATTGTTACTATGAGTAGCTAAATCTAGCTGCTTTTGTTAGCTAGATGAAGCTTGAACTCATGAATTAGTTATTTGATTATGGATTTTTCGTGTTGGTTGAATGCTTGTGTTTGATTGCTAATACCTAGCATGTTAGAATTTGATACTTGAATTTCTTTAACTCATGTTCTGTGTAGTTTAGTGAATATTGAATTGCATGAACTTGACACCTAGTACTTTAGTGACCATTGAATTGCTAGAGCTAGGATCCAACTAATCTTAGTTAAGTGATTAAAGTATTAGTTTTGGCTGTGCTAGAGAACATATATTGTGACTATAATATTGTGTTTGTTTAGTCAATCGTACATAGCTCCAATAATAATTAATAATTGATTATGTGTTAAATTATGTGTGACCATGCATAGCTCTACATGAATTAATTCAACATTAGTAAATTTGGAATTGAATTGCTAATAATATATTAATTGGTAACCAACGGGAATTGTCCATAATTAACAGTTAACCATTGAGGGAAAGTGGATTCGAACTAATAGAAGTGTTTTTAATATTTGATTGATTAAGTTGTTGAGAGTTTAAGTTTGTCTAAACTTGCAAAATTAGATAAAAACCATTTTACATTTGCTTAGAATTTTAGGATAATTTAATAGTAAGTAGGTTAAATAATTAATTTCGTTCCCTGAGATCGATA
The DNA here is from genome assembly GCF_052849685.1 of Lactuca virosa. NCBI lineage: Eukaryota > Viridiplantae > Streptophyta > Magnoliopsida > Asterales > Asteraceae > Lactuca > Lactuca virosa. Next base: position 39,310,345 of record NC_136434.1, read on the forward strand.
CCCGACTTTTGTGCTATACTATTTGCGAAAGGGTACACTGCCCTGGGTCGAATAACTAGTAGGATAGTAGGTAAAATTACGTGTAGCTATTAGGAAACATCAAGTTTTTGGCGCCGTTGTCGTGGAACGGCTTATTTGATTGTTAATTTATTTGCTTTAGGTTAATCGATCCTTTTTGTTAATCGATCCGTGCTGCTCGCGTCTCCACTGTAGACAACTAAAAAGCCCTGCTACCTACCGCAAGCGCCTCTGCTTGGCCCTGACAGTCGTCGGTGATCCTCATGGTCGCAGGGGCAGGTGCCATCACCTGTCCTGCTGGAAGCAAACTCGGACATTGGGCCTTCTTGTGGCCCCTCTGACTGCAATGGAAACATATTAGGTCTGATCCCTGAGTGGTGGTAGCAGTACAATCCCTGCTGAAATGACCAGTCCGGCCGCACTTGAAGCAGCCATAATCGCTACCACTACCACTCCTGCACGCACCCTCGTGCGTCCTGCCACACTTGCCACAACGACTGCGGCCCTGATAATCCCTCGATCTCCCATCCGACCCCTTGGGTCACTTGCATGAACCTGCAGTTACTTGAACCTCCTCCAGCTTCCTTTTCCTGAGGTGCTCCAGATCGATCTCCCTCTCCCTGGCCCGAGCAATCATATCCTCCAACGTCTTACAGCTGGACCTGCTCACAAATTCCCTGATGTCACTCCTCAGCATCTCGTGATATCGGGCCTTCTTCATTTCCTCATTCGCGACATACTGAGGAACAAGAAGAGCCCTATCCCTAAACTTGGCGGTGATTTCCGCCACTGTCTCTGTAGTCTGCCGCAAATCCTGAAACTCTCGTGCTAATTGTTGCACCTCAATCACTGGAGCAAACTTGGCCCTGAACCTGGTCGAGAAATCACTCCATGTCATCGCGTCCAAAGCGGCTTCATCCCCAATGGCATAACCAACCTCCTCCCACCAATCTCATGCTTTGTCCTTCAGAAGACAGGAGGCAAGTCGAACCTTGTCCCCCTCGGGGCACCGGCTCGTACGGAAAGCGTTAGCGACATCAGCCAACCACTTGCCGTTAGCAATGGGGTCCCTAGCCCCATGATAATCCGGAGCTCCACAAACTCTGAACTCTCAGAATGTCAGCGAACGCGCCCCCATCATGGCCATTATCTCAATACGAAAAACTCCCAACTTCTCATTCAGAAGCTCCAAAATATCCTCCTTGACCAAACATAAGATCACAGGAGTCTGGTCTAGAATATTGTGCGTAACCTCAGCTGAAATAAACTCCCTCATCAGCTCCTCAAGCTGCTCGGCTCCTGAACCTGAGCCTGATCCCTCTCCTGTGCCTGGTCCGCCCGCTGGTCTCTCACGCAACGTCACCATGCTGAAAACATTCCATAACAACCATTAGAATACACATCACTACCGAGGGATCACACACGTACTACAAGTTCCCTGGTTTTATCTCAGCCCTTCTTGAATCGAGTACAGATCCTCTGCATTCAGTAGTATGGGCCCCTACTACCTTCCACATCTATCCATACTTTCCTCAAGAATTGCCTCGACTACACCAAGTCCCTTTCACTGCTGCTAACACTTCTCCCAACACTACTCTCATCCTAGGCTTGCCCTAGGGTATCCTCTAACTCATTTCGTCCTCAGCTACTGAAGGACTTCCCAGTAATGTCAACTAGCTACCTCATGAATATAGCCACATACAACAGAGATCAGATAATCCTTCGAGTAAAAGACTCATCCCTAGAACGGTTGGACTCAAACAAGAGTTGCGCAATAGGGTCAAATCTTGTCACTCTGAGATTATCCAGCCTGTGCCACATGTGTCTTAGCACATTCACTTAATAGCTAACTCACATTACTAAGAGTGCCACAAAGCACAAAGCAAGCAGCATTCGGACAATAGGAAACAACTAACCATATACTCCAATCAACTATTCTATTTCCTACTTAGGAATCTGTAGTAGCATGCAATTCACAAAGCTCATACACATATAATAGGCACATAAGGCATCATCCAAGATCCTTAGTCCTAATCTATCACACAAATCTCATAAGCATATCATAACATAACATAGCTTGGATGGGTAATTTGGGGTACTTACTTGAGCTCGGCTGATTGCATGCACCACACCCTTTTCTCTTTTCAAAGTTCTTTTCTTTCTAAAATTTCTTTACGCTTTTTCTAAAACTCTTTTCTTTCCTCAAAATCCTTTTTACAAAAATCGATTTTTCCTTTTGAAAATTTCTATACCAATTCCTTAGTTTGAGTTCAGACACACCCGAGAGTGTATCCAAATCCCTCAAACCAAGGCTCTGATACCAACTGTTAACATCCCAAAAATCATGACCACAAATTTCATTTTAAATCATTAGTAAAAGCCATAGTTATCAACCATTTCATTCATAAACAGAACTGTTATATCAAATCAGAGTATAATCTCAAACATATTCTTTTTATATCAGAGTAAAACATCCCAGGCTAAACAAACAATGGTGTGTGCCATGCGATCACCCCGAGCTCCTCCCTCCGCTACCGGAAGTACCTGAAACCAAAATTGAAAACCGTAAGCACGAAGCTTAGTAAGTTCCCCAACCTACCACATACCACATACATAACCACATACTGGGCCCCCGCCCGCTGCATCGGGACTTGCCCGACATCGGACTAGCTCCGACATCGGGCCCCACCCGACATCAGGCCCCGCCTGGCATCGAGCCCGTTCGGTATACATATCTGTCTTTCATAGGCCCCACCTGTCTCCGGCCCCGCCCGCTAAACGTATACAACACATAATCATAGCACATAACACATAAGCTAAACACACTCTACTGTATTCCTGTACTAAGGCCTCGCCTATTTTGGGCCCCGTCCCTGTCCTGCTACTGGTGAGTCATGGAACCCCGTCCATGCTCCTGCTGATAGTAAGATACGGGCCCCCGCCCACACTCACCTCTCTCCTATCTCGGGCCTCGCCCCTGCTCTGCTACTAATAAGATACGGAACCCTGTCCATACTCTGCTAGTGGTGAGATACGAGACCTCGCCAACACTCACCTCCCTACCAGGCACATACGAGTATCACACAGACAACAAGTATAAACTATCATACAAACATTCCTCGGGCACCCGCCCGACATCGGACCTTGATCCAGAATCACATACTAGCATACAGTGCCTAGGGCTAACCCCCAGGTCTTCCTACTCATAAACTACATGGGTCGACATTGTGACTGTAGACCCATTCACACAGTGAGGAGGATCACCTCGCACTGCTGAACCCTGCTGATACTCCTCTGGCTGCTGACTGGCAAATTCCCGAACTGCGGACCCTTCGACTTCCCGAACTACCAATACCAAACATCACTTAGTCCAATACAATAATCCTTCTTAGGGTAAAATGACCATTCTACCCCTAGTCTAACTTGATCCATATCTAAGGCCCAAAACTAAGGCCCAATACTAGGTAAGCTTCCCAAGCCCACTAGTGGCCTACTAATGGCCCAATTTGCTAAATCGGGCCCAATCCCTCTAATGGGCCTTACCCTAAGCCCAAACATCTTCTTGGCCCACATCATCACACTTCTGCTGGCCCACTAAGGCCCAAAGTCCAAAGCATGGCCCAATCTGAGGCCCAATAACTCGAAGCCCAAACTGACAGAGTACGTGGGGCGTACACCCACGTACGCTAAGCGTACTAGGTAAGTGGTGAGTACGCTGGGCGTACCTGCACGTACGCTCAGCGTAACCCCCATGTTAAGCCCTTTTCTCATTAAGTTCTTAATACTCCACTTCAGAAGCTACAATTACAGATCCTGGTACTTTTCCACGTCTTAAACTATAAAGTCACTGACTTGGTGACTTCACTTGACCCAAACAAGCCCAAACTCCCAAGATGATCTTCCACTTCCATAAAGAGGGCTAGATCTCATGCATGAACCCATTTAGACGTTCAAGATGAAGACTTTACTGCTTATGGGGCCTTTTTAGCTCTGAGGGTGATAACCCTAAACTCAAACACTAGGTTTCATCATAAAGGTCCATTCTTTGGACCTAAAAAGGTCCAAAGCTCCATAAACCTAGATCTAAACTTCTATGAGGAAAGTTGGAAGCTTTATACCTTCTGGGGTTTGTAAATGAGCTGGAGAACTTGGATCCAAAAGCTCTTCCTTGATCAATGAGACTCCAAGATGATCACTCCTCTCCGAGAACACTAAAATGCACTCCAAAATGGCCTTACAAGCTCCAAGAACACTCAAGATGGTTTAGGGTTTTGTAGCAGCTCTTTAGGGTTAAATGGAGGCTGAACCTTGAGGGTATAATGTTCCTTATATAGTGGCACACCCTAAATTTAGGGTTTATGGACTCTGGACGTACGCTGGGCGTACGCCAAAAAGCAACCGCGACCATTTCTCTTATATTGTGGGCGTAACCCAGCTTACATAGGGCGTACCCACGCGCCTTCCACTTTGCATGCATGGTCCTCCTTGCCAACTTTTCCATTAAGGGACCATTAATGTCAATAACTTCAAAGTGCTATAACTCCTTCATTCTAAGTCCGTTTCTGACGAACTTTATATCCACGAAAAGGTGGTGAGAAGCCCTACGCTTCTAGCGACACACCTCGTCCCAAAAATTCTGAAATAAAAACTTCAAGACCCATAAAAGACCGAAACGCCCCTTGCCTCGGGCTCTGAAATCCAATAACGGATACTTTCAGAACATGGTGTTACATAAAACCTGCAAAAAGTTAAGTTTCTGCATTAGTTTTTATTTTTAGTACAGAACTCACGACGTGAGCCATACGCTCACGACGTGAGCGCAGTAGTTTTCGTTTTCTTTCGTTTTTCGTTTCTGTTTAGATTTTCCACGACAACACGACGTGGTGTGCCCTTTACCACGTCGTGGTAAGCAGTCAGTAGGCATTTTTAAGTAGGTTTTGCTCATTTTTACGTTTTTATTTTTGTTTTTGTTGTAGTAGTTCTTGACCCGAGGATTCAACACACCTTTTATACCACCACTTGAAGATCCATAGTCAACTCTTCACAAAATGATGGATAAAAACATAGGAGAAAACGAACCACCAAAGAATTCGCCTTTCAAAGACCTCAAATCAGTTTTTGGAAAGATGAAAGGAAAGAACGTGGGTGAGTCAAGCAGTCAAAAGAAGGACGAGAGAAAGATTGAAAGCTTTGAACAAAATCCTAATCCACAAGATTCCGACTACGAGACCGAACCCGAATTCGAATTAGAAAATAGTAAACCCAAAGACGAGCCGAAAAACGAGATGGCAAACATTGTTGATATGTCCATGGAGGCATATAAGAAGAGAATTCGAGAGGACACCGGTCCCAGTCTAGTGCAGCCCGTACTTCCAGCCACTGCCACATTTCAGCTGAAGGGACACATTCTGTCCGCACTAAAAGAAGTACCATTTTCTAGGAAGGATCATGAGGATGATTACAAGCACCTAGATGAAGTCAATGACATTGCTGACCACTTTAACATCCCAAATGTTCCACACACTATAGTTTTGCTAAGAATGCTTCCCGCTTCTTTCAAGGGAGCCGCTAAGGATTGGCAAAAGGCACTACCACCCGGTGCAATTACTACTTGGGCGCAGATGCGTGAACAATTTTTGGAACACTTTTGCCCACCTTCAAAGGTTGCTAAACTCAAGAAAGCTATATCAAATTTCGAGCAACAACCGGGGAGTCACTATACGAAGCATGGGAACGCTACAAGGGATTGATAAGGAATTGCCCCCAACATGACTTGAATGAGCAACAAGAAGTGTCTATCTTTTATGATGGGGTTAATGTCATGACAAGGTAACTCCTTGATTCTCAAAGACCACTGACTAAGAAAAATCTGGTTGAAATCTAGGAGTTAATTAAAGAATTTTCCAAGCATTCTCATGAGTATCATAATCCTAGACATGATGGGGAGAAGGGAATTGGTAGTGGAACTTATGAAGATATGGCAGATGTGCTAGCCATGCTAAATACTATGGACCGAAGGATGACAAAGATGGACTAGTCAATTCATGTGATTAGAGTTGGTTGTGAAAGATGTAATGGTCCACACTTGACAACAGATTGCCACTTGGATGATAATGGAAATAAGAAGGTGCAAGTTTGCTACTCGATTGGAGATAAGTATGATGAAGATTGGAGGAAACGAAAGAAGGAGTGGTTGCCATATGAAGAATATAAGAAGCAGAAAGAAGAAAATTATAGGTAGACTGGTCGAGGCTTCTACCAAAAAGAACAACCACCACCTGAAAAGAAAGTTGATCTTGAGTCCATGCTTGCACGCTTTATGGAGGCTTCGGAGAAAAGACACGATAAGACCGATGCATTGATAAGGGAACATCAAAATCTCATAAAGGATCAACAAGCCTTATTATGGAATCACCAAGCATCAATACAAAATATTGAAGCCCAACTAGGTCAACTAACTACTTTGGTACATGAAAAATTATCTCCAAAATTTTTCGAGAAAAAGCCTCAACCACATGTTATGGTGATCGAAACTGAAGAGGATACCATCTTTGAGTTCCTTGAAGCACTAGAAGTCGATCCACATTCGTCCGCGCCAACGCCAAAGAAGTTAAAACTAAAAGAAAAGAATATTGCTGAAACATCAAACTCACAACGTGGGGAGGGTCTGATTAGAAAAATTTTAGTGATGTTCAAACTTATCGTCCTCTTTTACTATTTATGTCTCGAGCTCATATTCACCCATTGGAGCAAGAACACTTATAGTTTATGAAGTAAGTGAAGGGTATTTCAATCAATACACCTTTCATTGAATCATTGTATAAAGTTCCTGAATATGCTAAGTTCTTGCAAGATCTACTTGACACTCGCCAACAATTATAGAAGAATAGCAAGGTGATACTGAAGGGTTTTGTATACTACAACATCCTATGGTGCACATGAAACCCTAAATGCTTTGGATCTATGTTTTCTCTAATTATACATGTAATATTGTTTCCAAAGCATTAAGCCTACAACTATCATACAAAATGATATAAACAACATAAAATCGAGTTATGGAGTTACCTCTTGGTTGTGGCTTGTAGAACTTGTTGTGTTTGGCCTTAAGAACTTAGCGTCGCAAGTGTTGCACCTCAAATGGAATCACGACACACCTTTGGACAAAGGATGACTTTTGAGAGAATATTGTTTCACCTAAAATCGGCTCATGGAACTCCAAGGATCACTAGTGTGCCATTTTGGATGCTAAGGGCTTCTTATATAGTGTGACAAGATTAAGGTTAGCACCATGTAAACCCTAATGCCCATGACTCTTCATATTACCTAGGATCCATGGGTTAAAACCTCCATGGACTACCATGTTGGTTTAGCCAATCCTAAATAACCATAAGCCCACACCATAAGAATGATTGATTTACCAAATCAATCCCCTTACATTTAATTAGTCTCTTTTGAGCACTAAATTAACTCCAAATTAATTCTTGATCAATACTAATTAAATAATATGATTTCATAGTAATATACTAAAACTTATAATATATTAACAAATCATAAATAACCTCTTCTCAAAAGTCCATCCTATCATATTGTCCTGGTGATATGCAACCCAAATGGACCATGCTACTCTTGGGTCAAGTACATACCAATTATAGTTATGGTCTTAGACACCTAATCCAACAGTCTCCCACTTGGATAAGTCTAATAACTATTATTGCAAGTACGACTCCACAACCCGACTAGCAATCGTAGCTCTTAAAAGCTGTTGTCGAACTCTGACATAGTCAATGACGCGTCCATTAGATAAGGGATCATATATTCCTCCATTCTAGATATCATATGGACTGAGACATGATTATAATCATTCTCTCTGTCCATCTGTTGTTTCCCGATTTCCGATTTATGACGACCGACTAATTGAACAAATCAAATCAGTCCAGGCTTGGCCAAGCACTTAGGGTTGTCATCACTAAATCATCCAAGGGCCGACATATATCGCTTTTAACCATATGGGGTAAAAGGAACGGATAAACTTCGACTCAAATGCTTGCTTGTACTTACTCATCAAATTACACACAATAATATGTTTTATAACACCAAGTTACTGGTGCGTTTACATATGTCAATGTGCAACCGACTTGCAACGACAGCTCACATGTCTCCGTTTCAAGAATATAAGATATTATCGTCTCACAATCACTCGTGATAAAATCCATGAATTGATTCAGATGAGCGTGGGTTGAATCCAATACTCGAATCGTATTCCAGGAGTACTCATGAACACTGCAGCTATGTCCAAAACACCTAGACAAACTACAGACCCATTCATGACAGTCTTGCCTCAATACCTACTTCCAAAGTATGATCGACTATGGATGGTTTGAATAACCTAGTTATTCGGGAAGTCAAAACATGCAAAGTGAAACATAAGAATAATACTAATCCTATATGGCCCCAAAACTTTTGAGTGCCATATTGATTACTCATTATACACTGTATAATGTTTCAAATAATCAACTTAATACTTGAATTAAAACAATAGTTGTACCATGCTCCAAGCATGCACACTATGTTTACCTATGGTCCTTTCTTTGTGAAATAGATCAATTGACAACATTTCAACGATGCTCATTTCACAATTCCAAATCCTTACCATAAATGTAAGAATATCAAATTCTTGACATTTATTGTAATTTGTTAGATTCTAAACTTATATGCAATGATCCTCTTGTAATGACTAAGCACAAAAGTCACATAGATTTGGTAACAAACATTACAAAGTATTCCAATGGAGATCAATTTCGTGGAAACGAAGTCTCACATTCAAAGTATATTCCTTTGAACATCCTTCTTGCATTAAGTTTTCTAATCATACACAGATTTAAAGAATAACTTCCACTTATGGAAACATTTCCATATTCCCATTTTGACTGTCACTTCTGAACAATAGTTGCCTCTTTTCAGAATATGTCAATATGGTCCCTCCAAAATTTAAAATATACTTCCAACTGTCCATGAGCAACCAATCATTGGTAAACCTCAGATTGTCCTCGACAATTGCTTAATCATTTTAGTCATATCCAGTTCTGTCCTTTTCCCCTCTAAATGCCCTAGGCATTTGGAAAATTTAGAACGGATAAATATTATAGCACATGTAATCGACCCTATACCCGAAGCATATTGGACACGATTCATAAAGACATGATACTTGACCAATCTTATGCTGCAATATTTCTATTTGCCATGCTCTCATAATTCGAACTATGAAGAGGGATGTCATAATCATAATCAAAATTTTGAACGCAATTAACATTTCCATATATAGAATTTCCTTATGTTGAACCATTCCAAAATAACATTCATATATATTTGACTAAATTTGATTAAAAACTCAATCTAAGCTTTTTGATTTTGAAATGAAGTATAATTTCCTCTCCCTTAATTATAGCAAAATAACTTTTCAAACCCTGCAACTTTGCGATTTGAAACATTTTGTTTTTCTATAATTAACATCGCTAACTTGTAACATGTTCCATAATAATTATGCTCCCACTAGAATAATAATTATTATCTTACTAGCATAGCACTTATGCTACCACTAGCTTTGACATGTATTCAGAAATCAGCTGGACTTCTAGAAATCAACACTTATTGACTTTCATTACCAAAGTTCATATTTCTGATACGAGATGCTTCGATAAGACTTTATCTAGGCTTCTCAAAATCATACATCTTTCCTTAGATAGCTCACATGTGTGTCTAAACAATTTTAGAACTTACAACAATAAGTCTCAAATGTTTAGACCTTTTGTCATTTCTCATAATTCGAACTATGAAGAGGGATGCCGTAATCATAATCGAATTTGAGAATACAAATATCACAATTGCTAACTATTAAAATCTACTTAGTGAAAGCGTTTCCTCACAATCATTTTCATGAATTGGAGAGAAACCTTATGACACTTAGATTTTATGGTGTATGTGTTCCTATCCATGTGAATTTGTCATAACCATAATCACAAGACAAGGTTAGTGACAAATCAAAACTCATATGGATTAAACTCGTTCAATCTTAATTTCTTGCCACCTGGCAGCACAAGGGCCAACCACTGCTTCCAGGGTTGTTATGAAAACAACTGAGAACTCATAAAACTCACATGCATAGTCAACTTTAACTGGAATTGACACAAAAATAAGAATATGTCAACACAATAGGTTACAAACCTCAAGTTGTGTGCTAGTGTTTAACAACAGGTTTACTCTTGATTAGTTCTTGAAACTTTCAAGATCTTTAAGAATCCCACTGACCTCTTGACATATAAGATTCACTTTGTCAAGGAACATTACTTGACAAACAAATATTCAAGAGTTAGTGCGGTTTCTTATCAAGACAAACACTTCACACAATTGGCCTTAGTTGGTATTTGTCCTTACCATGACATCACAACTTACCAATTTCAAATGTACAAGAGTAAGAAACATTTTACTCTACATCTGACAAGTGTTATAAACCTTTCTTAAGATTATCTCACTCAAGTTACAATCTTGGAGTATGACTCTAAGACTTATTCTTGGAACGAAGTATGATTCACCTTTTGATTTAACCATTTCAACAATTTACGATTCCCCTTCTTAGCCATAAAAGTGCACTAAGGTGTCCTTAGAGGATCAATTGTGATATGGTTTTCCATAATCATTAAGATGATCATAAAACACAATACTAAAGTACTCTCCCATCTTTTCAGATTGGAGAAACTTTTATCTTTCTGTCTAATTTGATTCTTCTCATTCATTATGCCATACATTGAAATCTTTTCAACGATTCAGAATTATACTTAATCTTGTAAGTATAACTATATTTACTAAACTTTAGTAAATCATAACGAATAATCTTGTCGTTCTTTGTGGTGGACCTGACCAGCGCACAACCAAGTGTACCCAATCCCCTAGTCCTTCACTTGACTCACATATACATGTGAACAAGGAATTAGTCTTAATTTCCTAAAGATGAAAATTCTCATTCATCATACAATACAAGTTGCATGATTCCAAGTTTCTATCCAACTGAAACTTGGGTGATGAGAATCTTTCCTTATTTGGCAAATTCTCGACACTACCAAAAACGAAAGAATCAAATTCATATTGCTAACATAGAAACATACAAACATCAATTTTCACAAATGTCATTGCAAGGAAATATAATAAGATAAAAACAAATTTTTATTTATTTATAAAATGCGGAAAACTTTTCCTTACAATGTAATTACAAATGAAAACTATGTTACTACATATTTCTAAGCAATCTATCATAACTCTTAAGCAGCAGCTCAAAAATCCGATCATCGAACCATGCGATTGAAATCCATCTTCGCGACCATATTAAGCATACTCTTCCTTTAAGCTTCCTTCCTTTTGCATGATCCTACAAAACATCAAAATGCAACCTTGTCACATCATGTATTAAGAATCAACAATTAGGTACTTAAGAGAGTTAGACAGTAGATTTACCTGAAGCAGAGTCAAACTTTTTGATTATACCTTCTTTCAGATCTTTCAGGTAGTCAGGGCAGCTTCGCTTCCAATGTCCCTTCAAATGGTAGTAGAAACAAATGGCTTCTTTTGCATTGACACATGAGACTATCACAGACTTAGCCTTTTTCTTTACCATCTGGTCAACCGGGTTGACTATGGCCGATTCCTTTCCATTGGGAAGACAAATCTTTTCTGGACTTCCAATTTTACCATTTTCAATGTCCATGGAAGTTTGAGAAGTAGATCTTCCAATCAAATTTGCTTTTCCAGTGCGCCAAATCTTACTGATTCGGCAGCAACAATCAAATAGGTAAGATCAATAAGGGTCATGTCGTGGTCTGTCGCATAGTAGTCCTTAATGAACTCACTATATGACTCGGGAAATGATTGAAGAACCTAGTCAACAGCCAACTTCCTTGAGACAACGACACCCAATACTCTCAGCCTGTTAATATGTGACTTCATCTCCAAGACATGAGTATACACAGACCTTCCATCTTGGTGTTTACTAGCCACTAGGGCTTGAGTGACCTTGAATTTTTCAAGTCTTTGAACTTGTGGGTTAGGGAGAATAATTAGAGAAGGTAGGGGAAGTGAAGTATGATTTCCACTTCCACGATCCATTCGTGGAACATCATCTTCAAGAGGAAAGCTTATTCCAAAAGATTTGGGAAGACCATAGTTATCTGAACTAGACATCTACAATGGGAGAAATTCAAGTTAGTTGATTTAAGTCCTTAATATAACACCCAAATGAAATATTAAGGCTAGGACCCAACACATTATTTTACAATTCGGAAGAGGGATGTCCTAATCTAATTGCAAAATATTTGAAGATAGGTAAATGACGATTTACCAATTTCCACCATGAAAAACACAATTGATTATTAAGTTTTAAATGGATTGAAATTCCTAGATCCGTTGAGATTCATTGAACTTTTCAATGGCATGTTTAAATCTCGATTATGCCCTTAAAGTTTGTGATTGGGATGTCGAGGATCACAAACAAGGTGTGAATAACCATGCAAATTAGCTTGGTACACCCAATGTTACAACTACCTAATCAATGTGTCGGTTAACCACACACGCTCCATTGATCTATGATTAACATCAAGCTACCCTTTGCCACGCACTGTCAGTCCCAGATTAGTGTGCCGGTTAACCACACACGCTCCACTAACGACTTAACAAGGTGCAAAGTTCAATTTCATGGGTCAGTACCAAATTCACATTTTTCCTAAAGTAACTAAGATTGGGAATTTAATAAAAGTTTAGTTACTTTATATTTATCATTATAACTTTAATGAGGGAGAATTAATTTCCTATCCTACCCGTTCGGCTAACGACCCTCCACCAGTCAAGGAAGTGGTGGGTGAGAGTGGACACCCATTAAACCACCATTTTATAAGAAGTAACCTTATACCCCCCTTATAGACCGGCTTCGTGAATGAGGCCTACTAACGATAAGACTGACTTGTCATATTCATATATATATATATATATATATATATATATATATATATATATATATATATATTAAACTTACAATATTATAAAGTATAAGGGTTGAATTTTAGCTTTTAAAACTCTAGGGCTTGGAATTGAAGTTTCATTAGTGTGACTTTACAAATTCCAAAACTTGAGGGCAAGTTTTGAAACTTGTAAAAACTATTAATTTGTATAACTTATGAGTTTAATGCATTTTTAAAAATGAGACCTTTCACTTTCCATAACTCGATGACAAGTTATAGAGGTCATTACAATTCAGTTAGATCAATTTATCAACAACTAAAATTATCATATAATTTAAGATTGATCTAGCTAAACTCATAAACAAGATAATATAAAGTCAACAATTTGTAAGCAACTTTGTTTATCATATAAATCAACAATTATCTTAAAACTTTGACAATTATCTTGTAATTGGATGAGGATGATCACTACCATATCAGAAAAAAAAAACAAATTTTATGATTCAAAACAGTTTGTGGTAATGATCCTAATCCGATTCTGGCCAAAACCCCCCGACTTTCTGCAACCAGAGCCTGCAACTCGTCGAGTGCATGGACTGACTCGTCGAGTTACTCTGTTACTGAGTCGACTCGTCGAGTCAGCCAGTGGACTCGGCGAGTTCATCAGTCAGAGGCCAAAAAATCGATTTTTTCAACTTGGAAAACTAACAAGCATCAAGTATAATAGAAAACAAACCTGGCTCTGATACCACTATTGGGTATTTAGCACTATAACACTCCTATGGTGCACATGCAACCCTAAATGTTTTGGATCTATGTTTTCTCTAATTATACATTCATATTTTCAATTTTCCAAAGCATGTATCCTAACTAGCATACAAATTGTCAAATGAAGAATACAACTAGTTAGATAACTAACCTCTTAGAAGGACTTGTAGTTCTTGACCTTTGAAAGCTTGAGCACCTCAAGTGCGATGCCTCTAATGGTTCACAAACACCAATATGCAAGAGGAGGCTTGAGAGAATAAGTTACTTAGCACAAAATCAATATCAAACTTCTTAGAATGATGGTGTAACCGATTTGGTTCTAAGGGTTTGCTTTTATAGTGTAGCAAATGCTAGGGTTACACCTTGTAAACCCTAATGACCTTTCATATTACTTAGGCTCCATGGGTTAACCTCCATGGACTATCCATGTTGGTTTAGCCCACTCAAATAACCATGGATCATTAGCCCACACTATAAGATTCATTGATTTACACAATCAATCCCCATATTTAATTAGTCTCTTTTGATCACAAAATTAATTCCAAATTAATTCTTGATCAATACTAATTAAATAATATAATTTCGTATTAATATATTATACTTATAATATATTAATAAATCATAAATAACCTTATTCTCAAAAGTCCGTCCTATCAAATTGCACTGGTGAAGGCAACCCAAATGGACCATGCTACAATCGGGTCAAGTACATCCCAGTTATAGTTATGGGCTTAGACACCAAATCCAACACAATGATCATTCCCGAAACTTGGCGGTGATCTCCACCACAGTCTCGGTGGTCTGTTGGAGCTCCTGAAACTCCCTCACCAAGTGTTGTACCTCAATAGATGGTGCAAACTCCATATCAAAGCGTCTGACAAACTCTGCCCATGTCATCTCAGCCACACCGGCTGCCCTCACCTGGCTAGTCACCTCTCCCCATCAGTCTCGGGCTCAATCCCTCAACATACATGAAGCAAACCCCACCTTTGTCGCATCAGGGCAAGAACTCGTGCGTTGGGCGTTATCTATGTCTGCCACCCAGCGTCGGCTAACTATGGGATCCCTGACCCCAAAGAACTCTGGCGCCCCGCACGCATTGAACTCCCGGAACGAGGGAGTTTGGGCCCCGACCTGGCCCGAAGCAATCCCGACTCTGAATGAACTGAGCCTCTTCTCCATAATCTTCATCATCCCTTCCTTGACCGTCCCAAAAATCATTGGGGTGGCGTCAAGGATGCCCCTCGTAACCTCGGCTGCAATGAGCTCGCGCAACCTCTCATCAATGGGCTCAGTACCGTCGCCCGACCCAGATCCGGATCCTGATCCTGACCCCCTGCTCCAAATCGTGTCACCACCATACTGAACTACAATGTCATAAATTATAATGATCAAGATGTCCAAAAAGGGGATCCTCCCACACCGGTTCTCCTTAGAGCTTCCAGATCTAACATCAGTCCGTATACATGTCCTGTGCTTTCAGTAGTACGAGCCCAATACTACCTTCCACACCTACCTGTACCTTCCCTAAGGTTCTACCTGATAACTTATTTGTCCCATAACAAAACATATCTCACATGCTACAACATAATTCAAACCCTAGGTTATCCTAAGATTTGCTCTACCCACATCAAACCAGAAATCAGACCAGTCATAACAGGTTGCCTTTATGCATGCAAATTATACACAGAAAATGATCAAATAGACTTTTGAACAATAGATTCTACCCTAGGACCACAACCAAACAAGGAACTGGAAATAAGGCCAAATCAATCATTCTAAGGCTATAAGATCCTAACCGTATACAATTTTAGAAGCATACACATAGCAAAATCCACCCGACTATCATAATCCAAATATCAGTATAGCATGGCTAACAAAATTGGGGAACTACTTACTTGAGCTTGGCCGATCACACGCATTGCACTCTCCTCTTTTTCCATTTTAAGTAGTTTTTAACTTTTGATTTTTGAATTTTTTTTTACCATTTCCTTAGTTTGAGTCTTGACACACCCGAGAGTGTGCCCGAATCTCTCAAACCAAGGCTCTGGTACCAACTTGTAACGACCCAAATTTTCAAAAGAAAATTTTCATTTTTAAATAATCAAAACATTTCCAATAAACCACAAAATTTCAAGAACAATTGTTTCTAAATTCAGAATATCAACATTTTTATTTCTAATATCAGAGTGTCCCATAAAACGCCTGAGAGAGTGCATGTCGCGCCATCAAGCCTTGCCCTTGCCCTTAGGCTCAGAAGTACCTGAAACAATCAACAAACTATAAGTTAATGCTTAGTGAGTTCCCCGGAGCATACCCCACACAATCCATATAATCACATAATCCATATTAGCTATAAAAGCTACATAAGCCATATAAGCCATGCATATAATAGGGATGCCCTAGAAACCCTCCAGGGTCTTACTCCGGGTGCCATGGGAACCCCCACATGGTCTTAGCCCACTACCATATAAATCAGACATACAAACATATAAGGATGCCCTGGAAACCCTCCAGGTTCTTACTCCGGGATCCACGGGAACCCCCACATGGTCTTAGCCCAAGGATGCCATGGAAACCCTCCAAGGTCTTACACCCAAGTGCCTCGTGAACTCCCTGAGGTCTTTACTAAGGATGCCATGGAAACCCTCTAAGGTCTTACACCCAAGTGCCTCGTGAACCCCCCGAGGTCTTTCATGCAACTACTACAATTACAACTAGCATACCACATATCCCATAACCAACCAGCATGTCACATAATGGGCCAGCCTTGGTGCCTTTGATCCATTGGTATGGTGAGGAGACTCACCTCTCAAGAATGTTGAATTGATAAGATAGGATCAGATAAGTCTCAACGCGCAGCTCCAACTCAACTGCCTATAACCATCATGTGATTAACTTGTCAAAATCCCAAAATACCATAAATACCCTCAAGGTCAAACTTTGTCAACCCTGGTCAAATTCCAAGTCATCAGTCAAGGTCAACAGTCCATGTTGACCCCAACTCATCGAGTGCATCTAATAACTCATCGAGTTCCTTCCGAGTCTAGAAAACCGGGACAAACCCTAGCTAATTCGCCGATTTGTCTCATCAACTCGACACGTTCACTCACAATCAGTAGACGGGGAAACCGATCCAACTCGTCGAGTTGCCTGGGAAACTCGTCGAGTCCCCCCCCCCCCCATGATTGCTTATTCCATGATACGTTCATTGCAGGGACTCTAGGGCTTAGATTTGAAACCTAAAGGTGTCTAGAAGGATAAAGCTTCCAACTTTATCCTTTAGAACCACTCTGAATGCTCTAAAGCCCTTAACAAAGGTTGGAAAGCTCAAAAGCTTAGCCATGTGGTTCAAGACTCTTGGGATCTGGAATCCCTCCTTTCCAGTAGAGGTTCTAATCCTCAAAATGTTCCAAAGATGGAGACTTTATGGACATGCATGTCCAATGCATGTCTTGAAGTCAAAATGGCCAAAGAGGGAAAATATACCCTAAAAATCCATGCATGGCATCCATGCTTGACCAAAAGCTAGATCTAGCCCACCATGGGACCATTTTGCCCTGGAGATTCATAAAGTTGCAAACTTTATGAACCCCCATGCATGCAATCGACAAGAATGATAGGAAATGAAGAGTAAACTCAAGATCTAGTCAAACTCTAAGATAAAAATCGAATCTTGGGTGCTTACAATAGTCCACAAGATGGTCAAGCTCAAGAGTGAGGGCTTTGTTTATTGGATCTCCTCCTTCTTCTCACTATCTTCTTCTTCTTCTTAAGCTCCAAAAGTCACTCTAGCTCACAATATGAGAGAAAATGGGGATTAGGGTTTATCCCTAACGTTCTTAAGGTTTGGAGGTTGATGGAAAGTCAGCCTCAAGGTTTTAAGGAGATTATATAGGGTGCAAACCCATGTTAGTCACCACGACCATTCCCAAACACATGTTAGTCATATCTCGCATAAATATAGTTGACCAGACTATATTTATCCCATATATGATTGAATAACTATCTAGGCTTAATCGTAGTGTTCAACTTATCTTTTTACTTTTATATTGTTCTTGGTATGACACTGTCCTAGTATGTATGCATGTATGTATACTTTTGTAAAATTATTATCATATTTTTAAATGTATATTTCTTAGTCAGAGTGTTTTATCCCCGTTGTATTTATAGTTGTATATCTTATGTGGTTTGATATACTTAGTTCACTATAAACAATGCTCTGATACCAATCTGTCACACCTCCAAACCGAGAAACGGAGGAAATGTCTGGGGGTGGATGACTTCATGTATAGTATCATAACAATTGAATAATAAAGATCAAAGCATTACAAACATCATATTGATAATTTATAAGCTTTTACATTTTATTCGAATCGTGGTTTGTTTGATTTCTAAATACATATGACCAAAAATATGTGACGTGACGCTGCTACGCCCCATCTTCAAAAATCAAATCCTTATAGGTACCTATTTACTGATTTCCTGAGAATACAAATAGCTTTGAAAAAGTGTCAACAATTAATTTTGTGAGTTCATAAGCATTTTTATGAGAAAAATCTACCATTTTTCCTTATAAGATGAAAGAGTGTGATTCCAGAAAATCCAATATTTTATTGTAAAGTGTATTGTAGTCTTGGAAACCCTAAGACCGAAAATGTATAAGTATTGTTATACTCGGTAGTAGTATAATGTAGTTATAATATTTATAAAACCATTTGAATGTATGTTTCCAGAATTGTAAGTTGTATTGTACTGGAAAATAATGTACTGTAGTTGTATCTGTGTAAAACCCTTTGAATGTATGTTTCTGGAACTACAAGTTGAACTGTAAAATAGTGTAATGTAGTTTTATTATTAAATAAAACTGGTTGAATGTAAGTTAGCCCCATAAACCAAATGTATTAGTTAATACCCCATGTGAGTTATTATAACTATGCTAGCGACTAGTTGTCCTGCTACGACGTTCTTCAGGCGTCAGAATGGTACAACATTTGTCACCCAAGACCTGCCGGTTTAACTGTAGCTAACAGTTTAGGTGCGTGATTGCCAGTCCCGTACAGATATATACACAAGTGTCACGCTCTCCCTACAAGAGACTCTGGTTATAATACAGGACTTTAGTATGTACTATGATAGGTGCGGTGAAGCCAAATGTCTCACAAAATTGTATTAACCGGTTTACGTCTAGTGTAATGAAAACTTTTTTTCTTGTAAATGTATGTATTACCCTTCCATAGTGTTTACATAGCGCAAAAATAATTATACTTCGAAATAATTACTTCTTTGTCTCGAAAGGGTAAAATAGTGTGAATGCCCCATAAACTATACTTATTATAGTTTATAAAAATTGTTTCAATGAAATGATGAATCCTTTGTATGTACCATTATATATATATATATATATATATATATATATATGTAAGAATAAACTAGCGTATTTGTAATCGTATTTCGTGGCTTTATGTTTGTAGCAAAACGTTGTATGAAAAGTTCATGAGTTTTGACGCAAAACTATTTATGAATTTAGCACTTTTGTATAAATGGTAGGAAAATGTATTTAACAATTTCGTATTTTTAACACAAGTTTTCTTGTTTTTTACTTGTATTCCCCTCTAAAACATAGAAAATATAAGAAAATGTAGGGGTATGAACTCAGCTCGAGTGTGTTCTTGGCTGGATAACGAAGTGATGGTGATGATCTTCAAGTTAGAACACTTGAAGGTCATTGTAACCTAATAGTCTTTAACATATATTAGTGTGTGTAAATTAGGTGAACTAACATGAAAGTGTTGTAAAACACTAGATTAATAAGGAAACTTACAACTGATTCTTAAGAATCAATCTTGAAGAATTCTTTCTTGGGAATGTTTGAAGGAGTTTCTAGGCAAATGCATGAAGATTTGAAGATGCTTGTATTGATTTTGAGAGAAAATGTAAGGGATTTGAAGGTGGAAATGAGAATTATGAATGGTGATTTCGGCCATCTATTTAGATAAGGTGTGAGCATGATGTGATGTTTGCATTGGTTTGTGTATTATATCACATTGGGGAAAGGATCAACTAATCATATTGCAACACCATTGAATCAAATTGATGATTTCGGCCAAAGCACCCCCGAAATCACCTTGTACACCACCTAAATCACATGTGATTTCGGTCTAGGGAGGATTTCAGTCTAGGGATTTCGGTTCTTAGCATGTGATTTCAGTTCTTCACAACCGAAATCTCAATGTTATTGGGTCTCAAAACCGAAAACTCTAAAGCAAGGCATAAGTTCATGCTTTATGTCATAACTATTTGAATTTTGTTTGACTTGCTTGACTTTTGTTGACCCGAAATAGCCGGTTGTCACATTATCCCCCCGTTAGAGGGAGTTTCGTCCCAAAATTAGTTCTAGAGTGGGCAATCATAAACTAGGGAAAAGATGTGGGTACTTTTGTTTCATCTGGTCTTCTCGTTCCCATGTGAATTCAGGTCCTCGCTTGACCTTCCAGCGAACCTTCACTATGGGTATGCGGCTTTGTTTTGTCATTTTTATCTCCCTGTCCATGATTTCCACAGGTTCCTCTACGAAGTGTAGACTATCATTTATCTCGGTTTCATCAAGTGGGATTACAAGAGTCTCGTCGGATAGACACTTCTCCAGATTGGACACGTGGAAGGTGGGATGTACGTTACTGAGTTCATGTGGTAGTTGAAGTTTGTAAGTCACCGGGCCGATTCTAGCAAGGATCTCGAATGGCCCGATATACCTTGGATTTAGTTTTCCACGTTTTTTAAAACGTATCATTCCCTTCCAGGGTGAGTCCTTTAACAGTACGCGGTCACCAACCTAGAATTCCAAGGGCTTTTATCGTTTATCCGCATAACTCTTTTTTCGGTCCCTAGATGCTTTCAGTCGTTCCCGAATTTGGACGATCTTCATTGTTGTCTCCCTTATGATCTCAGGGGCGGTGAGAGTGCTGTCAGGAACTTGCCTCCTTGCTAGTTGTGTGTCACCCACTTCAGCCCAGCACAGAGGTAATATGTACTTGCATCCGTAGAGGGCTTCGAATGGCACGACTTTGATGCTAGTGTGATAGATGTTATTGTATGAGAATTCAATGGGTGGTAAATGAGTATCCCAAGCTTTACCAAAGTCTATCACACAAGCTCTCAACATGTCTTCCAGCATCTAAATGGTTCTCTCTCTTTGCACGTCAGTTTGAGGATGGTACGTTGTACTCATGTCGAGTTTGGTTCCCAAGGACTTTAGTAATTGCCAAAACCGTGAGGCAAATCTACTATCTATGTCAGAGATTATGGATATTGGCACACCATGCAATCGTACGATCTATTTAATGTACGTCTTGGTCAGCTTCTCCATCTTGTAGGTCTCTTTTATTGGTAGGAAGTGCGAGGATTTGGTTAACCTATCAACGTTCGCCCAAATGGTGTCAAGACCATCCGTTGTCTTGGGCAACTTGGTTATGAAATCCATGGTTATCCGCTTCCAGTTCCACTCGGGTATATCTGGTTGTTGTAGTAAACCCGAGGGCTTCTGGTATTCTACCTTGACCTTGTCTCAAGTCAGACACTTGCCCATATAGGTAGCTATTTCTGCCTTCATGTTTGGCCACAATAAAGTTTCTTGAGGTCCAGGTACATCTTTTCTGAACCGGGATGAATTGAGTATATGGTCTTGGAGCCTCGTTCATGACAACGTCTTTGTACCCACCAAACTTTGGTGTCCAGATCCGATTCATGAGATAATGAACTCTGTCAACCTTGACTTCCAGGTTTTTATCCATTCCTCTTAAGGCTTCACCTGCCACATTCTCGGGTTTCAAGGCTTCCAGCTGAGCCTCTTTGATCTGCGTGGACAGGTGTGAATGGATGGTCATGGTCAATGATTTTACTCGGCGGCCTGAGTACTCTTTTCGACTTAGGGCATCTGCTACTACATTGGCCTTGCTTGTATGATAGTAAATCTCGCATTCGTAGTCATTTAGTAGCTCTACCCATCGTCGTTGCCTCATGTTGAGTTCTTTTTGATCGAAGATGTGTTGGAGACTCTTATGGTCCGTGAAAATTGTGCACTTCGTACCATAAAGGTAGTGTCTCCAGATCTTCAAAGCAAATACTACTGCTCCCAGTTCGAGGTCATGTGTGGTGTAGTTGACCTCGTGATTTCTAAGTTGTCTCGAGGCATAGGCAATGACCTTTCCTCATTGCATAAGTACACAGCCTAGCCCCTGCTTGGACGCATCGCAGTAAACCACAAAATCTTCGGTCCTTTCTGGAAAGGGACAAGATCGGGGCGCTGTATAGGCTTTGCTTTAGTGTTTGGAACATAGTTTCTTGTTTCTCCTCCCAGTTGAAGATTACACCCTTCTGAGTCAAGGTGGTGAGTGGCTTTGCGATCTTGGAAAAGTTTTGTATGAACCTTTTGTAGTAGCCAGCGAGGCCTTAAAATTGACGAATTTCAGTTGGGGTTCTTAGCGTCACCCAATTTTCGATTGCCTTGATTTTGGAAGGATCCACGTGTATCCCTTCCTCGCTGACCATGTGACCTAATAAATACACATTTCGAATCGAAAATTCACTTTTCGAGAACTTCGCATACAACTTCTCCGCCTTTAATGTTTCCAAGACTTGTTGTAGGTGCTGACTGTGTTCTTCCTTACTTCGTGGGTAGACTAGTATGTCATCGATGAATACTATCACGAATTTGTCTAAGTAAGGTCGGCATACACGGTTCATCGGGTCCATGAACACCGCGGGTGCATTTGTTAATCTGATTGGCATTACTATGAATTCGTTATGACCGTAGCGAATTCTGAATGCGGTCTTGGGAACATCTTCCTCCTGGACTCGCAGCTGATGGTATCCTGATCTTAGGTCTATTTTTGAGAAGTAACTTGCTCCTTGTTGTTAGTCGAAGAGGTCTTCGATTCGAGGTAGGGGATATCGGTTTTTGATGGTGAGTTTATTTAGTTCCCGGTAGTCTATGCACATGCGGAATGATCCATCATTCTTCTTCACGAACATGATCGGTGCTCCCCAAGGTGAGAAGCTTGGTCTGATGAATCATTTGTTGGGTTTTATGTACTATAACATTCATATGGTTCACATACAACCCTAATGCTTTGGATCTAAGTTTTCTCTAATTATACATGCAACGTTGGTTTAAAAAGAATGAAGCCTAAACTAGCATACAAAATTTAACATATGAATCATAAAATAAGTTAGAAAGTTACCTCTTGATGTAGCTAGTAAGACTTTGGCCTTGAGAGAACTTACCACCCCAAATGTTGTGCCTCAAACAAGTCACAAACACCAAATAAACAACTAGATGGATATGAGAGAGGCTAAGGAGACTAAAAACCGATTTCTCTTCTTGGAATGCAAGTAGTCGTCGATTTTAGGGCTTAGCACAACATATATATATATATATATATATATATATATATATATATATATATATATAATATCAAAGGTCATGTGTAACCCTAATCCATACATATTAGCCCATGATCCATCCATTTGATTTGGATAAATACTTCATGGATTAACCCATAAGCCCATCACAAATCAAACCATGGATCATTAGCCCAACTCATATGTATCAAGTTAGTTAGTCTCTTTTGATCACTAAATTAATTCTTAATTAATTATTGATTAATACTAATTAAATAATAAGATTCCTCAATTAATATATTATACTTATAATATATTAATAAATCATAAATAACCTCTTACTCAAATATCCATCTATCAAATTGTTCTGGTCCGAAATGGACCATGCTACTATCGGTTCAAGTACATACCAATTATAGTTATGGGCTTAGACACCTAATCCAACAGTCTCCCACTTGGATAAGTCTAATAACTATAATTGTCAATGCAACTTAAAATCCGATTAGCAATAGTAGCTCTCAAAAAGCCGTTGTCGAACTCTGACGCGCCTATTAGATAAGTGATCATATAACCCTCTGTTCTACAAGATATCATGCAGACAAATACATGGAACATAGTCATACTTATTGTCTTGCAGTTTGTTTCCCGATTTCCGATTTGTCTGACATAGAACTTAATTGAACACATCAATAGAGTTCTGATCGGGCCCGACACATAAGTCAAAACAAAATCATCGAGGGGCCCAAGATATCGCTTTTAATCATACACAACAGCACGTTTTATAACATCGAGTTGCCGATGCGTTTTCGTACTATCAATGTGCAACCAACAAATACTCGCCAACTCATATATCTTGGTTTGAAGATTATACGATATCATCGTCTCACAATTACCCGTGATAAATTCCATGAAGTGATATGTGAGCGTGGGTTTAGTCCAATACTCAAATCTTATTTCAAGAGCACTCATGAATGTTTGTAGCAATCTTTTGCTATGTCTAACACCTTAGACAATCATACAAAAACCCATTCATGACAGTCTTCTTTCATAACCTACTTCCAAAGTATGATCGACTGTGGATAGTTTGAATAATCTTATTATTCTGGAAGTCAAAAATGATGGGTTATGAGCATAACATCATTCCTATGGTGTTCATGCAATCCTAATTGCTTTGATCTAGGTTTTTCTAATTAAACATACAACATTGAATACCAAAGCAATAAACCCTAGATCTAGCATTCAATAATCAATATTATCATAATATAGGGTTTAGATCTTACCTTTGATTGTTATGTAACAATAACAATCTATTCCTTCTTGTAATTGGCTTCTGAAAGCTTAGTGTCACAAGTGTCACACCTCTAATGGCTCACAAACACCAAGAGCAAGAGGATGACTTAGGAGATGGGAAGAAAGGCACCAAAAACGTCCAAGAGACTCCAAGGAATGCTTAGCCACGTTTTTGGGTGCCCTAGGGGTCTTTATATAGTGAGGCTATTAGGGTTTTGAACTAGGAAACCCTGATCTGACTGCTTAGGCCCTAAGCAGTCCATGGACCCCCTCCTTAGAGGCCTTGGACGAATTCTCATGGGTTTCCCCCATAGATTTCGTCCACTCCAACCTCTATGGAGTCCATTAGCCCAATATCCAACTATCACACAATTGACAGTTCTAGCCCCCTTTATTTAATTAATGTCTTTTAGCCACAAAATTAATTCTTATTAATTCTTGACTAATATTAATTAAACAATATGATTTCTCTTTTAATATATTATTCATATAATATATTAATAAATCATAATTAATCTCTTTCTCCACAAATCATCCTATCATGTTGCTTTGGTGAAGGCAACCCAAAAGGACCATGCTCACAATCGGGTCAAGTACACACCAAAATAGTTATGGACTTAGACACTAATCCAACAGTCTCCCACTTGGATAAGTCTAACAACTATTCTGCGTATGAATTCAAACCTGATCAGCAATCGTAGCTTTCAAAAGCCGCTGTCAACTCTGATCTCCTTTAGATAAGGGATCATATATTCCTCTATTCTAGATATCGTATGAACTGAGACATGGATTTTAATCATACTCTTTGTTCATATATTGTTTCCCGACTTCCAATTTATGACATCTGACAACAGACTATAATTGAACGCATCAACTTAGTCCCGGCTTGGCCAAACGCTTAGGGTGTCATCAATAAAGGATCGAGGGGCCCACATATATCGCTTTTATCCCACTTTGGGTAAAAGGAACGGATAAACTTGGACTCAATGCTCGCTTGTACCTACTCATCAAATCACACACAACAATATGTTTTATAACACCAAGTTACTGGTGCGTTTACATATTATCAATGTGCAACCGACTTGCAGAATACAACTCACACATCTCGGTTTCAAGAATATAAGATATTATCGTCTCACCAATCACTCGTGATAAAATCCATGAAGCGATCCAACTGAGCGTGGGTTTAATCCAATACTCTAATCTTATAGGAGCACTCATGAACCCTGCATCAAACTTTTGCTATGTCTAAAACA
This sequence comes from Lactuca virosa, assembly GCF_052849685.1. Lineage (NCBI taxonomy): Eukaryota > Viridiplantae > Streptophyta > Magnoliopsida > Asterales > Asteraceae > Lactuca > Lactuca virosa. Next base: position 39,336,080 of record NC_136434.1, read on the forward strand.
CTTTAGACAATCTACAGTCAGATTCATGACAGTCTTCTTTCATACCTACTTCCAAAGTATGAGCGACTGTGGAACATTCGAATAATCTTATTATTCAGGAAGTCAAAACATGCAAAGTGAAACACAATAATAATACTAATACTATATGGCCTCAAACCTTTGAGTATAAATAAAACACTTTTATTTAATCACCATATTGATTACTCATTATTTGTCGTTTCGGGTAATCAACTTCTTACTTGAATTATAACAACAGTTGTCCCATGCTCCAAGCATGCACACTACGTTTACCTATGGTCCTTACTTTGTGAAATAAATCAATTGAACACATTTCCAATGATGCTCATTTCACAATTCCTAATCATTAGTGTAAGAATACAAAATTCTTGCCACTACTAGAATATGTTAGATTCTAACCTTTTATGCAATGATCCTTTTGTAATCTTATTGCACAAAAGTCACCAAGACTTTTCCAATGAAATTACAAAGTTCACTATTGGCGATTGTTACAACACAATTCCATAGATGTGAAGTCTCACATTCAAAGTACATTCCTTTGAACATCCTTCTTGCATAAAAGTTCTTAATCTAGAAATAAATTCTTAACGTCCAACTCCTAATATAGAAACATTTCCATATTTTCCATATGACAACTCATTGTGAATAGAGTCTTATCTATTCATAATAATGTCGATATGGTCCATTCATTACTATACTTCCAACTGCTCACAAGCGACCAATCCTTAGCGAACCTTAGACTGTCGTTGACAGTCGTTCAATCATTTTAGTCAAACCGGTTCTAGTCCCTTTTCCCTCTTAATGCCCTAGGCATTTGAAAAAATTTAAAACGGTCGCATATTACAGCATATGCAATCGATCCTATACCCGAAGCGTATGGGACACGATTCATGATGTCTTACATAAAACTTTCTCAGCCATTTGCCATAATATTTCTATTGCCACATTCTCAAAATTCGAACTATGAAGAGGGATGCCGTAATCATAATCGAAATTTGAGAACGCAATTAATATATCCTTGACTAAATTTGATTAAAATTTCTCGATCTAAGCTTTTAGATTTCGAAACAAAGTATAACATTCTCTCCCTTAATTATAGCAAAACAACTTTTCAACCCATGCAACTTTGCAAAGTGAAACCTTTTGTTTTCTATAATTAATATTGCTAACTCGCAACACTTAAAATAATAATCATGCTCCCATTAACATGATAATTATATACATTCCAGCATAACACTTATGCTCCCACTAGCTTTGACACGTATTCAGAAAACAGTTGAACTTCTTAGAAAACAATACTTGTTGATTTCCGAAGTTCGGATAAACCTTTATTAAGCTTCTCAAACTCATACACCTTTCTTTAGAAAGCTCATATGTGTGTTTAAACCATTTTAGAACTTATAGCAATAATTCTTAAATGTTTAAACTAATTGCCAAATCTCACAATTCTAAATATGAAGAGGGATGCTGTAATCATAATCGAATTTGAGAATGCAATCTACACAATTGTTATCTTCTTAAAATCTGCCTTAGTGAAAGCGTTTCCTCACAATCATTGTCATGAAGGAAAGAAACCTTATGACACTTAGATTTTATGGTGTATGTGTTCCTATCCATGTGAATTTGTCATAATCATAATCATAAGACAATGTTTGTGACAAATCCAAAATCATATGGAATGAACTTGTTTATTCTTAATTTCTTGCCATCAAGGGTCCCATCATTGCTTCCAAGCAGTTCGCCTATACTAGTCAATGTACTTTCATTGAACAAGGTGCTTTCCCTTATGCAATCAATTGAGAACTCATAGAACTCACATGCATAGCTGACTTAAACTGGAACGGCATAGAAACAAGAATATGTCAACACGATAGGTTATAAACCTCAAGTCGTGTGCTAGTGTTTAACTAAGTTTACTCTTGATTTGTTCTTGAAACTTTTCAAGATCATTTAGACTCCCCCTGACCTCTTGACATATAAGATTCTCTTGTCAAGAAACATTTCTTGGCAAACAAATATTCAAGATTTAGTGCAGATTCTTATCAAGACAAACTACTACATACAATTGGTCTTAGTTGGTCTTTGTCTTATCCAAGACATCACAATTTACCAATTTCAAACGTGCAAGAGTAAGAAAAACAATTTTCTACTTCACATTTGATGAGTGTGTTAGAACTTCTTTAGATGTGTCACTCAAGTCACAATCTTGGAGTATGACTCTAAGACTTGATTTTGGAACGAAGTATGATTCACCTTTGATTTAACCGTTTCAACAATTCCTAATTCCTATTCTTAGCCATACTAGTGCACTAAGATTTACTTAGAGGATCAATTGTGATATGGTTTCACAATCAATAAGACGATCATAAACATGATACTAAAGTACTCTCCCATCTTTTCAGATTGGAGAAACTTTTATCTTTCTGCCCAATTGATTCTTCTTATTCGTTCTGCTATTATTGAAACATTTCAATAATTCAGAATTATACTTAATCTTGTAAGCATAACCATATTTACTAGACTTTTAGTAAATCATGACGAATAATCTTATTGTTATTTGTGGTGGACTTGACCAGTGCACAACATTGAGTTCCAGTCCTTTAGTCCTTCACTTGACTCACATACTTGTGTGATCAAGGAATTAGTCTTAATTTCCTAAGTATCAAGATTTCCATACATCACATGATTCAAATCATGTGATTCCAAGCTTTTGTCCAATTGAAACTTGGGCGATGAGAATCTTTCCTTACTTAGAAAAAATTATGACACTACCATAAATAACATAACTAATTAAGAATCACATCCATTTAATATTGCTTTCAATAGAAACACACAAGCATCAATTTTCATAAATGACATTGCAAGGAGATATAAACAAGACAAAACTCAAATTTATTTTATTTATAAAATGTGTGCGGAAAAACTTGTCCTTACAATGCAAATTCAAATGAAAACTATGCTATTACATATTCCTAAGCAATCTATCATAACTCTAAAGAAGCAGCTCCAAAAATCCGATCATTGAATCATGCGATCGAAATCCATTTCTTCGCGATCAGACTCAGCTAACTTCTTCCTATAAGCTTCCTTTTTTTTCTTTCTTTGATCCTACAAAATACCAAATGTAATCTTATCACATCATATATAAAGAATCTACAAATAGGAACTTAATAGAGTTAGATAGTGGATTTTACCTTAAGCAGAGTCATACATCTTGACTCTCCCATCTCTTAGATCTCTCAGGTAGTCTGGGCAGCTTCGTAACCAATGTCCCCTCTTTTGGCAGTAGAAACATATAGATTCTTCTGGAATGGTACACATGACTATCTCAGACTCAACCTTTCTCTTGCATAGAGAAAACTTTTCTGGACTTCCAATGTTGCCATTTCCCATAAAAGGATGGGACATTGATTTACCAGAAAAATTTGCTTGACCAATGCGCCAAATCATCGTTGATTCAGCAGCAATAAGCAAATAAGTCAAATCAATGCGGGTTACGTCGTGGTCCATCACATAATACTCTCTAATGAACTCACTATATGATTCGGGAAGTGACTGAAGAACCAAGTCAACAGCCAACTTACTTGAGACATCGACACCCAACATTCCCAATCTATCAATATGCAACTTCATATCCAAGACATGAGCACATACAGACTTTCCATCTTTGTGTCTTTTTGCCAATAGGGCTTGAGTGACCTTGAACTTTTCAAGTCTCTGAACATGTGGGCCAGGGAGAATTACTGGAGGAGGTGGAGGAAATGAAGCATGATTTCCATTTCCACAATCCAATCGTGGAACAACATCTTCATGTGGAAAACTTTTTCCAACGGATTCAGGAATACCATAGTTGTCAAACTTTGACATCTACAAAACGGGAGAAATTCAAGTTAGTTGATTGGAATCTTTGATATAACACCCAAATGAAATATCAAGGCTAGGATCCAACACAATATCCTACAATTTGGAAGAGGGATGTCGTAATCCAAATTTCATAACATTTGAAGGTAGGTAAATGACAATTTACCAATTTCCACCATGAAAAACAAAAATTGAAAATCAAGTTTTAAATGAATTGAAACTCCTAGATCTTTTGAGATTCATTGAACTTTTCAATGGCATGTTTCAATCTCGATTGTGCCCTTCGTTTGTGACTGGGATGCCGAGGATCACAAACAAGTTGTGGATAACCATGCAAATATACATGGTGCCCCCAATGTTACGGTCACCTAATCGACGTGCCGGTTAACCACACACGCTCCATCGATCTATGACAAACATCGAGTCACCCTTTGCCACCTTTGCTTAGAGCCCAATTAGTGTGCCGGTTAACCACACACACTCCACTAACGTCTTAGCAAGGGTACAAAGTGTAATTTTATGGAATAGCACCAACTCCACATTTTTCCTAAAGTAACTAAGATTTGAGAATTTATAAAAGTGTTTAGTTACTTCGTATTTCATTATACTTATAATGGAAAGTTGTGTCCTCTCCTACCCGTTCGGCTAACGACCCTCCACTAGACAAGAGAGCGGTGGGTAAGAGTGGATACCTAATGGCGGTCATTTTACAGGCCGCTTCCTTAAACACTCCTTATAGACCAGCTTCGTGAATGAGGCCTACTAACGGTAAGACTGACATTTACTCATACATATATAATATTAAACTTTTTAATTCTATATAATATAAGGGTGTATTTTATACTTTTAAAATTCTAGGTGGTTTAATTTAATAAATTAAACTTTTAATTTGATTAACCTTAAACCATATAATCATGAATTTATTAATTATCCCCTTTAATTAAACTCTTAATTAAATCAATAAAACCATAAGGGTGTAATTTGAACTTTTCAAAATACCAGGGTTCTAGAATTTAATATTTCAAAATTAATACCTTTTAATTAAATTTTAAATTCCAAAACTTGAGGACAAATTTTGAAACCTTTCAAAATATTAGGGTTTAACTATTTAAATTTCAAAAACTAAAACTTTTAAGTTCAAATTTAAACTATAAAACCTAAAGGGTGTAAATGAAACTTTTCAATCTTATAGGTCAAATATTTGACTAATAATAATCCTATATTATCCATATTTAACCAAATCCATTAATTTTGATAAGGATAATCATTCCAAACATTGAAAACCGATTTTAGGCAATAAAAAACGAGTTTTGGTAATTATCCTTAACAAAATCTGCTCAAAAAATCGAAAATCCCGTCAACAGCACCCTGGACTCGCCGAGTCCATTGATGGACTCGCCGAGTTCAGCCTACTCGTCGAGTCCTACTGATGGACTCGCCGAGTCGTGGCTACCCGCCGAGTCCACTGATGGACTCGCCGAGTCGGCGGCGCAGACAACAAAAAATTCGACTTTTTTTTATCCTTTGGCAGTTCACTTTTGCATCTATTCAACTAGAAAAACGACCTAGGCTCTGATACCACTGATGAGTTATGAGCATAGCATCATTCCTATGGTGTTCATGCAACCCTAATTGCTTTGATCTAGGTTTTTCTAATTAAACATACAACATTGAATACCAAAGCAATAAACCCTAGATCTAACATTCAATAATCAATATTATCATAATATAGGGTTTAGATCTTACCTTTGATTGTTATGTAGCAATAACAATCTATTCCTTCTTGTAATTGGCTTCTGAAAGCTTAGTGTCACAAGTGTCACACCTCTAATGGCTCACAAACACCAAGAGCAAGAGGATGACTTAGGAGAGGAGAATAAAGGCACCAAAAACGTCCAAGAGACTCCAAGGAATTCTTAGCCACGTTTTTGGGTGCCCTAGGGGTCTTTATATAGTGAGGCTATTAGGGTTTTGAACTAGGAAACCCTAATCTGACTGCTTAGGCCCTAAGCAGTCCATGGACTCCCTCTTTAGAGGCCTTGGACGAATTCTCATGGGTTTCCCCATAGATTTCGTCCACTCCAACCTCTATGGAGTCCATTAGCCCAATATCCAACTATCACACAATTGACAGTTCTAGCCCCCTTTATTTAATTAATGTCTTTTAGCCACAAAATTAATTTTTATTAATTCTTGACTAATATTAATTAAACAATATGATTTCTCTTTTAATATATTATTCATATAATATATTAATAAATCATAATTAATCTCTTTCTCCACAAATCATCATATCCTGTTGCTTTGGTGAAGGCAACCCAAAAGGATCATGCTCACAATCGGGTCAAGTACATACCAAAATAGTTATGGACTTAGACACTAATCCAACAAAAACATACAACATGAACACAATAGTAAATAATTGACACAAGACAGTAACATTACTTATAAATAAAAAACACATTTTATTCAATCATCAAATGTCAATTACATTTTAACTATTACAAGTTTCTAAAATTCTATCTAATCATTAAAACTAATATCGTCCTTTAGCCCAATTCTTCTAGCATGTTGCAAGTGCTTAACCCTACTCAGTCCCTTCGTAAGGGGATTTGATGGGTTCTCCTCTGACGATACCCCCTTCATTATGAGAAGTCCTTCTACTATTCGATGTCTTATGAAGTGATATTTTTTGTCTATGTGCCTGGATCTGCCATGATCCCTTGGTTCCTTGGCTAAGGCTACCGCACCCTCGTTGTCACAGAAATCTACACAGGCTCCTTTACAGCTGGTACAACTCCAAGGTCTCCAATGAAGTTCTTTAGCCATATCGCCTCCTTCGATGCTTCACTTACTGCTATATACTCTGGTTCGCACGTTGAATCATCTACAGTCTCTTGTTTGGAACTTTTCCAAGTTACTGCTCCACCATTTAGAGTAAATATCCAGCCCGAATGAGAGCGGAAATTATCTCTGTCGGTCTGAAAGCTGGCGTCACTATACCCTATCAATTTTAAGTCATCACTCCCACCGAGGGTAAGGACCCAGTCCTTAGTCCTCCGCAGGTACTTTAGAATGTTCATTACCGCAGTCCAGTGAGCTTTACCAGGATTTCCTTGATATCTGCTAACCACGCTCAGAGCAAAGGCTACATCAGGGCCAGTACATGTCATAGCATACATGATCGATCCAACAGCAGAAGCATATGGTATTCGACTCATTTCTGCTATCTCAGCATCTGTACTTGGACTCTGAGTCTTACTCAAATTTGGTATTGCTCTGGATAGGCAAGTCTCCTTTCTTGGACTCCTCCATGCTGAAACGTTTCAACACATTGTCCAAGTAGGTAGTTTGACTAAGTCCTATTAGTCTTTTACTCCTGTTTCTCAATATCCTTATCCCTAGAATATAAGCAGCTTCTTCGAGGTCCTTCGTAGCGAAACACGTCCTAAGCCAGGACTTAACCTCCTGTAACGTTGGGATGTCATTTCCTATGAGTAGTATGTCATCCACATTCAATACCAAAAAGCTAACTATACTTCCACTAGCTTTGACATATACACATGACTCATCCTCGCTTCTTCAGAAACCAAACTCTTTGACTTTCTCATCAAAACAAATATTCCATCTGCGAGATGCTTGCTTTAATCCATAAATGGATTTCTCAAGCTTGCACACTCTATTAGGGTACTTTGCATCGAAAAAACCCTCTGGCTGATTCATGTAAACATCCAAAGCCAACTTCCCATTAAGGAAAGCGGTTTTGACATCCATTTGCCATATTTCATAATCATGAAATTCAGCTATGGCTAGCATAACCCTTATAGATTTAATCTTCGCTACTGGTGAGAAGGTCTCATCATAGTCAACTCCAGGAGTTTGAGTAAAGCCCTTCGCAACCAATCGCGCCTTATAAGTGTGTACTTTCCCATCCATGTCGGTCTTCCTCTTGAAGATCCATTTGCACCTGACTGTCTTACGGCCTAGTACATTATCAACCAAGTTCCAAACTTGATTGTCATACATGGACTAAATCTCGTTGTCTATTGCCTCTTTCCATTTAGTAGACTCAGGGCCTGCCATGGCTTCCTTGTAGTTGTTAGGTTCATCCAAATTTACCAGTGTGCTATCACTGATAAATGTATCACCTTCAGTAGTAATATGGAAACCATAAAACTCAGGTGCATTCCTAACTCTACCAGAGTGCCTCAGAGGTAAGGACTCGTCAATTGGTTCAACAGGAGTTTCCTCATCAGGTTGAGTGATAGTGTTTGAGGTTCCTTCATCACATAACTCTTGAAGCACTTCAAGGTCAATTTGCCTCCTACTGTCCTCTCGGCATATGAGTTCTCTCTCGCAAAAGACTCCTCTCCTTTCAACGAAGACAACATTGTCACCCGGTCTATAGAAGAGATATCCAAAGGATTTCTGTGGGTAGCCGATGAAAATACATCGCTCACTACGAGGTTCGAGCTTGTCGTGAGTTTCTCATCTTACGAAAGCCTCGCAGCCCCAAACCTTGATTTGGTCTAACGAGGGAACCTTCCCTGTCCACATCTCGTGAGGTGTTTTGGAAACCTTTTTAGTTGGGACTATATTAAGGATATGGGCGGCAGTCTCTAAGGCATACCCCCAAAATGAGGTGGGTAATGAAGCTCGACTCATCATGGAACGAACCATGTCTAGCAAGGTTTGATTGCGCCTCTCAGCTACACCATTAAGTTGTGGTGTCCTAGGCAGCGTCAATTGTGAAACAATTCCACATTCCTTAAGATAGTCGTGGAACTCGATACTAAGATACTCTCCTCCTCGATCAGATCGAATCATCTTTATCTTCCTGCCCAATTGATTCTCTAATTCGTGTTTAAACTCTTTGAACTTTTCAAAGGTTTCTGACTTATGCTTGATTAAGTAGATATAGCCATATATAATGTAATCATCAGTAAAAGTTACATAGAAGTGATTAGCATCCCTTGTGGCAGTTCTGAAGGGTCCACAGACATCTGTGTGTATGAGATCCAACAGACCCTCACCCCTTGTACAAGTGCCAGTGAAGGGTGACTTTGTCATCTTTCCAAGTAAACAAGATTCACAAGTGTCATCTAACTTTAAGTCAAATGACTCAAACACTCCATCCTTTTGGAGTTGGGCTATGCGCTTCTTGTTAACATCTCCAAGACGACAATGCCATAAGCATGCTTTATCCAAATCATTGGATGAATCAATATGCAACACATTATTTCCTAAGTTATCTACAACCATCACAGTTTCATATATGTCATTGCAAGGTAATGCTTCAAAATAAAATACACCATTAAAATAAGCATTTATCGAACCAATTTCAATATTAAAAGAAAAGGTAAAACCTTGTTCATACAAACAGTGAAAGGAAATAATATTTCTCGCCATATCAGACGAGTAGCAACAATTATTCAAATCTAATTTTAACCCACTACTAAGCAATAAAGAATAAACTCCAATCTTGGTGACAGACGAATTTTTCCTATTCTCCATGATCAAGTTCATCTTCCCGTGCTCCACATCCCTACTTCTTTTTAGACCCTACAAATCAGAACAAATGTGAAAACCACATCCTGTATCAAGGACCCAAGAATTAGCATGTGATGAGTTATTAGATAGAACATTATAAAAACCTACAAATGAGGGTTTAATCTTCCCGTCCTTTATGTCCTGCAAGTATTTGGGGCAGCTTTGTCTCCAGTGCCCTTTTTCATGGCAATGGAAGCACTCGGCTTCCTTTGGATTGGAAGAGGGTGTGACAGAACCAACTTTGGTCCCACTAGAAGAGGATCCAATATGGGATTTTCCTTTATGACTCTTGGAAGGAGTCTTCCTCTTCTTTCCCTTACCATGTCCAATTGCCAAGACAGGTGCAGTTGCAGTAGGAGTAGGTACAACAGATTTGCCTTTCAAACTACTTTCAGCAGTTCTCAAGAGACCTTGAAGCTTGCTTAGAGTGACATCTTCCTTGTTCATATGATAAGTCATACAAAACTGATCATAACAAGGAGGTAAAAAGTGTAGAATAATATCTATGACCAACTATTCATCGAAGTTGACATTTGACTTCAGTAAGCGGTCCACAAACCTTTGCATCTTTTGCAAGTGGGTCGTGATGGACTCTCCATCCTTTATTTTGGTCGTGATCATGGAGGCAATGATCTTATACCTCTCCTGTCGAGCACTTTGATGGTACCTTTCCATCAAGTCCTGATGCATTTCATAAGGCCAAAAGTCCTCATATGACTTTTGGAGCTCAGCAGTCATAGTAACAATTGTTATACACGACACTTTGGTCGCGTCCCTCTCATGAGTTTTGTACTCAGCAATCTGTTCGGGAGTAGCAGTAGATTCATCAATTTCCTTAAGCTCTTTATCAAGGACATATTCTTTGTCCTCATAACGAATAGCCATTCGGATGTTTTGAATCCAATCATTGAAATTCGATCCATCGAAGATGGCCCACCCACATAAGTTCATGAGGGAGAAAGAGCTGGAGGGATTGGGTTGGAAGCATTGTTTGAAGTAGACATCTAAAAAGAAGGATAAAGTTTAGATTAGATAAGTATCCTCAATATAACACCCAAAATGAAATATTAAGGCTAGGACCCAACACACTATTTTACAATTCGGAAGACGGATGTCGTAATCCAATTGCAAATTGAAGGTAGGTAAATGACGATTTACCAATTTCCACCATGAAAAAAATAGATTATAAAGTTTTAAATGAATTGAAATTCCTAGATTCTTTTGAGATTCATTGAACTTTTCAATGACATGTTTAAATCTCGATTGTGCCCTTCAAGTTTGTGACTGGGATACCGAGGATCACAAACAAGGTGTGACTAACCATCCAAATGTGCTTGGTACTTTTAATGTTACATATCACCCAATCAATGTGTCGATTAACCACACACACTCCATTGATCCATGATTAAAATCAAGCTACCCTTTGCCATAAATTGTCAGTCCCAAAATAGTGTGCAAGTTAACCACACACGCTCCACTAATGACTTAACAAGGTGCAAAGTGCAATTTCATGGAATAGCACCATTTTCACATTTTTCCTAAAGTAACTAAGATTGAGAATTTATAAAAGTTTAGTTACTTTAATAATTTTCGTTATACATATAAATGATAATTAATGTCCTATGCTACCCGTTCGACTAACGAGCCTCCACCAGTCAAGGAAGTTGTGGGTGAGAGTAGACAGCCATTAAACCACCATTTTATAGGCAGTAACCCTATACCCCCCTTATAGACCGGCTTCGTGAATGAGGCCGACTAACGGTAAGACTGACTTATCTTATACATATATATAAGTATTAAACTTTAATATTATAATAGTATAATGGTTGAATTTTAAACTTTTAAAACTCTAGGGTTTGGAATTAAAGTTTCATTAATGTAACTTTTCAAGTTCCAAAACTTGAGGACAAGTTTTGTAACTTGTCAAAAACTTTTGACATTCATAACTTATGAACTTATATGTTCCATGAATGAGACCTTTCAAATTCCAAACTTGAGGACAAATTATGAAACCTTTCAAGACTTTTTGAATTCTATAACTTACATTAGTTAATGGTTTCACAAATAAAGACTTTTGATATTCCATAACTTGAGGACAAGTTATGGAACTTAATCAAGAACACACATAAATCAAATTAACTAATCCAATTATGATAGGATGATCATTTACCAATTTGACCTAATTTGATTCATATTACATGATAACTTCAAATTTTACAAATAACTAGTATTACACAAAAATCAAGTAGTTATCTTATAATTTGACAAACATGATGTTATTGGATAGGGATAAACATTACCATATCATTAAAATTTAATTTTATGAACCAAAATAGTTTGTGGTAATGTTCCTAATCCAAAACAAGCCAAAAACTTGAAAATTCTGCCCACTGACGAACCAACTCGTCGAGTGCACTTATGAACTTAACGAGTTCATCATCATAAGGCACCTACTCGTCGAGTTCATATATGGACTCGTCGAGTAGGCCCTGGCAGAATCCAGTTTTGCAGTTTTTTTAGCTTTGAAAATTACACAGTTGCATCAATACAATAGAAAACACCCATGGCTCTCATACCACTATTGGGTTTTATGTACTCTAGCATTCCTATGGTGCACATACAACCCTAATGCTTTGGATCTAAGTTTTCTCTAATTATACATGCAAAATTGGTTTCCAAAGCATGAAGCCTAAACTAGCATACAAAATTTAACATATGAATTAAAAAATAAGTTAGAAAGTTACCTCTTAATGTAGCTAGTAAGAATTTGGCCTTGAAAGAACTTAGAACCCCAAGTGTTGTGCCTCAAACAAGTCACAAACACCAAATAAACAACTAGATGGATATGAGATAGGCTAAGGAGACTAAAAACCGATTTCTCTTCTTGGAATGCAAGTAGTCGTCGATTTTAGGGCTTAGTACAACATATATATATATATATATATATATATATATATATATATATATATATATATATATATATAATATCAAAGGTCATGTGTAACCCTAATCCATACACATTAGCCCATGATCCATCAATTTGATTTGGATAAATACTTCATGGATTAACCCATAAGCCCATCACAAATCAAACCATGGATCATTAGCCCAACTCATATGTATCAATTTAGTTAGTCTCTTTTGATCACTAAATTAATTCTTAATTAATTCTTGATCAATACTGACTAAATAATATGATTCCTCAATTAATATATTATACTTATAATATATTAATAAATCATAAATAATCTCTTACTCAAATATCCATCTATCAAATTGTTCTGGTGAAGGCAACCCGAAATGGACCATGCTACTATCGGGTCAAGTACATACCAATTATAGTTATGGGCTTAGACACCTAATCCAACATCCTTTGCTTTCGTTCAGTTGACTGGACAATTCTTGCATTTCTGCCGGTGCTAAACGATATGGGGATTTGGCTACAGGGGTGGCTCAAAGAATCAAGTCGATTTTGAAGTCAACCTGGCGTTCGGGTGGTACTCCTGGGAGGTCTTCAGGAAATATGTCGGGGAAGTTACAGACTTCGGGAATATCCTTGATGTCTTTCACTTCTTGCTTCTCATCCACCACGTGGGCTAAATAGGCATGGTATTCCTTGCGTAGGTACTTTTGAGCCTTGACGCAAGAGATGATTCGAAGGTTCGTGTCAGGTTTGTCGCCATAAATGATGAGGGTTTCACTACTTGGTAGGTTAAGGTGAACACCATTTTCGTAACATAGGATATCGACATGGTGATGACTTAACCAATCCATGCCAGTGATAACGTCAAAACTTTTTATTGTGACCGACATTATGTCGATTTGGAAAGAATAGTTGTTTAGAGTGGGGGTATATCCTATGTATATATCGTTAGTGCTCTTTGTCTTTCCATTTGCCATTTCTACGGTGAATGTGTCATTTAGTGGTTGGGGATTTTGTTTAAGTAAGTGTTTCTTGTGGCTCATGAAACTTTTCTCCGCACCACTATCGAAAAGTATGCATGCATATGATTTATTGAGGAGGAACGTACCGGTAACCACAGTAGGATCATTCATGGCCTCCTCATGCCCCATTGTTAAAACCCTTCCCACGCCTCCGTCATTCCTTGCTTTTGGACACTCTCTCTTGAAATGCCCTGTTTCACCACATCCGTAGCAAGCCTGGCTCACCCTGACATTAGCGGCTTGGGTGGTTTGTTGTGCCGATGCCTTACTGAAACTGGCGGTATGCCCCTTCTTGTTGCAATTATAGCAGTGCATCTCTCAGTAGGCTCCATGATGATGAAAGTTGCACTTGCTGCATTGTGGGAGAGTTACAACATATTGTTTGACGGGTGCTGGAGCGGTAGGAACTGTAGCATCGTGAACTACCACATTTAGTTGTTTCTTTGTGGGCTCTTGTGTCGGCTGGCCCTTCCTCTTGTTCCAAAATTTTCTCTTGTTGTCACTCCCTTTTATTTTCTCGGGGATGACCGTCATAAAGCCCCGACAGACTCCATGATCCACAAGCATTTGTGCCAAGCATTTGGCACTGTCAAAAGTGGATGGGTTTGCTGATACCACATTTCCTTGAATTTTAGAGGATAGTCCCCAGGTGTATCGCTCCACCTTTTTACTTTCCGGGGTGACCATCCTAAGGCGTAGTATTGCTAGATCGCTAAATCTGGCAGTATAGGCTACGATGTCAGAGCCTGTCATGGTGAGGTTCCAAAGCTCTTGTTCCAGCTTTTGTACTTCGCCCCTCGGGTAATATTCCTCCATCATCATGATCTTCAAGTCCTCCCAGCTCGTCGAGTTAGCTACCGGGAGGGTTAGTGATTTGACATGGCCATTCACCAGGAAAGGGCCCTGTCAGCGAGAGTGCAGACCGCAAATTTGACTTTGCTTCCCTTTGGGCATGCACAGATCTTGAACACTGATTCTGTCTTTTCGAACCATCGTGTAAGTGCAATGAAACTTCCGCTTCCATTGAAGGATTTGGGTTTGCCATTTGTGAAGTCTTTATAGGAGCATTCCCTTGGGTTTCCCTGACTATCTCCCTGGTTGGTATTATTGGTACCGCCTCCCGTTCCACTGGTACCATTTGTGCTGATTTGTGCCATGGCGGCTGCCACAGCGGTAGCTTGGAAAATGGCAGTGTCCATCTGTGGAGGTGGTGGAGTTGGTGGTGTGTTGTTGACACGCCTGATAGATTTGCGTGGTGGCATACTTCTGCCATAAAGTTTAAAAGTGGAATGATGATAAGTCTTTGATAATGGTCATGAATCGAGTATTATCGAAACAGGGTGTCTTAACTATATGTTTGGTTATGTCGATTGCGCAAGAATAGCGGTATAAAGACACATGAAGAGTCTAGTTGTATGGTTCTATAGTATCATAAAATACTCCTATAATATTTTAAACTTTATGTTTGGTTCTAGAGTTTCCTTTAATGGGGTGTTGGTAAGTTTTAGACTCGTTGTTCACCACGACCATTCCCAAACACATGTTAGTCATATCTCGCATAAATATAGATGATCAGACTATATTTATCCCATATATGATTACATAACTATCTAGGCTTAATCATAGTGTTCAACTTATCTTTTTACTTTTATATTGTTCTTGGTATGAAACTGTTCTAGTATGTATGCATGTATGTATACTTTTGTAAAATTATTATTATATTTTTAAAAGTATATTTCTTAGTCAGAGTGTTTTATACCCATCGTATTTATAGTTGTATATCTTATGTGGTTTGATATACTTAGTTCACTATAAACAATGTTCTGATACCAATCTGTCACACCTCCAAACGAGAAACGGTGGAAACGTCTGGGGGTGGATGACTTCATGTATAATATCATAACAATTGAATAATAAAGATCAAAGCATTACAAACATCATATTGATAATTTATAAGCTTTTACATTGTATTCGAATCGTGGTTTGTTTGATTACCAAATACATATGACCAAAAATATGTGACGTGACGCTGCTACGCCCCATCTTCAAAAATCAAATCCTTATGGGCACCTGTTTACTGGTTTTCTAAGAATACAAGTAGTTTTGAAAAAGTGTCAACAATTAATTTTGTGAGTTCATAAGCGTTTGTATGAGAAAAATCTACCATTTTTACTTATAAGATGAAAGAGTGTGATTCCAGAAAATCCAATATTTTCTTGTAAATTGTATTGTAGTCTTGGAAACCCTAAGACCGAAAATGTATAAGAATTGTTATACTCGGGAGTAGCATAATGTAGTTACAATATTTATAAAACCATTTGAATGTATGTTTCCAGAAATGTAAGTTGTATTATATTGGAAAATAATGTACTGTAGTTGTATCTGTGTAAAACCCTTTGAATGTATGTTTCTGGATCTACAAGTTGTACTGTAATATAGTGTAATGTAGTTTTATTATTAAATAAAACTGGTTGAATGTAATTTAGCCCCGTAAACCAAATGTATTAGTTAATACCCCATTTGAGTTATTATAACCATGCTAGCGACTAGTTGGCCTGCTACGACGTTCTTCAGGCATCAGAATGGTACAACATTTGTCACCCCAGACCTTCCGGTCTAACTGTAGCTAACATTTTAGGTGCGGGATTGTCAGTCCCGTACAGATCTATACACAAGTGTCACGCTCTCCCTACAAGAGACTCTGGTTATAATACAAGACTTTAGTGTGTACTATGGTAGGTACGGTGAAGCCAAATGTCTCATAAAATTGTATTAACCGGTTTACGTCTAGTGTAATGAAAACCTTTTTTCTTGTAAATGTATGTATTACCCTTCCATAGTGTTTACATAGCGTAAAAATAATTATACTTCAAAATAATTACTTCTTTGTCCCGAAAGGGTAAAATAGTGTGAATGCCCCATAAACTATACCTATTATAGTTTATAAAATTTGTTTCACTGAAATGATGAATCCTTTGTATGTACCATTATATATATATATATATATATATATATATATATATATATATATATATATGTAAGAATAAACAAGTATATTTGTAATCGTATTTCGTGGCTTTGTGTTTGTAGCAAAATGTTGTATGAAAAGTTCACGAGTTTTGACGCAAAACTATTTATGAATTTAGCACTTTTGTATAAACGGTAGGAAAATGTATTTTACCATTTCGTATTTTTAACACAAGTTTTCTTGTGTTTTACTTGTATTCCCCCCTAAAACATAGAAAATATCGGAAAATATGGGGGTATGAACTCACCTCGAATGTGTTCTTGGTTGGATAACGAAGTGATGGTGATGATCTTCAAGTTAAAACATGTTGAGAGAAAAACTTTGAGACACACTTGAACAAACGTTAGAACAAGTATATTGCGGAATAGTTAATCTCGAAGGATCTAAAAGCTCAACAATAATATTTAGAGTTAGATGGTTAGAGAGTTAGTTGCGGAAAAGTAAAGAAATGGAAATAACAACAATTGTTATATCAAGTATACACATAAGTTCATTCATAACGAGGAATGCATTCAAGCCAAGTTAATAAGTGAGATCAAACTTAGTGATTAAGTCACAAGAGACTTGCTTCGAAGAGAGATTGTAATCAGCTATATTCTAGTAAGATTTGAGAGTAAGAAGAGATGCGTGATTTAGATAGAGAGATAGAAAAGATAACTTCAGAGATGTGTATTCAGAAATGATAGATTCGATATGAATACAAGAGAATGAGCTCTATTTATAGAGACTCAAGGAGTTACATTAGATTCACTCTCTAAGAGTAGCCATGCAAGGCATACTGGACAATAAAGAGGATTACAGAAAGACAAAATAAACTAAGTAACAAAGAGTGACTGCGGTTGGCTTTGATGACTTCGGATGCTGAAGAGGGAGCTTGACTGCGGTATCTTGTTGGCTGCGGTAGCTGAAGTTCAAGAGGGTCACTTTTCATGATTCAACAATTTCCCCATAAGCGACCTCTTTAACTTTTGTTCAGCTATCAAGTCTAAGAAACTTGATCAGGATCCACCAAAACTTCCTGACGTTTTCCAACCAAGTAATTCTCCTTAAAATCTCGAACTTGACTTCGGCAGTTGTAAGCTTTGATCTTTCGACTGCGGTTCAGCAGATTTCAAGTTGCTTCCTGGTGAGGCGATTCATGGCAGTCATAGGAATAAAGTATTTGACTTTATCGGTCTTCCTTTTGAAAATGACTCCGAGTTCAGGGAAGTTGGTTGCACCTAAGGATCTTTCTTGATAAACTTCGATAGGCATTGGTGCAGGATCGAGTGGTGGTAGATCAAACTTCTTAGCAATGGTGGGGTAAATGTCTGCGTCGATTTTAGCAAAATCACAGACCGTCTCTTTCAAAAACATACTAGCTCTTTCAAGAGCTATCTTCATCTTCGGGTGTTTCTCCGACTTGTTCTGGAACACCTTTGCTATGAGAAAGACTTCTTCAAGATTCATGCAGGGGAAGTCAGCTTGGGTGCGGACATAGTCGTGTTCCCTTCTAGTGAGAGTGTATTGGATAAAGTCAGCCTTCATGAACTTCCGAGGCTTGTAGTTTTTGACTGCGGATGGTGTCGTTAGACCAGATTTTCTCAATGGGAGAGGAATGTTTAGCATAAAAATGGTTAAGTCTCTCAAATTCCATTGGTAGTCTTTTGTGGTCTGGAAGGCTGCGGTCAAATGGCTCAAACACTGTGAAGTATTTAGCATTTGGGGAGATTGGAACATCCCAGTAGCCATCCGAGGGGGGTTCAGCATATGTGAGGTATGGCTTGTAGTCATCATCCAGCAGTCTGCGGTGAGGATTGATCCAGGAGTTTATCAAGGATTCATCCATGATAGTGTCAAAACCGCATTCTCTCCATATAAGCTCAGCAAGTTTAGCTGCTTTCCAATCTTTTTTCCTTTGGGTAGTGGCAGGGGAGTCATTTGAGCTTGGAGAGGACATGTGCTCCACCAGATTTTTGAAGTGAGGGGGAGTCTCTTGTTTCTCAGGAGTGATCTCCTTTTGCGGTGGAGTGTTATGAGATGGAGTATGATGAGATGGTTGCGGTGAGGGTTGCGGTGTGGAAAGTCTTTCTGTAATGATGGGGGGAGTCTGATGAGATGGTGTTGGTGAGGGTTGCGGTGTAGGAACTTTTTCTGTAATGATGGGGGGACTTTGATGTTGTGATATGGAGTGATTGGAGTGATGGCTTCTTCTTCACTTCCCCCTCTTGAGGAATGCAACCCAGGAGCTTCCTCAAGCCATTTTCGAAGGTCATCAACTTTGGCAAAAACTTCTTGAAATTGAGCTTTGAGGGCATCTGCCAGTTGTTGATTGTTGGGGGTGGTGGAGTTGAAGAGCAGCCTATGAATGTCCTTGGTGAGTTGAAGGATTTCAGGACCATGGAAGTTGGTTGACAAGGAGCGTTGCAGGCGGTTGATTGTAGCTTGAAGGACTGAGATAGTGGAATCATACACAGTGTGAGTCTCAGCCATCAGTTTTTGACACTGAGTGGCTTGGTCCGCAATTGCTGCTTGCAGATCTGTCTCGATTGCGGTCACCTTAGAGATGAGGCGTTCCGCAGTGGCCATGAATGCCTTGTGATCTGCTTGGCGATTGTTGTCCAGGGACCGGATTCCCATTTCGACTTTGAGAGAAATTCTCTCAGCAGCCAATCGCTCATGCGTTTCCAATCTTTCGATCCTTGCGATCAGGGACTGCGGTCCGGGCATGTCTTCTGATTGCGGTTGAGTTGGCTTGACCGCAGCGAGAATTTGATCAACCTTTGCTTGCAGGGTCATAAATTCTTTCCTTGATACTGCATTCTTCTTCTTTTTCTTCTTCTCTTTGGGCTTTGAAGTTGAATGGTGAGAGCCACTGGATTCTTCTTCTTCATCGAACATCATAAGGTCATCATCAGAAGGAGAGGGTTTGTTTACCTCTTGTAGATCAACATCATCAAAACCGAAGGTGAGAGCAGAACTGACTTCTATTGCGGTTCCTTCGTCTTGTGATTCATGAACTGTTGGAGTTGGAATTAGATTTGGAGTTGGAGTAGGAGTTACTTTGGAGGGGACCGCACCTGCACCAGTTGCTTGAGCTTTGAGGATTGTTTCAGCCATCTCTGTCATCCAGTCTTGAACCTTCAGAATGGTGGCTACGGTATTGGCATTATTGATTGCATCTGCCCAATACTTAGCCACTGATTGGATTTCTTGTTCCTTCTGTTGCTGTTGCTTGATCTGTTGTTCCTTGCGTGCTTGGAATGTCATCCTGAAAACAACATATTTCTTGATGTCTGACTCAGTCACCGGAGTGTAGCGTAACCATGAGTCGTTTGATTCTTCCTCGTCAAATCCTTGGTATCGCACCGAAGTGTCCTTCGGGTCCACGGATCCTTGCATATTTGTGCTCACCGTGCCTAAACCACCTGTTACAGATGTAATCAGAGTAGGATTTCCTGAGCTTCCTTGGTCTCCTTGACCTGTAGTCAAGTTTGGCCTCGGCTCAGTTCCGACAAGGGCGGAAGAAGTGCCCTGCGGTTGGGAAGGTGTTTGAAGTGTATGGGTGACATTCAAGAGGATGGAGTTCAACTCCTCAAGGGAAAAGAAATGCAGTCGGGAAGCCCTGGAGACCTTAGGGCGAGAACCAGTGTTATCCTCTTGGGAATGAACTGGGGGGAGTCTCCACGAGGTGATGAAACATACTTAATTTCTGAGCTTGAATGGTATTCGATGGTGGTGTTGAATGGGTCTGCGGCCACCCCAAGGACTACCGGAGCCTTTTGAGAGGCTGAGGTATCAGTACGGTCACGCATATGGCCAGTGGGATTGGTTTTTCTTTTCTTAAGGATGGCAGTTGGTTGCGCATCCTCATCAGAGTCACTGTCATGTGTGGTTGCGGTTGGTTTGGTTTTGCGTTTCTTGGAGAGTGCGGTTGGTTTGGGAGCATCTTTCTTAGGGGTTCTTTGTTTCTTTGAGACATTGCGGGGGCCTTGATGAGTTGAGGCCAATTTCTTTCTTCTTTGAGAAAGATTTGAGAGAGTAGTGGAGGAAGGGACTGCGGTACTTCTAGGTGTAATGATTGCGGATGGGGTTTGAAGAGGCGGGGTAGGAAGGTATGGGGCAATACCTTCCGTAGCCTCAATATGATCTGAGACATCAGCAGTCTCAAGACCAAGAGTGGTGAGAATGTGGGTTGGAAGTCTTCTAATTGGTCCAAAAATAGATTGATCAGATGAGGGATTGTACCTTTTGAGATCCTTGGTGACAAAGAAATTGATGTCGCTGCCCATGTTGATCCCTGCATCCGCATGGAGGTCTGAAATGCAGAGGGACCAGAACCTTGCAAAAGTGAGTTCGATTGGGTTCTCCCTTGGGCTCTCCTTGGGAATGTATTGCAGAAAGTCGTCCCATAAAATCTAACCGTAGTTCACGTCATAGCCTGTAAAGATACTCCACACCAGCTCTAGAAGTTTGAGTCCCATATTATCCGTGCCTCCGGTTCTGCCGGATAGACTGCGGATGACAAAATGGCAGACAAATTGCCAGACCGCAGGCAGTTGGTTCTTCTTAAATTCTCCAATGCCTTTGATTTTCTTCTGATAACCCATTTGGTAAAGTGCATAAGTGATGTCCGCCATGGATGGTGAAAAGATCTTGATGGAGGGATGAACCAGAAGGTTAATGGCGGAGAGAAACTTTTCTTTAGACAGGATGACTAAAGAATCGTTAACTAGGTTTAGATGTACTTCTTGTGGGTTCTCAACTGGTCGATAGGCGGAAAAGGCACATTTGAAAAGGGTTGAAAGGGGAACAACGTCTGTAAACGAATCGAATGGACCAAACAGGGGGTGATTTTTCAGAAACTTGATCATTAGCTTGATCGGAGCATTGTAGGATGAATGATCTTCGAAGATAGCCCTAAAATTGCTTGATGCTATCGTAGGAGTGGGATGTCTTGAAGCAGAGTCTGAACCAGTAGGGTTCACTGATCCAGAAGCTTTGGATTGTTTCTTGGATACACCGGACTTCACCATTGTAGCAGTTTGAGAGAAAGTGTAGAAAACAGAGTACGATAATGGAGAAAGGATTCAATGTTCAGAAAGCGTAAACTGTTCTTGGGGAAGAAGAAAGGTTTTTGTAGGGACTTATGGGAGCGGGAAACGTTTTTTTTTATTTACCCTAGGTAAAAAAAAGATAAGGTAAAAAAAATTGGGGGTTCTTTTGATTTTGGGAGATGAAATCTCAGCCACACATTATGAAACGGTTTAAAATTTTTGGATTTTACCAAAAAGGGATTTGCATTTAATGAAAAGTCAGACGTACATCATCACGTCAGGTGATCGTATGGTGAGAGGAAAAGAAGTTGTAACGGATGGGACGTGCTGGGTAAGAGGAAAAGACAGATTAAGGATGTGTTTATGGAAAAACGTTCTTTTTGTCATCATACCTAAAATAGGTCTGACACAAGGTTTATTCAAAAAGAGAATGAGACAGTTTCTCAAGGAATGTTTTTTATTTAATGTTTTATTTAATGAAGGATCATTAAATAGCACACCATGATTCAAGGATTAATGAAACAGTTGAGAAATTATCAATGTGATTGCGGATGGAAACTTCATTGCGGATGAATCCTTTGCTATTGCGGATGGGTAGATGTGTGGTACATAGACTGCGGTAGAAGAATTGAGGAGAGCACTTGTACAATAAGTTAGTAATAACAAACAAGAAGGACCAGTGAAGGATAAATATGATATATGGTTGTGGAACATAGACTGCGGTACACAGGATATACCAAAACCATCTATCATAAGTAACTTTCAGTTAGGACCGCAACAGAGACCAAGGATGGTCTGCGGTACCTATCAATTCAAGAAGAATTGTGGGTCTGGATTCATCATTCCTAACATTTGTAAGAAAGTGTTGAGCTTTGTAGAGTCAAGTGCCTTTGTGAACACATCAGCAATCTCTTCATGAGTATGGACAAAGATGAGTTCAATGTTACCTTTCAGGATGTGGTCTTTGATGAAGTGATACCGTAGTTCAATATGCTTGGTCTTGGAGTACTGAATAGGATTATGAGAAATCGCTATAGCACTTTCAGAGTCACAGTAAATTGGTATCCACAACATTTTGTATCCGTAGTCCATAAGTTGTGTCTTCATCCATAGGACTTGTGAACAACAGCTGGCTGCGGCCACATATTCAGCTTCTGCGGTAGACAGAGATACACAACTTTGTTTCCTTGATGACCAGCTGACGAGTCTTCCACCCAGAAATTGACATCCACCTGAGGTGCTTTTTCGATCTAGTGTGCATCCGGCGTGATCCGCATCTGTGAATGCTTGAAGGATGAAGTCATTGACTGCGGGATACCATAATCCAAGAGACTTGCTTCCTTTCAGGTACCGTAATATCTGTTTAGATGCGGTCATATGTGACACTTTTGGGTCAGCCTGATACCTTGCGCATACACCTATTGCAAAGACAATGTCTGTCCTGCTTGCGGTGAGGTACATCAAAGAGCCTATGATACCTCTATAAGTCTTGTGATCCACAGATTCGCCTGAGGGATCAGCAGAGATCTTATATCCGAAGGCCATGGGGACCGTAGCCGAAGAACAGTTGTCCATAGAATATTTCTTTAACAGTTCAATGGTGTATTTCTCCTGATGAATGAATATCCCTTGCGGAACTTGTTTCACTTGAAGTCCTAGAAAGAAGTTAATCTCTCTATTCATGCTCATTTTGAACTTGTTGGTCATGAGCTTGGCAAATTCATTCACCATTCCTTGATCAGTCGATCCGAAGATGATATCATCCACATATATTTGTACAAGCATAAGGTGGTCACCATTTGCTTTTCTAAATAAAGTGGGATCAATCACTCCTCTTTTGTATCCGGACGATACAAGAAATTCAGAGAGAGTCTCGTACCATGCTCTTGGGGCTTGCTTCAGACCGTAGACTGCTTTTTCAAGTTTGTAGCAGTGGTCTGGGAATTCAATACTTTCAAAGCCTGGAGGTTGTTGAAGATAAACCTCTTCTTTTAATTCCCCATTGAGAAATGCACTCTTAACGTCCATTTGGTGTACCTTGACGTTCTTGTGGGCTGCATATGCTAAGAAGATTCGGATGGCTTCCATTCGTGCCACCGGAGCATACGTTTCATCATAGTCAACACCTTCAAGTTGACTGTAGCCCTTTGCAACTAACCTTGCCTTGTTTCTGACTACCGCACCAGATTCATCTAGCTTGTTTTTGAATACCTATCTAGTACTAACAATGGTGTGACCGTGTGGCTTCGGGATGAGCTTCCACACTTTATTTCTTTTGAATTCTTCTAGCTCTTCTTGCATTGCGGATATCCAATCAGGTTCTAGTAATGCTTCTTTGATCGTTCGGGGCTCGACTGAGGACATAAATGCTGCGTAGTGACAATGATCAGATAAGTCCTTGGAAGATCGAGTCTTGATACTTGCGGATGGGTTGCCAATGATTTGACCTGGTGGGTGGTCCTTCGTCCATACGTATAGACGGGGTTATAGATGATCAACATCCGCGGTAGAGGGAATATCTTCTATATCAGAAGATTCTGTGGTTGGAGATGACAGTTCCCCCTGGACTTGAGAACATCCTGCGGAATCATCTTGGTTTGTTGGAACGAGAATGGAATTTTCTTGAGCAGTTGGAAGAGGTTCCCCCTGGATTGCTGATGGGAGTTCCTCTGGAACCTGAGAAGGTTCCCCCTGGACTGCGGATGGAAGAGTGATAATCCTAGAGTCTGTTCTTGTGTCAATGTTTTCTATGTTTTCATCATCCGAGTCGGAAGAAACGATGGATGGTAACGATTCTCTACGGATGGGAACTTGAGCTATATCAAGTACTGGAACCTCGATGGTTGTTGCTTGATCCGGAGTAGAGCTTTCCCCCTCAACCGGCAAGGTGAAAGTATTGAGAAATGCTACTTCGGATAGTGAAGCACCAGATACATCAGCGTGCTGCTGTTGAGCTTCTTGAGACACAAGAACTTCAGATAACTTGGCTGTTTCTACAGGGTCAAAGAGATCGTCATAATTGACTTCAACATGATTTAATGGACCCGAAGAGGTAGGAATATCACTTTCCAGGATTGCGGTGGTTTCAGTGGATGGAGGGGTGTTGCGGATGTGATAGTCATCAAATTTCACATCGAAGCTTTCAATGATCAACCTTGTGCGTCTAATGAGAACTCGATAAGTAACCTTGTTAATGGAGTAGCCAAGGAAGATGCCTTCATCAGACTTCGGTGCAAACTTGTTAAGCTGATCTCTGTTGTTGATCACGAAACATCTACACCCAAAGATATGAAAGAAGCGAACATTTGGCTTGCGGTTGTTAAGGCCCTCATACGGTGTTTTATTGAGGCGTTTGCACACAATGCTTCGGTTTTGTACAAAGCATGCGGTTGCTACAGCTTCAGCCCAGAAGTAGAGAGGAAGGTGTGCGAAGTTGAGCATAGATCTGGCTGCTTCTACTAGAGTGCGGTTCCTTCTCTCTACTACCCCATTTTGTTGCGGTGTGTAGGGAGCTGAGAAGTTGTGAGTGATACCCTTGGATACCAAGAAACTGTTGAGGAGATGATTAGTAAACTCGGTTCCATTATCACTGCGGATGCGTCGTACTGACAGCTTTATCTGAAGTTCTATTTCCTTGATGAAATTGATGAAAATCTGCGGTGTTTCTGACTTGAGTCTGAGGAAGAAAACCCATGTAAAGCATGTGAAGTCATCTACTATAACCAGTATGTACTTCTTGTGATGGAGACTGGCTACGGTTGATGGACCGCAGAGATCAATGTGAAGGAGCTCTAGTGGTTCAGAAATTGAAGAGTCAATCACGATGGGGTGACTTGCTTTGGATTGCTTTCCACATTCACATGCAGGACAAAGAGTATCATTGTTGAACTTGAGAATAGGGAGTCCTCTGACTAGTTCTCCAGTGACCAAATTGTTGATGTATCTGAAGTTGAGATGAGCTAGCTTGCGGTGCCATAACCAGCTGACTTCGGATACTGCTTTGGATAGGAAACATAACTGCGGTTTGCCTATGATCAGAGAGACATCCAGAGGATACATAGTACCTTCGGATCGAGATTTGATCAAACATGTGCTCCTATCACTTGTCATTACATAACAAAATTGATCATCAAATTCAACTCGATGGCCTGCCTTACATAGTTGGCCAACACTGATGAGATTGTGTTTAAGGCTTTCTACATAAGCAACCTTTTGAATAGAGAAGTTCCCTGTAGTGAGAACACTGTAACCTCGGATGATCCCATTCGCATTGTTGCCGAACGTAACATTTCCACCGTTGCAAATTGGCCTGAAATCCCGAAGGTATTCTAACCTTCCGGTCATGTGCAAGGAGCAGGCACTGTCAATTAACCATTCTTCTTCTTGTTCCTCCTTGCACAAAGCCTGAGAATTACACGGTTAGTTTAGGCATCCAAACTAGTTTGGAGCCTGGGACAACATATGAGTTTCTGAATGATGCATGGACCGAGGTTGCAGGGACATGTTTCTTGTCAACTTTTAATCCTAGTCTTGGGTGTTTGTGTAGTTTTGGAGTGTTGTGTGTTTTTGAAAAGTTACGAGGTTTCTGACTCCAACTAGATTTGACATAGGATGAATCTTTTTGGCAACTACACTGACACTTGCAAGTTGAGATTTTGTCTTTTGTTTTGACACCACGTTTGGTCAGCGGTCTAAAGGATGAGTTGGGCTTGTGACCGATCCGAGGTTGAAAAGATCTTGCATGAGTGTTGTTTGGTTTCTGAAAAGTTTGTTTTGAAAAAGGTTTAGCGCGTGTAGATCTTTGTGTTCTTTTTGTTGGATTTGGTAGAATACCCTTCCACTTGTTAAAATTTTGATGTGACTTTAAAAGTGTTGGAGTGGGTAAAATACCTTTCCATTTCGGATCATTTGAGGAATAGATTTGAAAACCATTGTTTCGAAAAGACTTTACATCTTTTTGGGTTGTGTCAGATGAAATAGGAATGACTGTTGAAACTGTACATTCCTTTTTGTATGTTTTCTTGATGGGAGAGTTTTTCAAAAAGTATTGTGAGAAAACAAATTTTTCTGGACTTTTGGACTTTGGAAGTCTGACTGCTTCTTGTTTTTCGAAAAGATTTGTCTATTTGTGCCTCGGGAGCGAATTTCCTCTTTGAAAGCCTTTTTTGCTAAAGTTTTTGGAGAACCGCAGTCCTTGATGTTCGACTGCGGTTTCCTGGAATTCTTAGAAATTTTTTGAAAACGTGGGCTTGAGTTATCCGAACTTGAAGATTCAGGGGTTTGAGAGCATTGACCTACTTCAAAGTTTTCTATGGGTAATTCATGATGAATTGGCTGAAGAGTCACAGTTCCTTTTACTGATGACTGCGGTAATGATGATTTGACTACTGCAGAGTAAGTCTGAGTTGGGACTTCAGTGGGACTTTTGTGAGACTTTTGACTACAGTGTGAGACACTGCGGTCTGAGGACAGAGATGGAAAGTCTTTAGAGACTTCGGGGCCCTCAATGACAAGTTCTTCATCAACTACGGATGAGGTTTGAGAATTTGGGTAAATGGTGCCACAGATAGGAATTTGATCACATGTGTGACCCGAAACCTCAGGCACTATTTCCTCAATGACACAATTATTGCTTAGATTATGCAGTCTACCGAAGAGAGTTTTGTTGTCTTCGGGAAAGGTCTTGTCATTGACTGGGAAAAGAAATTCTCAGTCTGGAGGGACATACAGTATGTCTTTGTTGAACCGGGGTGAGGAATCCATTGCGGTAGGATATCCATTTTGACCAACCCCAATTGTATGTATTGTCCACGGTTCCATTGTTTCCCAAATTTTCAATAGCTTCACTTTCATTGAACAATTTTTCGATTAAGAGATTTAAGCGTGCAATTTCACTCTGAGCTAAATCTCTCTGGTTCAAAGCTATCTCTAATTGTGTTTCACTCAACATTCTTGCATCTTTTTCTAACTCTAAGTCCTTTTCAAACATAGCCATTTTGAGTCTTTTGTTATCCAGTCGTCCTCTCACATGGAACATCTCTTGGGACGCAATGTTCTTCTCATCTAAGGCTTTGTTATAGTCTGTAAGGACGGCAACACAAGTGTCATTAAGATCATCTATGTAGGGTTGACATTCATGCATGCTATAGTTTAGAGTTTGGATCATAAGTTTTACCTGTTCGACGATGCTTACAGTTCCATCCTTTGCCATGTAGCAGTAGTTTTTGTCCAGCTTTGTAGATCCATCATCATCCGCAGTTGCCAGCATGCAGATTTTCCCTTTTCCTTTGACACTGCTGATGGCTTCATCTTCGTCTCCGGATGACCAAACTTGATGGTCTCTTTTGACATGGGCGACGTATGCCCTTGCATTTTCCTTATCTTCCAACTCTTGAGCCATTCTACGGTAGAATGCTCTGTCTTTTACTACATTGGCCTTACAATCTCTTGCAAAGTGATTCTCTTTGTTGCATTTGTGACAAATCACAACATCAGTCTTGTCTTTAGATGGAGTGTCGGAGTCAGTGGTTTGAGTAGACTGCGGTGCCTCCTTTGGTTGATTATTTTGAGATTGCGGTGGTGGATGAGAACTTTTGGGGTATCGAGGATGGTTATTATGGGGACTGAAGTTACGGTTGAATGGAGGTTTGTTGAACTGTTGATTCTTGCGGAATGAAGGAGGTGGTAGACGGTTGAACTGTTGGCTAACCAGAGCAATAGCCTTCTGAAATTCTTCTTCATCGTCATACTCTGAGTCAACTTCGTATGACTGCGGTGGTGTGTCATACGAGGGAGAGTAAGATTGATTATGTGGAGCTTGTGCTATGAGAGCAAGTGGTCCTCCAAAGTCAGCACAGTCTTTGAGTACGGTGGATTCTTGTGCTTGCAGTTCTCCATAGAGCTTGTAGAGTGACAAAGAATGAATCTTTCTATCGCCTTGGACTATCATCTTAGCCGTAGTCCAATGTCTTCCCAAACCATTAAGAAACTGAAGATTTGTTTCATGGTTACTGCGGATGGTGCCCGCATTGGATAACTTGGTGACTATCAGGTTGAATCTTTTGAAGGAGTCTTCCAAGCTTTCGCCAGTATGAGCTTTGAAGTTGTTGAACTCATTGAGTGCGGTAGTAAGCTTCTTGTCTTGTGCTTGTTCTGAGTCTTCGTACAAATTCTTGAGAACTTCCCAGATCTCTTTCGCTGATTTGCAATTTATGATAATATCGAAGTTGCCAGGAGCAACTCCACAAGATATTTCATAAAAAGCAACAACATCATTTTCCATTTTATTGAGATCATCCTTGGTGGGACGGTTCATGACTGGTTGACCTCCTCCTAGTCTGGTTGTAGCGCCGTCAGTTTGGACTGGTGTAAGGACTGGGACATGTGATCCTTCTTCTACGGATCGCCATACATCTCTACCAAGTCTCCTTAAGTATCTCTCCATTCTTTGGGACCAATGATGATATTCATTTGCTACCAGTATTGGGGCTCGATTAAAACCACCAACACTATTGGAAACATTCAGAGATAACGATTGTGCCATATTTTTTGAAGTTTTTTTGTTTTAAGAAATGAGCTTCAGTGGTATAGAAGGCCCTTTGAAAACCAGAGTTCCGTTTTCAAAAAAGCAACCACTATGGCTCTGATACCAATCGTTGAGAGAAAAACTTTGAGACACACTTAAACAAACGTTAGAACAAGTATATTGCGGAATAGTTAATCTCGAATGATCTAAAAGCTCAACAATAATATTTAGAGTTAGATAGTTAGAGAGTTAGTTGCGGAAAAGTAAAGAAATGGAAATGACAACAATTGTTATATCAAGTATACACATAAGTTGATTCATAACGAGGAATGCATTCAAGCCAAGTTAATAAGTGAGATGAAACTTAGTGATTAAGTCACAAGAGACTTGCTTCGAAGAGAGATTGTAATAAGCTATATTCTAGTAAGATTTGAGAGTAAGAAGAGATGCGTGATTTAGATAGAGAGATAGAAAAGATAACTTCAAAGATGTGTATTCAGAAATGATAGATTCGATATGAATACAAGAGAATGAGCTCTATTTATAGAGACTCAAGGAGTTACATTAGATTCACTCTCTAAGAGTAGCCATGCAAGGCATACTGGACAATAAAGAGGATTACAGAAAGACAAAATAAACTAAGTAACAAATAGTGACTGCGGTTGGCTTTGATGACTTCGGATGCTGAAGAGGGAGCTTGACTGCGGTAGCTTGTTGGCTGCGGTAGCTGAAGTTCAAGAGGGTCACTTTTCATGATTCAACAAAACACTTGAAGGTGATTGTAACCTAATAGTATTTAACACATAATAATGTTTGTAAATTAGGTGAACTAACATGAAAGTGTTGTAAAACACCAGATTAATAAGGAAACTTACAATAGATTCTTAAGAATCAATCTTGAAGAATTGTTTCCTGGGAATGTTTGAAGGAGTTTATGTGCAAATGCATGAAGATCTGAAGATGTTCGTATTGATCTTGAAAGAAAATGTAAGGGATTTTAAGGTGGAAATGAGAATTATGAATGGTGATTTCGGCCATATATATAGATAAGGTGTGAGGTTCATGTGATGTTTGCATTGGCTTGTGTATTATATCACATTGGGAAAATGATCAACTAATCATATTGCAACACCATTGAATCAAATTGGTGATTTCGGCCAAGGCACCATCGAAAATCACCTTGTACACCACCGAAATCACATGTGATTTCGGTCTAGGGAGGATTTCGGTATAAGGATTTCAGTTCCAGTGATGATTTATGTTCTTAGCATGTGATTTCGGTTCTTCACAACCGAAATCTCAATGTTTTTGGGTCTCAAAACCGAAAACTCTAAAGCAAGGCATAAGTTCATGCTTTATGTCATAACTATTTGACTTTTGTTTGATTTCCTTGACTTTTGTTGACCTGAAATAGACGGTGGTCACAAAATCATTGTTTATACATCATCATGCTGACTCAGTCCTATATATTCTCGTTTATGTGGATGACTTAATCATCACAGGATCCAGTGAAAGTCAAATCTAGCACTTCATCACTCAACTGCATCAGATGTTTTCCCTCAAAGATTTAGGCAACCTCATTTTTTCTTGGGATTACTAATCTCTCGCTACTCTTCGATTATAACTTTGTTTCAACAAAACTACATTCAAAACATGACAAATGCATCCCTTGTTACCACTCCTGCTGATCCTCAGTATTTTCTTCAACCTCGCTGTACTGTTTTTTTTTCACGATCCTAAGCTATTTAGACATGTGGTTGTTTCACTTCAATATGCAACAATTACCCATCCTGGCATCGTATATGATGTCAATCGGGTGTGTCAATTTATGAACTAACCAACCGATCTTCATTGGTAAGCTATAAAAGCGGATTATGAGGTATTTAAAAAGCACTTCTCATCACTGCCTTCACTTCACTCCAACCAATTCCAAACAACGTCTAGCCTACTATGATGCCGGGTAGGTCTCTGATAAAGTTGTTTGTTGATCTCAATATGGGTATGCCATATTTCATGGATCTAGCCTTATCAGTTGGGCTTCAAGAAAACAACATGTTGTTGCCCGTTCCAACATTGAGGCTGAATACCGGTCTCTTGCATATACCACATCAGAACTTTTGTGGCTAAAGCAACTCATTATGTGATAATGTCGCCGCCATATTCATGAGCAAGAATCCCGTCATCAAAACTCGGTCCAAATACATCTCCTTGGATTTTCACTTCATTCGCGAACAGGTTGAATATGGAGCTCTTCAAATCTGCCATGTGTCTTATGTGGATCAATTAACCGATATCTTCACTAAACCACTACTAAATGATCGTATATTTATTCTTCGTTTCAAGCTTAAAGTTCGATCGGTCCCTGAGGTTGAAGGGGGCTAACAACATGTTAAATACATCCTTTATTCTAGGAGTTCCCTTTGAATTTTCCAACTGTGTATTCCTAATCTTTTGTATGTACTTAGATAATACCGTATATTTCTAATTCTTCTTTGTATAAATTCGTATGTAGATCTCTCTGTTAATCTTAAGGAAATACACGATTGTTTAATCTTTATATGAACAAATATAATATAAAAATATTTTTGGTCATGCATTGATCACTTATTAAAACATTTTGAAGAATAAGTTGACAAAATTTGGTAAATTTATTAAATATTTATTCCACAAAATGAAAAAGAAAGCAATGCAAATTCAAAATTTACAAAAAGAATTATGTTTTTGAAGAAAAAGGAGGGCGGCGGGGTGTCTCAAAGGCTCCCAAAAATTAGGTCTTAATTGAGAACCGTGGACCAAAAGCGAAGACGACCTCCGTTTTCCATCTGTAGCCGTCCAATCCATACGCTTGAAATCAATCTGAACGGTTGAAGAACATTCTAGAACTCAACAACACATCTCCTTGTACCCCAATATATACCACCCCTTTTCCTCCGTCACAAACCCCTCATACCTCTCTCTCAAACCCTAGCACCACACAGTTTCGTCGAGAGAGAGAACATAATGGCCGGTAAAGGCGAAGGTCCCGCTATCGGTATTGATCTAGGTACTACATACTCCTGCGTCGGTGTCTGGCAACACGATCGTGTTGAGATCATTGCCAATGACCAAGGTAACAGAACTACCCCGTCTTACGTCGCATTTACGGATTCCGAGAGGTTGATCGGTGATGCCGCCAAGAATCAGGTCGCCATGAACCCCACAAACACAGTTTTCGGTGAGTTTTCTCTTCTACGATCTTAATTTTTGTTCGATCTGCGGTTTTTATGCTTTTGACTGTCAGATCTCGTATATTTGATGCTGAAGCATGCTATGTTATAATTTATGTGTAAATTATTGCTCGATCCACTTTTTTTAGCTGTATTAGTGTGTTCTGCTTTGAACGACCGTGCCTGTTCCATCATAATTAGCAAATACGTGTACTTTCCATACGTTTTTCGTTTAGATAGTTACCGAGTTTAGCTTTCACGTGACATCATTGATCTAAAGAGTAATCTAAGCTATTGAAAACTATAAAGATCTGAATATGAGAGCCTAAAGCGACTTGTATAAGTTTATTAATTCGAAAATGCGTTGTTTTTGTATACAAATAAATAGATCTACCGATGCTAGTTCTTTTTCTATCTTAATAAGATCTGAGTTTTTCAATCTGAAAACCCGCGTGTTTGTTCCATAGGATAAACCCTTGTTAAGTATTTAAGAAACTACGTGATAGGCGGCATGTCTCGCTATATAATATCTGATGCACAACTTACATATCAAATATTAAATATTGATTGTTGAAAGTCGGTGGATCCCAACTTTATATTAAATTACAGGTTTATAGACTGTTTGTCAAAATCAAGGAAACCGTTTAAGTAATTTCGAATCACTAGCTTTTTGATGTGTCTTTGTCTTTTATACAATCGTATGATCTATGATTTTATACAATCAAATTAAACAAAATTGTTTACGTTAGCTTTTACGTTATTAGTGTTGTAATTAATTTATTTGTTCTAACTCTGTTTGCTTTAACAGATGCCAAACGTCTCATTGGTAGAAGATTCTCCGATGCTTCGGTTCAAAGCGACATCAAGTTGTGGCCATTCAAGGTGACACCCGGACCAGCTGAGAAGCCAATGATTGCAGTCAACTACAAGGGTGAAGAAAAGACCTTCGCTGCTGAAGAAATCTCATCCATGGTCTTAATCAAAATGAAGGAAATAGCTGAAGCCTTCCTTGGTTCCACAGTCAAAAACGCCGTCGTCACAGTCCCTGCTTACTTCAACGACTCACAACGTCAAGCCACCAAGGACGCTGGAGTCATCTCTGGACTCAATGTCATGCGTATTATCAACGAACCAACTGCTGCTGCCATCGCTTATGGTCTTGACAAAAAGGCAACAAGTGTTGGAGAGAAGAACGTTCTTATCTTCGACCTTGGAGGTGGAACCTTTGATGTGTCTCTTTTGACCATTGAAGAAGGTATCTTCGAAGTTAAAGCCACAGCTGGTGACACTCATCTTGGTGGAGAAGATTTTGACAACAGAATGGTCAACCATTTCGTTCAAGAATTCAAAAGAAAGCACAAGAAAGACATCACCGGAAACCCCAGAGCTTTGAGGAGATTGAGAACATCTTGTGAAAGAGCAAAGAGGACTCTATCCTCAACCGCTCAAACCACAATCGAGATTGACTCTCTATACGAAGGTGTTGACTTTTACTCCACAATCACCAGAGCTAGATTTGAGGAACTCAACATGGATCTTTTCAGAAAGTGCATGGAGCCAGTTGAGAAGTGTTTGAGAGACGCTAAAATGGACAAAAGCTCCATCCACGATGTCGTTTTGGTCGGCGGGTCGACCCGTATTCCCAAAGTTCAACAGCTGTTGCAGGATTTCTTCAATGGAAAGGAGCTTTGCAAGAGCATCAACCCAGATGAGGCTGTTGCTTATGGAGCTGCGGTTCAAGCTGCTATTTTGAGTGGTGAGGGTAATGAGAAGGTTCAAGATTTGCTTCTTTTGGATGTGACTCCTCTTTCGCTTGGTTTGGAGACTGCTGGAGGTGTGATGACTGTACTTATCCCGAGAAACACAACAATCCCAACAAAGAAGGAACAGGTGTTCTCCACCTACTCGGACAACCAGCCTGGAGTGTTGATCCAGGTGTACGAAGGTGAGAGGACAAGGACACGTGACAACAACTTGTTAGGGAAGTTTGAACTCTCCGGAATCCCTCCTGCGCCACGTGGTGTACCCCAGATTACTGTTTGCTTCGATATTGACGCCAATGGTATTCTGAATGTCTCTGCTGAGGACAAGACCACAGGTCAAAAGAACAAGATTACAATCACCAATGACAAGGGAAGACTTTCAAAGGAGGAGATTGAGAAGATGGTTCAGGAAGCGGAGAAGTATAAATCCGAGGATGAGGAGCACAAGAAGAAGGTGGAGGCGAAGAATGCTTTGGAGAATTATGCGTACAACATGAGGAACACAGTGAAGGATGAGAAGATTGGTGAGAAGTTGACTCCGGGTGACAAGAAGAAGATTGAGGATGCGATTGATGAGGCGATTGCTTGGTTGGATACCAACCAGTTGGCTGAGGCGGATGAGTTTGAGGATAAGATGAAGGAGCTTGAGAATGTGTGCAACCCGATCATTGCGAAGATGTATCAAGGTGGAGCAGGTGATGCTGCTGGTGGTATGGATGAGGATCCCGCTCCTTCTGGTGGCGGTGCTGGCCCTAAGATCGAGGAGGTCGACTAAGTCTAGTAATTTTGTCGACGTCTCTTTGGTTTTTTTTTATTATTTATTATGAAATTATATTTTCGTTAGTTTTGGTTTTGTGGTGATGATACTTAAAGACAATTTTATGTTTGGTAATTGTGGTGGTACCTCTGTTTTATTGGGGGTGAATTTTGGATTTTTATGGATTTTCTCTATTTCCAGTAACCTTTTTGCTTATTATCGTTTTCTTTAACATATAACAGAACAGCCGACGATTAAAAAATAATATTTAACGAAGATTTTCTGTAGTTAAACATAAAAATGTTTATTTTACATTGTAATAATCCAAAATTAAAAAAAAAACATTGATAATCAAAGATTTTCTCCAAACTTCAAAGAAGTTTTGTCATACCTTATTTGTAATAACTGAATTTCTTTTAGAACTCATCTTTTGTATTTTGAAAAGTTGTCTATACTGCTAAAATTCTCCATGTTTGATCACCATTTATGGCATGGTTGAAGCATTAGTTTGTTTAATATTAGAAATATGAAAAAATATCACCACTGACAAAAAAATGTAATTGACAATCGTTGTAATATGCTTAGTTTACGTTTTATGTAGTTTTTACATGTTTTCACAAATTACAACCGATGATTTTATTTACATATTAGGCCTACGAAATAATAACGAGCCCTTCGATTGTTGGGCCATAGTAGCCCATGCTCATCAACCTTTGGGCCGTTTCCGAACATAATTTAGCATGTTTACCAACTTAGCTTGCATGGTCGTTTGAACATAATTCAATACTCATTAACATAAGTTTTTGGAGGTTGATTTAAGGTAGCATCGAAACAAAGTAAGATGTAAATTTACGCAATCTAATAGTGTTGAAATTCTGGGTTTTGTGACTTCATTCTTCTTTATACAAATTTTCTCTTTCTATCATCTCTCTTCGACCACGTCTCTTCAAAATTTGTTTTGTTGTTTTGTATTGTGAGTCGATCAGTTTTCATATTAGTAACTTCTTAATAATCTTTTTACAAAACCCTATTCTGTTAATAGTTTCTTCAATTCATGGACAAAAAAATAACTGCCAATCTGTCGCCAATATAATTTCTAAATGGGCCATCCCAGGACTTTTTAGGTAGTAGGCAACATTTTCCCTTTTTTTAAATCCAATCGCATGTGGGCTGTGGACGTTTAACTGAATTAGTTATTATTTATTTACTGAAATATCCATTAAAATAAAATGTATTTATTTTCCTCAACCTTATTTTTTATTATAAAAAAATAACTCCAAACAATGTTAACGTGAGCTGTTTAGATGGTGCGGTTTATCATTTTTTACACTAATTCCTATAATATAGTTCAACTACCACCACCAAATACTAATCCCTAAACATGCGTGAATGTTAATTATTGCACAGTCCTGACTTTTTGTTCAACTATATAGACATAGGTACTGTTTGTTTTTTCGAAGCGAAAATTCATGAAGTTTGTGGACCACCTCTGCAATCCTCTGTAGCAGAAGAGGTGGAACAAACGGCTGCAACCTATACTAAAAAGCATGTTTGTTTTTTAACATCTGCAGACTGCTGCAGTAAACTGAAATTTAAATAAAATAATTTTATAAACTGAAAATAGTTCTCAACACCGAAATTTAATAATTCTAGTCTTAAAACATTGAAATAATAATAAAAAGAACATGTAAAAAAACAAAAATATAAAACTTTTTTTTTAAAAAAAAACTTAAAAAAATGTAAAAGAAGCTAATAGTTTTATTCTAGAAAAA
Source organism: Lactuca virosa (assembly GCF_052849685.1). Classification (NCBI taxonomy): domain Eukaryota; kingdom Viridiplantae; phylum Streptophyta; class Magnoliopsida; order Asterales; family Asteraceae; genus Lactuca; species Lactuca virosa. The sequence goes on from NC_136434.1 coordinate 39,372,541, forward strand.
AAAACTAATTTTAAAAAACATTAAAAAAGAAAATAATAAAAAAACTAAGAAAGTATTGCAAACGATGTTTACAAAGTTCGTAAAAAATTACACACGTTAAAAAAGATGCAACTGAAATTGAAAATATTATTAATAAAACGGTAAAAAAAATTAAAAAAATCAAGTTAAAAAAAAAATCGTGGAAACTATAAAAATAAATTGTATCACATCCGTAAATAAAAATTTAAGAAAATCAAAGTTTAAAAAAAAAAGTTTAAAAAAAAAGTTATACAAAAATTCTTAAAAAAACACTTGGAAAAAATGAAAGCTGAAGAGGTTAGAAGAGGCAAGTCAAGTGCTGCGCCACGCAGCACACGCGCAGAGGTTTTGTAGTCTGAAGTCTTCCAAAAAACAAACTGCCGCGAGAGGGAAAGTGCTGCGCGTGTGCTGCGCCGCGCAACAATAAGTGGTTTGAAGAGGTTTTTATAAAAAAACAAACAGCACCATAGACATTCATCCTGGTCAAGTCGTGATGTTGTATTTTTTTTAGCTATTTAAGGGGCATCTAGTTATACATTTAAGCACTTGTTTGATTATCACAATATGATTATTGGTCTTTTTCCATTTGGTGATGATTTGTTATGTTGTTCGATTGTGTTTGTATCAAACAAAACATTTCAAGTATGACGTTCCCATAACGATACACATTGCCATTAGTGTATGCATTTAAGATGAAGATCATCGCTTGAGAAGGCACACATGTAGCTAGGGGTATAAAAAATATCCAAACTTGAATAAGACAAATAAGATCGAGTTTAATAGGGTTTGAAAACCAGCATCAGGTTAACCCGACAAACCGAATATACATACATGGTTAAGTTTCGAGATTCTTTCTATGTTTTTTTTCGAGTTCAAGTAACTAGAACGAGGACAAAACATGGAGAAAAATTACACACATTACATATTACATAGATAAAGCCAAGCACACCCGATTAGCCCATGGATAATGAAATTGCATTTTCAACAATCAAAGTTGGGTTGGTATGAACTCTGTTGCAAACCTTATTATTTCTTGCCTTCCAGATGCACCATAAAAGGTAGTAGAAAATGACAATAATGGTTTTCCTTTTTCTTGGACAATTTCCATATTGAGCCAAAAAAAAAAAAAAAAATTTAGTGACATCGGATAAATGACAGCAAATGATATTACAACATTTGAAAATTCACTCTCTAGTAATTACCGCCACATTACAATTAACGGGAATATGGTCACCTGTTTCATTATCACCACCACATATGCCACAAACAAGAAAATGGATAATCATATCCCTATGTATCAAATTGTATGCATTAGGAAGTCTACTCATCATTGCTTTCAAAATAAACATAAGACTTTTAGAGGCACCCGTTTAGTCCATGTATTTGAGATACCAGGGATGAAAATTTAGAGTCTCGAGTACTCCTTAAAGCATCCATTGTAAAAATATTATCAAGAGAGAGATTGAATCTAAAGCTGCCATAATTGATACTGAATTGAAAGGAACCAAGAATAGAGCAAAGACCGTAAATAACCGTGATTTCTTCCTGAGAGATGGGATTCCGAGACCAAGACCAAGTCTGACCAGAGATGGAACAACGATCTGCAATGTGACATCTCTTTATAGTCTCCTAAGCATATATTGAAGGGTATTTGATTGAAGATGAGCTAAATCCAACTATGGATCTTTCCAGAAGAGAAATTCTTTGCCATTAACTGTGACTAAGGTTGTAAACAACTTTATCAACATTATTTCACACACCGGAGGTAAATCTATTTGCAACAAAGTATGTCAGTTTGATCTTGGCGTTATAAATGCTATAAATCATATTTCTCCAAAGAGAATCTCGATCCGATTCGAGTCTCCACCACCATTTAGTTAGGAGGGAAAGGTTCTAAGCCTTTAAAGACTTCACTCTTGAGCCACCGTATTTTTTTCAAAGCAATAACCTTCGGCTATGCAACCCAATGAATTTTGGACTTATCTTTACTACCTCCCTAAAGAAACTTTCTATGATTTTTTCAAGAGTCTCAATGATACCATTAGGGGATTTAAAGATGGATAAATAACAAGATGGAGGACTCTCAAGAACGGGTTTTATCAAAGTAAGTCGCCCTCCAAAAGATAAGTTTTTGGCCTTCCAAGATGAAAGCTAAGTTTGGAACTTATCTACCATCGGTTTCTAATTTTTCTTTAACACCTAGGTACTTGAAAGGAAAAGAGCCATTTGCACAGCCAAGTAAACGAGATTTATGAAAATTAACGCTCAAGCGAGATGAAACTTAAAAGCACTTAAGGATACATGCAAGGTTGCAAATATAATTAATACCCCCATTCCCATATGAAAAAGCACGACATTGACATAGAAGATGTGGGAAGTAATCAAACCATTATTGGGAAGCTTGATACCAATGAATAGACTCTTACTACAAGCACTCTTCATTGCAGCATTTAAAGCCTCCATGGAAATGATGAATAAAAAAGGGGAAACAGGGTTACCTTGCCAGACACCTCTAGTGATCAAAAACTCTTTTGTAGGGGAGCCATTTACTAACACCAATACACGAGAGGACATGGGGCATCCTTTAATCCGGAACCTCCATTTAGAGTAGAACCCCATTTGTTCCATAACGAAATCAAGATAATTCCAATTAATCGAGTCAAAAGCCTAAATTGCAAGTCATCCACTTTTCACAAGTGAGTGCATAATTACTTTCATCTTACACATATATATGAAGTATTTAGATAATTAAATGCTATATGTGTTGATTATCTATAATTAAGATGTTTTGTGTTAGATGAAATAATATAAGATGATCTTTATATGCTTTTTACCGTATATATATTTTTATTCTTATAATATCTTGGGTAGTGATGGGTGATGAGAGATAAAAAATGATGAGGGTGATGGGTGATGAGAGATGAAAATGATGATAATAGGCTATGGCTTTTATAGTACGATGAAAATCATGATAACAGGCCACAAATTTAATAGTACTATTGTACTAATGATGTAGTCATCTAACAAAGTATAAATGACGACCACAGACTATTATAGATAGTCCAGTGGAACACATGCATGTTCGCAACTTGTAGGTGATGAACTACATGTTCATACGATGTACTATATTCCTTACTGACATGTATTGTAGATGAAACCCTGAAGCAGTACTGTCTACTCAATGTTCGCGATGATCCTTAAAATAGGTCCTTAGAGATGAATATATAAGAAAACGAGGATGGGTAATTGGGTTAATTGTTTGATGTGAAATCGATAATTAAACAAATTAATTATATTATTGTGGGTTGAAAACCCTATGTACTCACCAGGATTCCCAACCCTGACCCACTCAGTTTCCTTGTATCACAGGTAGTGGTACAAAGGTACATGAATAATGATGTTTGGATCTGATGAGTAATTCGAAGAGATGTAGGCCATAGTATAATAATATGTTGTAAGTCATGTTATAACTATGTTTATGCTTATGTTTCTTGTATCAGTTATGACATCCCAATTTTTTAATAATCAACGAAAAACATGTATTCGAAAATACTTTTTATGGGATAAATTCTGCATTTACAAAGAATACTATGTTTTAAATAAACACAAAGAAAATGTATTTTCGGGTCATTAAAATGAGGATGTCACACATTACATTCAAGAGGAAGAATATGGAAGACAACATGAAGAAGCTGAACAAAGAATTGGTGACATGACCCCTTGTCTTCTTCATTCAAGCCGACTGGTTCTAGATAAAGTCAACAATCCACAAACCAAAAATGAGGTCACAAGCCCACACAAATTGGATCATCACTCCTAATTTAGAAGCCCAGAAAACCTGACAAATAGACCCCAAAGACATCGTGCCCTAGGCTTCCATGAATGAACCAAGCATGTGGAGAGGTATTATTATTTTTGTTCACAAAAGAGTCGAGCCGAAAGAAATCCAGCCCATTCATATTGACTCAAAGTTGCAACTTGTTGATATGTTTGCTAAAGGTTTAGGTGCTCAACACCTCCGTTTTCTTTTGGAAAATGTAGGTATTTGTAACCGTCATAATCTAGCTTGAGGAGGAGTACTGGATTTGATTTGTGTAACGTCCCAAAAGTTAAGTCCAAAAATTTTCGTTTTTAAAATTAATAAACCTATTATCCAAAACATCATCATAAAAACCATGGTGAAACAAAGTGTATCAACTACATCAAAAAACATTAGAGTAACATAAAATGTGGAACGAGGTGGTGTGTGCACTGCAATCATCCCAGGCTCTTCCCCTTCGAACCAGAAATACCCGAAAACATAAACTGAAAACCGTAAGCACAAAACTTAGTAAGTTCCCCAGAATACTACATACCATACATAATAAACATATAATGGGCTCGCCCGTCATTGGACCCCGCCCGACATCGAGCCCCGCTCGGTATATAGATCTGTCAGTCATCGGACCCCGCCAAGTATACATATAAGCATATAAACAGATAAACACATAACTCTAGCAATAATCACAAAGATAAATAGTGTACAGAATGGTCATCGGGCCCCGACCGTCATCGGGCCTCGCCCGTCATTGGGCCCCGCCCGGTAAACATATAAACATATAACAAATGCAAGAGTCACACAGACATCTAGCATCCTAAACATAGCAAACCATGGGCCGATATTGGTGCCTTCGACCCGCTAAGCACAGTGAGGAAACTCACCTCTAGCTTTTGAAACACTCAAATGAATCTTGGTCTGCTGGTCCGGAAAACCCCCACGCAATCATCATCAAAATAATACAATTAATAATTGGATCTCGACCCATAACCAAGAATCTAAGCTACCTAGCCCATAACCAGGGTAAAATACCATTTTACCCTTTTTCTTACTTGGCCCAAAACCAAGGCCCAACCCAACTACTCAACAGCCCCAAATCCTAAATGGCAACCCAAAGCCCAATATGTCCCAATCTTCCAAATTGGGCCCAAAACCCATCATGGGCCTAAAACCACAGAAGCCCAATATACTAGTCAAACGCCCAAATCCGAAGTCTAATGGCCCAACAAGGCCCAAACTTAAAAAGCCCAAACTATGGCCCAACCCGAGAATACCAAACCCAAATGTCCATCTGCTGAGTACGCGGGGCGTACTCAGCTCGTACGCTTAGCGTACTCTGTTCGGGGTCAGTATGCGCAACGTACCAATTGGATACGCCCAACGTACTCCCCAGACTACCAAACCACTTCATTAAGCACTTAAACAGTTAAGATCTTTTTCTATACTCTCAGATCCGGTCCCTAAGGGTGACTTAATACGTAAAGTTGGCAACTTTACACCCATGCATAGCTTAATGGGACCCAATACTAAAAAAGAAGCTTAATAAAGCTCTTAACACTTGCATAGACAAATATCTTTCACAAAGTTTGAATTTTTATGAACAAGGGACCTTCATGGAGCTAAGATCGGACATCCATTGCTTCTGGAGTAGATCAAATGCTCAAATTTAACTCAAAAGACTCAAAAATGCCTAGATACCACCATAAAATAGGTCTATCACAAATGACCATCAAGGTGAGAGCTTTTTACCTCAAAAGGCTTGCAAAAGTGAAGGTAACTCTGGATCTACTAGCTCAAGCTATTCCCCTAAGTGTTCCTCTTCTTCTTCTTCACCACAAAATACCAACAAATTCACTTTCAAGCTCAAATCTCACCAAATGCACTTAAGGTTTCGTTTTCAGGGTATAGGGAGATGGAGGCTGGTCAATAAATGTCCAAGAGGTGGTTTAAGATGTTTAAATAGGGAAAAAACCTTAAAAATTAGGGTTTTTATCTGGCTGGAGTACGCCCCGCGTACTCCCAGTACGCCCATCGTACTCCATAAGACGCCCACGATCCTTCTACGTAGTACACCCAGCGTACTCCCTTGTACGCCCTGCGTACAAGGCTTAGCCTTTAAACCACCAAACTTTCGGAGGCCATAACTTCTTTGTTTGAAGTCCGATTTCGACAATCTTTATATCCACAGAAAGGAAAAGAGGAGCTCTACACATATATCAACCCACCCTTGCCTTAAAGCTTTTCGAATTAAAATCCAAAGTCCATAAAAGCCCCGAACCGACACTTTACCGATATACCCTTGGACTCCAAGACACAAACCGAACCCCCAGATCATCTAACCTACATTATCCGCACTCAAGTGGCCCTAAGCCTTATGATAACCGGTCTTCGGGTCACAGTCCCGAATTGTGAAACGATTCGAAATAGAGTATTACAACTTGATTCTCCATATATTATCTCCTAGTTTTCCTCATTTTAAACCTTGCAATATTTATCTTTTACTTGCATGTAAAAGGCTTTGATGTATTGATAAACATTTAAGATTATTAAATACAAAAATACCTCTTATTGTTTTTATTACATTGGGCGACTTATGATTTCTTTTAATTTATATAATATTTAATTAGAGGTGGAGAAACTTGTATCCTTACTTTCCACTGTTATGTTCTATAGACCATAGACCATGAAAGTGTGTCTTTCTGGTTATATGACCATTAGACGGCCTAACTAAATGACTTTATGTAATGTCATGTATAATTTCGTTCTTTAGTAATATATCATATATCAAAGTAAATTTTTTATGAGTTAATGTCATTATATAAGACACTTGTTTATTTCTAAATAACGAACCGATAGTTTACCTAGCAAAGAACAAGAACATTACATTAGCAAGATGATTGTTAATTACTAAAAAACGAACCAAAAATACACCTATTATAGAGCAGTATATTTGTTATTGTTTTTGGGGATAATGACACCGTAGCACAATGAAGTTTTGGGTTTGGTCTGATTTGACCATTTATGTTATTTTTTTGCGCAATAAGCCATCTAACTTTTACTGTACATTTCAATTAAGCCATTATCGTTAGTTTTTAACCATTCATCCGTTAACTAGTTGTTCTAAATTACACGAATGGTCCCTATGGTTAAAATTTTATTCGTAGTTGGTCCCATAAATAGTAAAATTCATCATTTTTGAAAATCAAGGGATCAAACTGTAACATTGTCATCGTGTACAAAATGTTTGTATCGTCACTCTGGGACTAAGTGTATAGAATGTTCGTATTGTCATGTTTCAACAACGGATCTGGAAGAACATTGAGTATCAAAAGCAAGTCGTCGGCGGGTTCGCCTCTTCTTCTGGCGTTACCTTCTGCACTAACTCTCAACCGGTTACCAGAATCGACACCAAAAGGGACTTTGAGGATGATTCATTTTGACTTTCGGACTCTCCCATCGCCGGAGCATGTCGTGCAGGGATTTGAGATTTCTCCGGTTCCTTTACATGAAGAGCAGGTGGTGACTTGTTGGAAGATACCGATGGGAGTTCTTGCGGAGGATATGACTTGGCCTTAACCACCGAATAGGGAGCAGCGAGAACGGTCGTTCTGGCGTCGGATCCTTTGCAAGTTTGACAGGTGTTGAGTTTTTATATTTCAATTTCTTTTTCGATTCCGAATACAACTTCTTTGAAGTTTAGAACGAGGTTGTAGCCTTGATTTTCACCTTTCGTCGCCATGTTGTGGGATCTCCGACCGCCTATTCCGCCGCCTATGCCGCCCAAGTTGAATAGTGATTCGAAGATATTAAATAGGTTACTGAAATCTTGATTGGATTGGAAAATTTGGGAAATTTTTAGAAGTGAACGACTGTGATGTGAAAAGTTTGTTGATTTTAATATTTTTTGGTGGATTGAACTTACTCCGCTACCCATGCCACTGACACCTTTGAGTCCGGCCTCGTTGTACCAACATCGTTTATCATCGTCTCATAAAACCTGCATTGAGAAGAAGGGGAATTTTGTCATTTATTGTGGATGTGAGATTTTTAAAAAATGATGAATTTTACTACTTTTAGGACCAGCTACAAATAAATTTTAACCATAGGGTCCATTTGTATAATTTAAAACAACTGGTTAACAGATGAATGGTTAAAAACTAACGATAATGGCTTAACTGCATGTACAACAAAAGTTAGATGACCTATTGCGCACAAAAAATAAAATAAATGGTCAAATCGGACCAAACCCAAAACTTCATTGTGCTACAATGTCATTATATCTTGTTTTTGAGCATGTTCTTCTAGTTTTTTTTGCTACCCGATGGACATTTTTTTTTGCATCATCATTGGTTTTCCTTGTTTCATTGGAGGCTTTTCTTCCCTTCTAGTGGACATTCTTTTGAGATTTTTTTTCTTAAATTGATTAAACCTTAATTATGCTTAGCGGACATTCTTTGTAACATTATGATCTTTCCTAGGAGGGTTCTCCCCCTTCACGTTTGAAGATCATTATAAACTCATTTTTTTGCCTTCTTTTAGGTTGGCATTCACCTTTAACTTACCATCATTCATGTTTGAAGATCATTATAAGTTCATTGTTTTCCTTCTTTTAGGTTGAAATTCATCTTAAACACATAGAGTAATGACGAAAAGGGTGGTGAAGCACCAAAAATCATAATCGACTTGGGGAATGACATACTTATGTATTGATGTATGAAAATACGATCTAATCTAGACCATAACGATCGATCAACAATTCGGAGGATCCAAAAACTACATTGCAATAATCACACAAAAACTTAAAATATAATCTCCAAACTCTTAGGTGCTGTTTGTTTTTTTGAAGCAAAAATTAATGAAGTCTGCAGACCACCTCTGCAGTAGAAGAAGAAAATGTGGACCAAACGGCTGCAAACTGTAATAAGAAGCGTGTTTGTTTTTTTTAACATCTGTATGTTGTTACAAATATTAAAAAATTAAAATAAACTGATTTTATAAACCAAAAATAGTTTTTAATACCGAAAATTTAATAATGTATCACATTTTAACAAGAATTTATGATATTTCAGCAAAAAATAATGATATTTCAACAAAAAATAAAGATATTTTAGCAAAAAATAATGATATTTCATCAAGAAATTATCATTATCCAATATAAAAAAACGGGAAAAAAAATTCAACAAGAATAAACAAAAAAAAAAAAACGAAAAAAGGTAAAATAAGATTTCAACAACATATAATCAAGATTTCAGCAAGAAAAAAAAAGAAGAGATTGGAAGAGACAATACAAGTGCTGCGCGAAACAGAACACGCGCATGAGTTTTTAACTCTGAAGACTTCTAAAAAACAAACAGCTGCGAGATTAAAAGTGTTGCGCGTGTGCTGCGCCGCGCAACAATAAGAGGTCTGAAGAGGTTTTTTACAAAAAACAAACAACACCTTATATAGATAGAAATAGAGGTTATCACGAGAATTTCGTGAGTATAAAGTATGATTTCAGCGTGTGTGGATGAGGGTTATGTCGGGAACAAGCATAACATCTATACTTGTCAGGAAAATGGTTCATCGCGAACAACTGTCGAGGTTTGTTAGTTAGGGACATCGAATTTTTATATATAAATAATTAAATATAGACTAAGATGAATAAACTAAACTGGTATGGTGACCGGTTGAACTGAGAACCGGTCACCATACCAGTTTAACTAAAAAACCGGTTTTTAAAACATTATATATATGTGAGTTGTCGAATGTATATTTGCTAGATTGTTTGTTATTTTCTTAAGACAAAATTGAAAAAATGGTCCCTGTGGTATGCATTTTTTCCAAGGTTTAGTCTAAACCTCGACTTTTTTGGATTCATGGTCATTTTGAGCTAGTTTCATTGCGGATTTGGTCCCTTGGTAAACTGAAATGACTTTAATACCCTTAGGTATTTATTTTCTATTTTTAATTTCATTTTTAAAGTTTAATAATTATTTATTCATTTTAATAATTAAAAAAAATGAAAGGTTCATCCTTTTTTCTCTCTCTCTCTCTCTCAAAACCCCAAATCCGAGATTGAATGTATAACCTGATCATCCAAACTTCCCCCATAGTCATTGTCACTGAATCCTTTCAAGAGTCTTTAACTTGAGTATACATGAGCTTCTTGCTATTCCCCCTATCCCTTTTTTCTTCATCTTTCTGATTCAAAAATGAAAATCGATATTCAGCCAACGCTCGATGAAAGGTTTTGTGTTCATCCCCAAAATCAGGATTATTTCGAAAATGAAAGAGAAAGTGAAAGGGAGAGGAGTAAAATGAAGAAGAAAGGGAGAGAGGACGATTGTAGGGGCGATGTTGGGGTTCCGGTGCTCATCTGTACTGTTTCACTTCCTTTATTCATACTTCTTCATCCTTTCACCAGACAAACAAAAAGACCCAAATGTTTTGCTGCGATTTTGGAGAGCAAAAAAGGAATGCATTGTAACGCCTGGTTTCTGGTACACATTTATTTATAAATTATTCATTTTAATAGAGCTACTCGACGAGTTGGGAGCCCCAGACTAGTCGAGTAGAAACGAGTTTAGACGCGGGTTTTAAGCTATCTACTCGACGAGTCGAGAGCCCTCGACTCGGTGAGTAGGTTTGCCAGAGTGAAACCCTAATTTCGGGGTTTTGCACCCTATTTAAGCATCTTAATCCCCACCTTTTGGCCTCATTCCCAGCCTCCAAGTCCTAGACCCTAATCCACGAAACCCTAGAGCATTTTGTGAGTGTGTGAGCCATTGTTGAGTGATTTTGTGTGTTCTTGAAGCTAGAAGAAGAAAAAGGAGCTAGAAGGTTCAAGGAGAAGATAGTAGATCTAGAGATTTCCTTCCATCCTCATCACTTTTTGGTAATCAAGTCTCTAGCTTGACTATTAGTTCATTAGATCTCTTTAGTTCCATTTTATGAGGGTTTTGGTTTAAGAATCGCGATCTTTGGGACATGGACGTCCCAAGTGGCTTACCTTTCAGATCTGGAATCATTAAGGGTTGTTAAGGCATAAAGGTGAAAACTTTATGCCATTGGATCCCCATGCAAGCATTAAGGACGTTATTATGGCCTTTTAAGCCCCAAAAGGCCATGCATGGAAGTAAAGTCCGAGACTTTACGTGTTCATTGGGTGTCTGGGGTCTAGATCTTGATTTTCATGCTTTGGGTTGGAGTAATAAGGCTTGTGGACAAAGATCTATGTCTTAACGAACTAGGGTTTAGCTAAACCCACTAAGGAGGATTATTAGCGGGTAAAGTTGGAAACTTTACCCTTAAAGGGGCATTTACAGTGTGTAAAGGAAGTATGGACCTTGGATCTGGAGAGTTGGGGCTTAATCTGTTAAGATGGCCCAAACAAAAAGAGGATCTCGTCGAGTCCATAGAGGAACTCGATGAGTTGAGTCGTGTTGTCCCGTTTCAGTTTAAGGAAGAACTCGACGAGTCTGTGAAGGGACTCGACGAGTTGATTCGCCAAATCGCAACTGTGAGTAGCCATGGAACTCGACAAGTCAGGGGGTGACTCGACGAGTTAGATCGCGATTTCAGGGTTCTAGGACTCGACAAGTTGATGGAGCGACTCGGTGAGTCGGGTCAACCCAGAATGTTGACTTTGACCAGAATGTTGACTTTGATCAGGGGTAAAATGGTCTTTTTATCCTTAGAAGGATTCTCAGTTTTTGACTAAGTGATTATTGTGATAATGATAGCCGGGGAGTCGTTGGAGAAGCCATCAGAGATTCCTCACTTGAGATTTCAGCAGCCAGCTTGAGAGGTGGGTTTTCCTCCAGTAGGACGGGTCTAAGACACCAAGGTCGGCCCGTATATGTATGATTAGTAGCCGAGTGTGGGCGATGCCCGTATCTCCCATTTAGTCGAGTGTGGGCGGGGCCCGTATCTCATAGCTTAGTTGAGTATGGATATATGAATGAGTGATAGATTTAGTTATACTTGTTGTCTGTGTGATACTTGTATGTATGTTTAGTAGCTAAGTGTGGGCGGGGTCCGTATCGCATAGTAGCTGAGTGTGGGCGGGGCCCGTATCTCATAGCCAGCGGAGTGTGGGCGGGGCCCGTATCTCCCAGTTACCGGAGTGTGAGCGGGGCCCGTATCTCATAGCCAGCGGAGTGTGGGCGAGGCCCGTATCTCCCAGTTAGCGGAGTGTGGGCGGGGCCCGTATCTCTTAGTTGCATGTTATACGTGTATGGTATGTGGTAGTTTGGGGAGACTCACTAAGCTTTGTGCTTACAGTTTTCAGTTTTGGTTTCAGGTACTTCCACTAGCAATGGAAAGAGCTCGGGATGACTGCATGACACACACCACAATTTTTAGCCTAGGGTGTTTAGACTCTGATGTTTTGACACGTGATTTTGATACAATATTTTGATATGATGTTTTGGGATACATGACTTGTGATTTTATTATGATGTTGATGAATTAAGGTTTTTCTTAAATGATTTTAAAACGAAATTTTTGGACCGTGTTTTTGGGATGTTTCATGCATCCCCTGTGTATGTTTGTGTGTTAAATCCAATCACTTGATTGATTTATCCCCTAATCAGAAGGTATATATAGTCGATTTATCCCCTTTTCAATTTGTGATCTCCAAATTTATGTTTTATATTTTATACAGAGGTATTTCTACCTCTCCCCCTCTCTCGATATTGTCGTAAACCCAGATGAACGTTGAATGGCTACCGAACAAAGCGACACCACCACTTCATCTTCTGCGTAAGCAGAATCGGGAATCCACCATTTCAACCTCTGGATCCACCACTTCCTCTGTGTTTTTCTGTTCATCTTCCAGTTGAGAGGAATTTGTGTTTTTTGGGTTTTTAGGTTCTTGTAAACATCGATGAACATGCATTCGAAGATTGATTTTCGTTCAAATTTGGATTTAATTCGTTTGAGTTTTCTGTTGTACCTTTCGACTTTCATTTATTAATTGGATTTGTTTAAAGTTAGGTTTAATTTAATTAGAGGAAATGTAACAAGTTGACACGTTTAAATATGGGCCTCTTAGTTTAATTTCATTTTGTGTCCATGATCATTTTCAACCTCCATCTTCGATTTCCAACATCGATTTTTCTTCGAAGATTTCAATTTTTTCTGGCTTCGATTATGACTAGATCATCATTTGTTTTGGTTATTTGAATTTTATATTGATTTGGTTAATGTGTTTGGACTTGGATTTAAATTTAATAGATGAATTTGGATATTCATGTGTTCAAGGATGACATCTTACATACACACACATACACACACACATATATATATATATATATATATATATATATATATATATATATATATATATATATATATATATATATATATATAGAGAGAGAGAGAGAGAGAGAGAGAGAGAGAGAGGTGAGGTCCCCTCTTTATTTGTTTTACTTTTAAAAATTTAAATAAAAGGGAAAAATGTTTAAGAAAATAGAAAAACAAATTAAAATGGTAGATTGGTTTTTTCAAGTTTAACAGAAACTAATTCCACAAACAAACTATCTCAAAAGGATTATAAGCCAAAAAAATCGAGGTTTGGACTAAACCTCAGAAAAAAAAATAAACATACCATACAGATCATTTTTGCAGTTTTGTCTTTTTTTAAAATTTATAAAATTTTGGTTGTATAGAAAAGGTTCCCAATATCATTATTTTAATTAATATCTCTTTAATTACTGTAAACTTATATTATTATATATACTAATTTGAATTGAGAAATTAATAGTGTAATTTTAGGTATGAGACTTTAAACTTATATTATTATATATACTAATTTGAATTGAGAAATTAATAGTGTAATTTTAGGTATGAGACTTTGACGATAATATTTTTTTATGTTAGCAGATTTGGAATCTGTAAATAAAATAATTAAAATATCGTCTCGGAATTTTACAGAAAAGGTTATTATGTAGATTTTTTTACAGAAATTGTTTATATGTTTAAGACTTTCATCTAGTTGGAATGTTTGATTTTTGTGTAAAAAGTTAATTACAAAAAATGTCCTTATAATTTTATAGAAAAAGTCCATATGTAGATTTATATAATTTTATAGAAAAAGTCCATATGTAGATTTATTTTTTAGAAACAGTCTATGTGTTTAAAAAAATTATAAAAATATTCATGAGTAATAGAATAGCCGCAAAGTAAGGGGTAATATCAACATATTTAATACTAATTAGGAAAAGGCCCGTGCGTTGCACGGGTGAAAGCTTAGTGACAAAAATATAAAGAAGTAAAAATAAAGTGCCAAAATTATAAAGAGGAAAAGTTTGTTGAAACTTTAGTGACAAAATTATAAAAAAGTAAAAATAAAGTGGTAAAATTATAAAAGAATAAAGAAAAAGGGTTTTAAAGAAGTAAAAGTGAATGTTTAGTAACAAAAATATGAAAAAGTAAAAATAAAGGGACAAAATTATAAAAAGGAAAAGTTTGTTGAAACTTTAGTGGAAAAATTAAGAAAAAGTAAAAATATAGTGTTAAAATTATGAACATGAAAATTTACTGTTGAAACTTCCCATGTGCTTTAATATATATATATATATATATATATATATATATATATATATATATATATATATATATATATATATATATATAATTGAGCTTACTTAACCCAAGGTTACAAAATCTCTATCTAAAATTGATAAAATATTTTAGAGTAAATTATATATTTTGTCTGAGTTATATTACGGTGTGTTCTTTTAAATTTGATCCCAAAATGTTTTTTATTACGATTTTGGTCTTTATTTATTGGAGATTTTTGTAATATGTTTTTCTGTTATTGTTCAAGTAAAATAACTATATTTTTGGAGAATAAAATTATAAAAATTAGTTATACTTAGAGATAAAACAATATAACAAAATCTTAGATAAGGACCAAATTAAAAGAGAAAGGTTTTTAGGAAAAATTTACAAAAATCAACTATTTTGAAAGACTAAAATTATAATTATCTCTATTTTATATATTTTAAATAATTACTTGCATATTATCTTTCAATGTACTTGAATTTAAAGAAAAAGATTCAAATTTGTTGATCTAAATACAAATATCACTTTAACAATGAAAAAAAATTAGAGAATAAAAAGTCGTGCCGTTTAGACCCGGACCTCCGGGTCCCAAAAAAAAATCACTATTGATGATATCGTCTTAATCGGATTTTGATATAAATTAAACGTAAAAGTGAAGAATTCCATTTCGTGATTAAAAAATAAAATTATATTTCATTTATAATTTTATTAAAGGGAGAAGGTACTACCTAAAAGTTAAGATAATGGAGTAAATTAAACAAGATTCTTATAAAACAAAATGAAATATATAAAAAAAGTAAAAAGTTGTGAAGAAAAGAGAAAAAGTAAAAGTGAAAGGTAGCCATTTGTAAATTGTCAGATGAGAATAGGGAATTAGATTCTAACAGCACACGAACCTTCTCCAGAATATAAAATGGTAAACAGGTATCCACGTGCTTACCAGATCCATAAATCAACAAATATTTCGTATCACCCTTCCTTCTTTTGGAACTTCAAGTATTCAATTCTTGGCAAAAAAATTCCAATTTGTTTTAGCTCTTTTCATAATTGAATCAATGTAGCAATGAGGTCAAAAGTATTTTTAATAGTTCGAATATATTAAACTATCAAGACAGACCCATAACAAAATGTAAATGGTAGCATAGGTAAATTTTAGAAGGAGCACGTTGAAAAAACTAATTACACGAATATTTTTCGCTAAGTTTAAAAATTTAAAGGGTAAAACAGACTACTCAGACTCCTTAAAAGAACCGTTAGTGCTCCAAGATGTTAGAAAACAGAAAAGACAGTTACAAAAACTTAAGATCAAAATTGGATTATGTAACAAAACATCCAATTGACTTTATATTTAAATTTTCTATGTACGTACTATCACAAAAAATGTTTTAGAAGCAATCCAATCAAACAAAGCGTCTTTCTCTGCTTCTTCAATCCGTACACCATATAATTTATGTAATTCAAAATATTACAAAAAGCCAGGCTACTACTTCCAAGCAAACTTTCTTCCGGTGAAGTTTTTCACACCAAGTCCATCCAAGAAAATTACTTTCCTAAACTTACGAAATCATCACCATTCATTTCTCCGTATATTTTTAGAATTTTTTTAATAGATATATTTTATATGAGAATTTTAAATATATATAATAATATATCAATATTATATTTTATTTATAGTCTTAAAAACTATGAATTTTAATATTTTTTAGAAGTTTTTTTTAAATATATATATGATTTAATAATAAGTTATAAAAATTGAAAAGAAAAAGAAAAACAAAGTTTTCACAACATAAGGCTGGAGGGAGTGACGCTCGAAATACATATGTGTAGTCTATGTGGCATAGCAATACCGTGCCCTGCATGTGGCATGACAAAATGACAAAAAGACTCGGCACCCTACTATTGAGTCTCTCTCCTCCATCTTTTCTCACAACATTCTCTCTCTCTCTCTCTCTCTCCCATTCCGCTTGGTTGGAAAAATAAGTGGTAGACTGAGATGGATCTAGGCAGATGCAACACGACTCCCCCAACCTAAGTGGTCACCATACATGGAAAACATCAAACAATATGGTGTTATCCCACACCCAAATTGCCACATAAGCCCACAACACTATACGGTGAAAATATACCTTATGGTGTTACAACTAGCTAGAGACAGAAGGAACTGAATGAAGTTAATAGTATATGTTAATATTTTTCTATTAACATAAATTTTAAAGTTTTGGTTTTTATTTTAAAATTTAGTTTCTATCATCAAGTTAACTTAACTTATTGAATATATATATATATATATATATATATATATATATATATATATATATATATATATATATATATATTGTAACATCCCAACTCCGAGGTATAAAATTTAAAGCTTTATATTCATATTTTTAGATCTACTCGACGAGTTGGCTGTCCCAACTCGTCATGTAAAAACTGATCAACTCGACGAGTTGGAAGACCCAACTCGACGAGTTGAGGCTGTGCATGAAAACCCTAATTTTTAGGGTTTGCACCCTATTTAAAGGACCTTAAGTTCTCCCTCCAGCCTCCCTTACCACCTCCACGTCCAGAAACAAACCCTAATCGAGCTAACCTCCTATTTTGAGTGTGTGAGGCTAAAGAGTGTGTGTTTAGTGCATTTCTTGAAGAGACTTGAAGATTGAGAAGCTTGGAACGAGAAGGAGCTTGTAAGTCCAACATCTACTTCGTTTTGGCATTCATTTGAAGGTAAAAAGTCATTACCTTGATCATTTTCTTGTTAGATCTCTCCATTCAAGAGTTTAGGGTCATTTCTAGCTTGTTCTTGAGGCATTTATGATATTGAGCACATTTTGAAGTGAGGAGTTCAGATCTGGACTCCTTTAGGCCCTCATGGACATAAAGTTCTCGACTTTATCAAGCTTTGGCTCTTCTCCATGCCCTAAACCTCTTCCTAAGACTAGTTTTGGGTGTTTTAGTCTCTTGAGGCCTTGCATGCACGTAAAGTTGGCAACTTTACGTGGTAGCTATACCCTAAGAGGCTAGATCACAGTTTGGAGCCTTGGTTTCGCTTAAAAGCGTATGAATAAGAAAAGGGCTGAAGGACCTCAACGAGTTGCATAGACAACTCGACGAGTTGGATAGGGTTACCCACCTTCTGGATTCTGAATGAACTCGGCGAGTGGGTGAGATGACTCGGCGAGTTGATTAGGGTTTTCCCGGTCTTCTGGACACTGAAGAACTCGACGAGTTACTCAGGTAACTTGGCGAGTTGACTCGAGTCTTCAGTTTCTGAGTTCTGAAGAAGCTCGACGAGTCAGTAGATGAACTCGACGAGTTGGGTCAACATGGACTGTTGACCTTGACCGTTGACTTTGACTTTGACCAATTTTGAATTCTGAGGGTATCTTGGTAATTTGGGAATTTATTGAATTGGATCAATGGTGGTTGTAGGTGTTTATGCTTGGAGCCGTGTTTCGGGAGTTTGATCTTTCCAATTAAATTCGACATTGTGAGGTGAGTTTTCCTCACTATACTGACAGGGTCGAAGGCACCAATGCCGACCCTTTTTGGATTGTTATCCTGGTTATCGCATGATGATATGCTTAGTGATCTGTTAGATCTGTATCCTGGTATATATGATGATGCTATGTTTAGTGACATGTTGGGTTTGTATCCTGGTATATAGGATGATGCTATGTTTGGTAACATGTTAGGTCGGTATCCTGGTATATAGTATGATGATATGATTAGTGATCTGTTAGATCGGTCTGACTGTTTGTACATGCTAGCAATTGTTATCTATGTGTTGATTATATGCTTGGGGGTGGGTTAAGGCGGACCTGCTTTGTGCTGTAGGCCAACATACCCAGGGCGGCCCGGATAGACATCAAGCCTAATGAGGCATACCAGTCAGGCGGTAGGCCCGAAGAACGATCCAGAGAGGCTGAAGGCCCGGTAGGGCGGACCAGACACGTTGAAGGTTCTGAGAGTGCGCCAGACAGATTGAAGGCCCAGTGAGGGCAGTCCAGTCATACTGTAGACTTTTTATGCATGTTGTTTGTTATGATATTGTTATGGTTTGTATGGCGTTGGTATTTTGGGGGAACTCACTAAGCTTCAGGCTTACAATTTTGGATTTTGTTTCAGGTACTTCAGATGATCGCGGGAAGGGGAAGGCTTGATCGTGCACCTCCTCACATTTTATGATTTTGATTTCTGGGATACTCTGATATGAAACTATTTTGAAAACATTTTGTAATAAATAATGGTTTTTGAATGCTTGGAAAACTTTTAAATTTTCATGAGTTTTATGGATGTTACATGTATATATATATATATATATATATATATATATATATATATATATATATATATATATATATATATATATATATGACAAAATTTCACAATTGGTCCCTATGGTTTACAGAATATCGCACTTTGAGGACTTTCGAGCAAAAGTCAAGCCACTTGTCCTTATGGTTTCAGTTAATTGCGCGATTGGTCATTAACCCTAACCTCATCACTTTTGTACCATTAGTGTAGGGGTATTTTTGTCTTTTCATCTCGTTGTGCATCAGACTGTATAATATAAGCCCCAACTTTGTATCCTTCTACTTCTCATTCCTTTTTTTTCTGTTCTTCTCTCCCCACTCAATTTCTATTCCAAAAAAAAGACGATGGTGATATGCCTCTGTGGAAGGCCGAAAGTTTTGGTGACATCGTGGACTGATCTGAACCCTAGTCTTCGATTCTGTTCATGCTCAAGGTTAGGAGGAACATGCAGTTTTTTTGGATGGTTCGACCCTCTCATGTGACCTAAGTAAACTATTGTGATTCCAGGGTTGTTACGTGGAAGAAACAACCTCGAAGCAAGATTGATGATGGTGAAATGGTTACTTTGTCTGAGTTGGTTGTTTTTCTTTGTGTGTTACTTTTTCAAGCAAAAAAGCAAGAAGCTTTCAAGGGGAAATCTGTGATTTGGAATCTGTGTTTTGGTCTCTTTTTTGTTATAGCTTTTGAAGGATTTTCCCTGTGATTGTATGTAATGTTGGGACAAGAAAATGTAATGGTTATTATATATAATGTAAGTTTGATGTTTAGTTTTAATGTGAACTGGTATTAACAAGGAAGCAAATTGTCAATTTGATTGCATGTAAGTGTAAAGTTGATTATTAATGCACAATAACATAACCAAAAAACTAGTTACCAACGTGGCATTACCAAATTTGAAAATGTACTAGTTCAAACATAGTATACCAAAATACCATTAACCATAATGCATGTAAGTGCAATATCATGTTTACAAACATAAAATACCCAAAATACCTATCAAAAGTAATTATTTCTGCAAACATACCATAACCAAACATAGTAGACATGTTAAATACTTAAACATAATAGCAAAAGCATACTTAAAGCTACAAACTAAACTACAACAACTTTCCCCTTCTTCTGTCCACTCCCCTTTCCAACTTCACTAGGACCTCCCTGCCCCTTGCATGTCCTAGGATTGTGACCTTTGTTGTGGCATTTGCTGCAAGTGACTGTTAAGTATTTCATACTTAAACTGGTACTTTGACTTGGCTCATCAGCTGCCCTCTTCCTTTTTTTTCTTATGCCTGCCAACCTATAAGCAAATTTCTAAGGATACATACCAACAAGTTTAGTAAATATTTTCAAATTAAATTATGAAAAACATGTATAACAACAAACATGTTTGTGATTTTTGGGTGGGAGAAGGGTTGTTGGACAATCAGATCTAGGCCACATGCTCCTTCCACTTATTGGGTCAATTGTGTGTTGGTACATAACATTCCATGTACTAATCCAATAACATTTGTTCACCCAAGCCTTAGGATCTCCACATTTTGACCAATTCTGCATCTTATCATACATTGCAACAATAGCATGCTGGCATGGAATACTTATAATGTCCCATTTCTTGCAAGTGCAACTCATCTCTTTCAAGTTCACAACATACTGCTCCATCCATAGACCATTCACTTGATATTTATCAGATCCACTAAATAGAACCTTCATCTGATTTACCTTTGTCTTATTGTTTTCTAAGATTGTTGTTACAATTGTACTTAGAGAACCTTTGTATTTGTCTATCACTTTATGAACATTTACTATTCTCTTTGTGAGGTATTCTCTAATAAATTCCAAACAAGTGATTTTAGGCTTGTCCCTAGTCTCATCTAACTTGGAGTTAAATACCTCACACAAGTTATTTGTCAAACTATCAGTGATTGCCCTTCCTATGTATAAAACCAAACAATGAATTAGTGAAATCAGTTATGAAATATGTTAATGAAAAGAATATGATACTTACTAGAGAAATGGGATCTTGCCCAATGTTTTTTAGGAGTTTTAGTTAACCACTCATGCGCTTTTGGGTTAAGCTTTTTCAGTTTCTCCGTAGCCCTATTAAATTTTGGTATGCTATATGCTTTTCCACAACACCATACTGCTTCCCTCAATTCATCTCCCTTGTGTTTCAATTTCACGTTGTTAAACACATGTCTTAAACAGAACCTTTGCTCAGCTAATGGAAAAAGCTTCTCTATTGCAACTAAGATTCCATGTGAGTACAATTAAAATAAGTTAGTAAATGAAAATAATAAAGTGAATTTTGTTGAAGTTAGAAGGTACTTTTTGCCGATCCGAAATGAAGTTGAAATTAGATGAAGAATTCAAATCCAAGTCATCACCTAAGTATTCCAAAAACCATATCCAAGAGTTAATATTTTTAGTTTCTACAATGACATATGCAACTGGGTAAATGCCATAGCTTTTGCCCGAAATACTTTCATCTTGTTATTGAAAGTGAATACCTCTGTACCAAGTCCTACTGTAATGCACATGTAGGGATCTTGGGTTACTTTCAACTTGATGCAATATGTTGTTAGCTAGAAACTTAGATGAACAAGTCCTTACTGTCCTTGTTTGAAAAAAAGAATGACAATCTTCATATGTCTTAACAGTCCAAACTTGTTTATCATTTAACCTAGATATAAAAAGAACCCATGGACAATTTGTTTCCTTGGAAAGTACTAAATTTCCCCTGCCTTTATTACTGCCACCAGTCAATTCAAGGACAAGACCCCTACACTTTACCCTAACTCTTGTCTTTTCATTCTTTACATAATGTAGATCCCTCATTTCTTTTATAGTAATTGGCAATAACTTCTCTGATCTTTTTCTTTTCCTTGAAAGTTTGACCAATCTTAAAAGCTTTTGTGTGAACCTCACCAGATGAACAAGCAACTGGTTTTAGAATAGATTTTAACAATTTCTTTCGAGGCTCTTGTTCACTAGCAAATGTCTCAAACACATCATTATCTAAGACTTCTAAAGGTTCATCTTCATTGTATTCATGTTATCCTGTATTATTGTTTGTCTGATCAGGCTGCCCCAAGTCAATGCCTTCATCAAGTACACTACATAAGTTGATCATGTTCACCTCCACATCATCTATCAAAGGTTCCTCATCAAACAATGTTTTTTTTGCATCGTGCTGACTATGAAATTCACTTTCATATTCACTATCCTCACAATCATATTCATCATCTACAACTAGTTCATTATATATGATTGACTCATCATTCATAAATGGCTCATCATTCATGCCTGGCTCATCATCCATGAGTGGCTCATTACCATGTATCACTGGGGAAGGTCCACCAAATGTTCCATATGACACAATGGACCAGGGGTAGTCTAGTTTTTCCTAAAAGATCCAACATATTTTCCCTTCTTTTGGTTCCTATCTAATTCAGGGGACACATCATTAACCAACTCCTCAATAATAACCTTTGTTGGGGATAAAAAATAATTGTTAACTCTTGTATTCCCATGCTCTATGTAAATACTTAATTGGTAATTTTTTTCTACATAAGTTGACAACACATGCACATCGCCATCATTTCCTAGAGGTAAGAGACCAAAGTCCAACTCTACTTCTGGAATAAGAAAATGATAATACAAAATTTGCCTTTCTACGTACCCTATTTCTTGAACCATTGTATCCAACTCATGCAAGGAGAAAACGCCAATATTTTCGAAGTCAACATAATCTATTGTTCCATCTATGTACCTTCTCTCAGGGCTTTTCGTGAATATCCTACCGTGATGGATTTTTAGTGTGAAGTAGTTGTTTATTCCCTCTGAAACAAAGAATAACAAAAAAAATTTCAACTATTTGGGCGTAATTTCAAATCGAAAAAATGTATGATCATGTTAGTAAGTCACTTACGATATAACCTTTACAAATCATAGTTTGATGCTTTCACGTGTTTGGAACGGACCGACCATAACGTTAATACCATTATCATTTTCAGTCGAACTGGAAGATGATCCTTGCGTTGCGTTGGAGAAGACGATGATGAATGCGAAAGGTTTATGGGTAGCTGGAAGATGATATTTTCAATTAATTGCAAAGATCATCTGTATATTATGTGCATAATGAATGATTACAGTGACTACTAAATGAAAAGACAAAAATACTCGTGCACTAACGGTACAAAAGTGACGGGGTTAGGGTCAATGACCAATCGTGAAATGAACTGAAACCATAAAGACCAGTGGCGTGACTTTTTGCTAGGAAGTCCTCAAAGTGTGATATTCTGTAAACCACATGGACTAATTGTGAAATTTTGTATATATATATATATATATATATATATATATATATATATATATATATATATATATATATATATATATATGTAAGAGTTCATTTGAGACGAACATAATTTTGTGAGACCGTGAGACCAAATTTTTTTAATAAAATATTTTAATATTCTATTGTTCGTAAAAATAGAATATGCAATATATTCTAACATTATATGTTTTAGAATATTTCAATGTGAAATATGTTAAAATTTTTGGCTTAGAATATTAGAATATTACATATATTTAATTTTTATAAACACTAGAATATTAGAATATTTCACTAATAAAAATGATCTCACGGTCCCACAAAATTAGGCCGTTTCACATGAAACTAACTATATATATATATATATATATATATATATATATATATATATATATATATATATATATATATGTAAAGTTGTTTTGCAATAATATAAATTGTTACAAGAATCTCATGCATAAGTCCACAATAATTTGAATCGAATAATATTAATTTTTTTTATTGTTGACAATCTACGTTCGGTTCTGAAATAAGAACAACAAACATTTATGCTATAATAGTAACATTGAAAATATTATATTGCTTCAATTTTTATTTTACCTTATTTTTTAAATATTCTAGATCCTAGGTGTAAAATTCATGTATTATATGAGTTCATTTAAAATAAAATAAATATGAAAATTCTAAACATTTGAAAAGGTTTGAATTTATAAGAAAAATTAAAAAAATATTGAATTTTTAAATTAAAATGTTTTTTTCTTTTTTAAATTTAAACAAATAATTTAGATAAATAAACAAAAAAACTAATGAAGTTTTAATTTAGATATGTTGAAATTAGAAGGAAAGTCAATTTTTGAAATTGATATGCATTAATTATTACATTTATTTTAATTATTACATCTAGATATTATGTGAAATTTAATAAAATGAAAAAAAACCACAAAATGCTTTGTGGAATAACTTTAATTTAAAATAACCCACTCATGCATAAGATGGGTCCTAGGACTTATCTTTTTTCTTTTTTAATACAACAGTTATATAAAAAAAACATAAGGAAGTACCTTATTTTTGCCAAAAGACCTACATTTTCATATTTTTTTTTTCCGTTTTATTTATATAAGGAACCACGTAGATTTTGGTTTTAGATTCGCTACTGATGATATGTGACCAAATTAATGAGAGTATGACATGTGATAATTTTTTTTTTCATTTATTAGAATAGATTATTATTGATTTGTAGTATACATTAGAGTAAATTCAAATAAGAACTTATAGTCGTAAGAAACGAAGAATCTCGCTAGCGATGTAAATTACACTTTAATTTCAAGATATAACTCTATTTATTATAAAATCCTGACTCCGTTCTGGTATACAATTATAATATTGAATGGATTATTAAGGTTTTGTAAAAAAACCAAGAGTTTTATTTTATTAAATATTACTCTTTTCGATCTTAAAAACATATCTAATGGTGCGAACCCAGATATGGATATGAGGGTATACGTAATTCAACAGGGGGTACAAGATAGTATATCATAATTCTACGACTTAAAATTTAATACATAACTAGCGGAAAAACCTGGGCTTCGCCCCGGGCCGTTTTTTGTGTTTTTTATGAAAAAATGTAAAAATTTTCACTGTAAGGACCAAAAGTGTCAAAATGGCCAAATAATTAAAGAGGTTGGAATTAGCAAGTTTTTAGAAAAGTGACCAAAGTTATCAATTCCTTAAATGTTACATTTTTAACGGCAAAATAATACATAAAATGGTACTCTAAATTGATTATTTTTTAATTTTTATTTTTGTAAAGTGAATTTCCCTAACGTGGATTTCCAAACCAACTTTCGCATACCGATTAATCCAATATTCAAATATTACGAAAATAAGGTTATTATTTATGCCTTAAAGTAACTACAAACGAACTTACGTAGTAGTCAAAAGGGCTGAGACCAGAGGGAGTGGAGTGCTGTTTCAGCCTACCTGGCATGTGAAACCGCAGTGAACACCGCCCCCTTCAAGTTCTGAGGGTCTGATTCGTAACCAATATAATTAGGTGATGTTGATAGATAAATGGAGGCGGCAGCAGATGCTGATGGTGGCAGCAGATAGACGATTCAATAGCTAACGTATTGTCAGTGTTATCTCCTGCGTGGGCAATAGAAGCTCAGAGGAAAAAACACCACGTAGATGGTAGCTCTGGACCTGAACGAACGTGGAGTAGGTTCAAAGCGGTGGAATGAGTAAATGGATCAGAAAAGAATAGCGGTGCAGAAGGATCGAGAAGGAATGACCGAACCAATACAAATAACATAAAAAGGGACGAAATTGCAACTTCAAGAAAAAATCGGGCAATTCCATCGATATGTATTGAACTTTATTTAGTTAAAAAAAACGTAAAAGAAGAAATTCCAAAATGGTTAATAGGCAAAATAGAAGGACCAATTATGTTAAACCCTTTAGTTAAAAAAAAAAAGAAATTTCAAAATGGTTAATAGGCAAAATAGAAGGACCAATTATGTGAAACCCTTCCTAAGGTGTTGTTTGTTTTTTCGAAGTGAAACTGTCTGAAGTCTGCGGACCACCTCTGCAGCCCTCTGCAGTAGAAGAGGTGGACCAAAGTGCTGCAGACTGTAATGAGAAGCATGTTTGTTTTTTTTAACGTCTGTAGGCTGCTGCAGATATTAAAAAATTTAAAATAAAGAATATATACTTTAGCTACAAAGATTAATCATATTTCAACATAATCAACAAAAAAGTTTAGCATATTCAACGACACATCATGAATGAACAAAAAAAACCATATAAGCAAAGATTATACAACACAATCAACAAATAAGTTTAGCATATTCAACGGTTTAAGCACAAACTTGCATATAAGCATAAACATGATCTCCATTTAAGCAATACAAGTGATAACAATTCAGCAAATAAGTTTAAGAAAACTCATTTCAACAAAGACTTTAACATATTCAGCAAAGATTTATGATTTCAACATATAAACTTGCATATAAGTTTATGATTTCAGCATATAAATATATGATTTCAGCAAAGATTTATGATTTTACCAAACATTCATACCAATTCAGCACAAAAATTCATAAACCAAAACATAAATTTGAGCAGAAAATTTGTTATAAGAACAATTATATCATAAATCAACATTCAACAAAGATTTTAGCAAAGATTCTTCACATCTCAGCAACAATATTGGTACTCAAAGCAGAAATTTGGCACTACACAACATAAAATCGGTACTAAAATAAGAAATCAGAAAAAAAAACCCTAACCTGTCGATGTTGAAGACGATGGCAGCAAAGAACGAGCACCGGGCAGTAGCAGCGGCGACCGGCGAGGGGCAGCGGCGACCGACGAGCGGCTGGAGTCGGCGATCAACGAGAGAGAGCTGAGAACGGTTGGAGCGATCTTCCGTGTTTTTTTTTTTTTGTTTAGGGCGTTTTTTTTTTGTTTATTAGGTTAGAAGAGGTGAGAAGAGCCAAACCCAATGCTGTGTGGGGAAGAGGACGGGAAGACGTTTTTGAGCCCGAAGTCTTTTAAAAAACAAACTGCTACGAACTTAAAAGTGCTACGCGTGTACTGCGCCGCACAACACTAAGGAGTTTGAAGATGTATTTTTAAAAAAACAAACACCACCTAAGGGAACCTAAAATGAATATATACATAAATTATTTTACGGGAATACTGCAGTACCCCCAAAATGACCATTCTATATCAGCCACTAATATCTAGACCTAATATTCGAGTTAAAATCCAAATGTCACCTGTGCAAAGTGTGCAAGTAAGAATGTTGTTTCAAACGGGTATATTGTATATGGTATGATATAGGTTTGCATCCAAACTCAATCATGAAACAAACATTATAATTGTTTTTGTTCATTTAAGACAAGTGGAACGCGTTATTAAATAGGACTTAAAAGATGTTATTGTCTGCTAATATTATTAATAATGAAGTTATCATAATTACTAATATTATTTTTGATTATCTATGAAAAATCTTGTAACTCAAACGCTCTATAATTTTAACATTCATCCTCATTTCCTACAAGTTATACCAAATATTGTATACAAATAGTCCAATTGTTGTGAATTATAAATGCACCTAAGGGACAACAATAATGTAACTGGTTAGTCTACACTATATTTTGTTTATCGTTAAATATGATACACATTTGCCTTTAGGTATAGACTAAGGAAGAGATTTCGTTGTCAAAGTGATTTTACTTTTGATTGGGGCCCTTCTAGATTGTATGCTCTTTTGGTATTTAATGTAAGCATTCCACAACCCTACCCAAATGTCATGACGCGTTATAAAATTCTTGTTTTCACATTCAATAACAAGGATATTTTTTTTCTTTTTAATTAAGGGGGTTTCTAACATGTGCCTTAAAGATATACATACGAAACAGTTAATTAATGATAAATATTACCATAATTAAATATGAAATGTATTAATTATAAGTAATATTACTATATTTAAATGTGAAATTCATTAATAATCTCTATAATAAATGAATTTTACATTTAATTATAGTAATATTTTTCATAATTAATACCTTTCATATGTGCCCTTAGGGCACATATTAAAAAAATCCCTTTAATCAATTTTGAACGATAATAACAAAGAGTTATAAAGTTGTAGGGCGAACATGTGTGATTTTCATTTGTAGTTATTAAAACATAATAATAATAATAATAATACATATAGATGTTCCTTTTTTTTTTGGAAACATCAAATATCATTAATATTTTTGGAAACATCAAATATCATTAATATAATAAAACACCCACAAGCAAGAAGCTAGAGCGACGCAAAATACGAATATTAGGAAGAAAGGAAAACAAAATAACTAAGAGAGGAACATAATTACTAAGAAAGGCGAGAAAAAGGCTAAATACACCAGTCAGTCCACGTTCCACAACCGAGATTGCTTCTATGTTTAAACCAGACATATGATGAAGAAATAATGTTGTAAGTAGTTTTCGTCGAAGGTGCACCAAATCCCTTAACTGCCTTGTCATTCATGACCAACCATATGTTCCATAGAAGGCAGTAAAACACCAAGATTAGAATTGCTTTTTTCCTAGGACAGTTTCCCCGGGCAGCAACATAATCAATGAATTCCCTAACATTTGAGAATTTCTACTTTGAACTCCACACCATTTAATAATTCAATCTTGCACCTCCCGAGTATAGTCATAGGTGACGAGTAAGTGATCCGTTGATTCAATCTTCTTGTTACATAAAGGGCAATTAATATTTCAAATGTTAATTCCCCTGACCATTAAAGCATCTGCCACATGGATTCTACCAAGTGATGCTCTCCCTATAAAGCATCTTATTTTTAAGGGATCAGTTTTGACCAATAGATGGGCAATCCTTTATATATAATTATTTTAGATTCCAAAACCTCCTCATGGATTTGAGAGTGTATTCCCTTTTAGAATTTGGAGTGAAATCGAAGCCATACTTAGAAGTTCTCACATTAGACAATCCAATAATTTTATACAATTGTAAAAGTTCATTTAGTTCATTTGCACCAATCGACTCAAACTTCAACATCCATGAGAATCCATTATTGGATAACCTATCTTTCAGTACACAACATTTTGCTATTTATAACGAGTATAAATGAGGGAATTTGAGTTGAAAATGAGTATTGCCACACCAGGTGTCTTTCCAGAAAAGGATTTTAACGCCAGAACCAGGGATAAGCTTGAATATCACGTTACCATCAATATTTAGGTTGGAGATGGAGTTCATAGCCTTGGAGATATTACACTAAACATCATTTATGAATTTCCTAGCGATATACGAGGTCGACTTGTTGTGCAAATTATGAATGCTCTCAATAACTGTCTTCATTAAACTTGTTGGATTAGGTGTCTAAGCTAATAACTGATTTAGTATAATCTTGAGTTATTATCAAAGTCCTTTTGGGTTGCCCTCAAACCTAGTAATTGAATATGATGACTTTTAGAGAGAGAGAGAGAGAGAGAGAGAGAGACTTATTTATTGATAAATAACAATAAATGAATTTTTTAATATGTTATGAAAATAATATATTAATTAGAAATAGTAATATTTAATTAATAATTAATTAGATTAATTATATTAATTAAAAATACAAGGGTTAAAGTGCAATTGTTCAATAGTTGAACAAGAAATAGTCCAGAACCTTCCTTGAAAGGAGGTGGACGTAATTAGGGTATTCCAGGGTATCTGAAATATTCATTGCAGATAAATAGGAAGATGGATATTATCAAATTGAATAAATATTATTGTATTCATTTAGGGTTATCTAGGGTTTCCAAGTTGCACTATATAATGACCCCTAGCCTTCAATTTTCAGCCAACCACTCCTCCTACTCTAAAGAAGGCTGAAAATCATCACCTCTCTCCTCTCTCAAAAGTTTCTTGTTTCTAGTGTTGGGTGTGAACCATCAGACGCACGACACGTGTGGTGCTAGCTTCCAAATTATTGAAGAAAGGATTCTTGATTGTTTACTACAACAATCAAAAGGCATGTTGTTCCTTCTACAATTTTCGAAATTACCTAGGGTAAGTGTGTTCTTGTTGCTCAATAGAATGTTACATCACTAGTGTTATGACTTAGATCTTTAGGTTGCATGTACCCTTAAGCGTTAAGGATTTATCCACGTTAATACATGTAAAACCCATCAGTGGTATCAGAGCGTATGTTTGTCTAACAATTGAATGTGCATTGCTTGAACTTGAACAAAACCTGTAACATCCGTATTCCCAGGTATCTTATTTTAAGTATTTATGTTGAATTTTAGAGAGGGACTCGGCGAGTAGGCGCTCAGACTCGCCGAGTGGGATCGCGCATTTCTGGTCTGATTTAATGAAGGACTCGACGAGTCGATGCGTGGACTCGGCGAGTCCGCGCTGTTAAGTGAAACCCTAATTCTCGGGGCCTGTGCCCTATTTAAAGGCCTTTATAGCCTCCATTTGCGGCCATTTCATCCCAGAGAAACCCTAGAGAGAGCAGTAAGAGAGTTGAGAGCAAGAAGAGGCTAATACATCACTTTTGGTGTAGTTTTGCTAGAAGGAAGAAGGAAACACCCACCTAGAGCGTGAAGGGAGCTTGGATCTGGGCTAATCATCTTGAGAGTTCATCTCTGGAGGTATAATCCCTTCTATTTCGTGTTGATATGATATATTTCATGATTTTAGGGTTTTTACCTCCATTTTTATGTAAGATCTAGTGAGTATGAGGTCCCCTTTGTGTTAATAGCATCAGATCTGGACCATGAGAGGTCCATAGAGTCACTATCCCTCAGCTTTATGCAAGCAAATGAAAGATTGGGGACTAGGTTGCCATTTTAAAGCTATTTCTCCATTTATGACTTGTTGTGGGTTGCATGCACGTAAAGGTTGCACCTTTACGTGACATTTGAACATTTAAAGGGTAGATCTGATAGTTAGAGAAGCAGATCTGACCTTAGGAGGTCATTTGAGGATGAACATCGATGCAACTCGCCGAGTCCATAAGTGGACTCGACGAGTCGAGTCGTGGTTGCCCTGCGATTCGTGACAGGTGTAACCCGTCGAGTGGAAGGATGACTCGACGAGCCAAGAGAGGCTGAAAGGATTCAGAGGACCCGCATGGACTCACCGAGTCGCCCTTGTGCACTCGACGAGTCAGGTCAAAGTTGACCGTTGACTTTAGGGTTCTGGTCAAGACTGATTCAGGAGAGTTCAGGGAAGTGTAGAATGGCCTTCTACCCAATCTGTAGAGATGAGATCATGAGAGAATATTGATCGGGGATATTATCTGAATAATAGGAGGAGGCTAAGTCGGGACGTTGAGCACGAGAGTTTATCCGACTTCATTGAGGTGAGTCTTCTCACTATACATTACCTAGAGTGGTATTTATGTGTAGACCAGAGGGTCTTGTATGCTATGTGTATATATGAGATTATGTGCATTGTGTTGTATGTATGCTATGTGTTGAACAGACCGGGCCGGAGGGCCCAACGATATAGACCGGACCGAAGGGTCCAACGACACAGACTGGACCGAAGGGTCCGACGAGCTATGACCGGACCAGAGGGTCCAACGAGCTACGAGACTGGAGGGTCCCACTGAGACACATCGACCGGAGGGTCGTACTGTAGCCTTGAGTGGCGTATGTGTTGTATGTGGTATTTTGGGGAACTCACTAAGCATTTATGCTTACAGTTGTTGTGATATGTGTTTCAGGTACTAGCGAGGATCGCGGGAAGGCGCCGGCATGATCCGTACACACTGAGAGGATTTATGTATTTGAGGATCTTGGGATTTGTTTATTGAGATAACATGTGTTACATTGGATTACTATGATATTTTATGAATGAGATTACGTTTTTAAAAATGAAAAATTGTTTTGAAAATTTACGTCGTTACAAAACCCGAAGGAGGAAAACAGAATCATCATTCTGTATCTCCACCACGACGTAGTGATCTGCGAATTCGCGTCTTTTTCTGTTCGACCACGATGTGGTAATTATTTGTCACGACGTGGTGGACCCTCAGATCAGCTAATTTTTGCTTGATTCATAAATTGATTAGGATAATTACTTTAGATAATGTTTTTAATTGTATAAAACTGAATAATTATATTTTCTAATCAGATATCTTTATCTTGAAAATGAAGAGTCTTCATTTTATGAACCTTTAATTCATAAGTTATGAAATGAAAAGTTTTGAATAGTTTCAAAACTTGTCCTCAAGTTTTGGAATTTGTAAAGTTACACACACTTTAATATACTTTAATTCCAAACCCTTAGAGTTTTAAAAGTTAAAATTCAACCCTTATACTATTTATAACATTAATGGTTAATTATTATTATATATGTATAAGATTAAGTCGTTTTACCGTTAGTAGGCCTCATTCACGAAGCCGGTCTATAAGGGGGGTATAAGGTTGTTGCCTATAAAATGACAACTTAATGGTTGTCCATTCTCACCCACCGCTTCCTTGATCGGTGGAGGGTTGTTAGCCGAACGGGTAGGACAATGACTTTAAATTCTCATTAAAAGTATGATGAATATTATAAAGTAACTAAACCTTTAATAAATTCCCAATCTTAGTTACTTTAGGAAAACGTGAATATGGTGCTAACCCATGAAATTCAGACTTTGTACCTTACCAAGTCGTTGGTGGAGCGTGTGTGGTTAACCGACACACTAACTTGGACTAGTAAGGATCACGAAGGGTGACTTAATGTTTATCATAGATCGGTGGAGCGTGTGTGGTTAACCGGCATATTGATTAGGTGATAATATTAAGGGTACCAAGTGAATTTGCATGGTTATTCACACCTTGTTTTGTGATCCTCGGCATCCCAGTCACAAAACTTGAAGGGCACAATCGAGATTGAAACATGCCATTGAAAAGTTCAATGAATCTCAAAAGAATCTAGGAATTTCAAAACCAATTAAACCTAATAATTCATTTCGTTTTCATGGTGGAAATTGGTGAATCGTCATTCACCTACCTTCAAATATGTTATTGCTTAGATTACGGCATCCCTCTTCTAAGTTATAATATATTGTGTTGGATCCTACCCTTAATATTACATTTGGGTGTATTATTAAGGATTCGATATATCTAATCTAAACTTGTTTTCTTCTTTTTAGATGTCTTCCAACAACAATGCTTCGGGCTCTAACCCTACTGGCTCCTATTCCCTCATGAACCTTTTGTTGGATTAATGTCTAAGTCCATAACTATAATTGGTAAGACTTGACCCGACCCGGCATGGTCCATTTGGGTTGCATGGCATCATGCATTTGGATAGACTATAATGAGAGAAATAACACTTAAGGTTGGTTAATATATTATAAGTTCTAATATATTAATAAGGTTATTTAATTAGTATTGATCAAGAATTAATTAAGTGATCAAAAGGAGACTAATTAAATATATGGGTTGATTGTGTAAATCATTCATTCTTATATATGTGGGCTTGTGATCCAAGATTCCTTATGTTGGACTAAGTCCATGGGGTGACCCATGGATACTCCATGGAGGTTAAAATCCATGGAGCATAAGGAATGGGTAAAGTTATGAGTTACATGGTGTAACCCTAATAGCCACCATATAAAAGAATCCCATGACTCAAGAAATCGTGCACTAATGTGTGAGTGTGAGGGCTAGACGATTTCAAGGAGTGTTCAAGTTTCTCTCAAGTTATTCCAAGTGTATTTAGTGTTGTGTGAACCATTTGAGGTGTCACACTTGGGGCACTAGGCACTCAAGCTTCATGAAGACATTCTACATCAAAGAGGTATGTATTCTATCTTGTTATATTTATTATTTTGTATGCTAGATTAGAATAATACCTTGGAAGTTCATAATTGTATGTATAATAGAGAAAACATAGATCCAAGGTATTTAGGGTTGCATGTACACTTAGGAGTGTTAGAATGCTCATAACCCAACAGTGGTATCAGAGCCTAGGCTTGTTTTCTTGTTATACTTGCAAAAGTAGCTGAAAAATCGAGTTGGATGCATATATTCGATTGTTTTGGCTGGAATTGGACTAGGAACATTACCCTAAGATGTTTTTTGACTTATAAACTTGTTTTTGATGTGGTAATGTTCATGCTAATCCAATTTCTAAGATAATTGTCATAATTTCAAGATTTGTATTAGTTTGTATGTTCATGCTAATTTCTTGAAGATTGATGATTTGAATTATCTTGTTCTTATGAGGTTCTTAGATTAATAGAAAAGTTGTGTGAAATAGTTGTTTTCAATCCATTTTAATCTAAGAGTTGATTCCAAAGTGTGTTTTTGTAACTTGTCCTCAAGTTATATGAAAAGTCACATTTAAGAATCATAAAACTCATAAAAATTGGCAAAGGTAACAAAATGAAGAGTCTCTTCATTAAATTAAAAAAAAAGTGTAACCTTAATTAGTTCCATAAGTTACAATAAAAAAAAAGTTATTTTTTATTATTAATTAGTTTAAAGTCTTCCATAACTTGTCCTCAAGTTATGGAACTTGAAGAGTTTTTTTTTTTTTTTTTTTTTTTTTTTTTTTTTTTTTTTTTTTTTAATTAAAACTACTTTAAACTCATAAGTTATGGAATTAATTAGTTTTGAATAGTTTCAAAACTTGCCCTCAAGTTTTGGAATTTGAAAAGTTTTCACTTATGAATACTTTAATTCCAAGTTAGCCCTTAGAATTTTAAAAGTTAAAATTCAACCCTTATACTTTATAATATTATAAGTTAATAATATTTATATATATGTATAAGAGTAAAGTCAGTCTTACCGTTAGTAGGCCTCATTCACGAAGCCGGTCTATAAGGGGGGTATAAGGTTACTGCCTATAAAATGGCAGTTTAATGGGTGTCCACTCTCACCCACCGCTTCCTTGACTAGTGGAGGGTCGTTAGCCGAACGGGTAGGACAAGGACTATAATTCTCCTTTCATTAAAAGTATTAATGATAAATACTAAGTAACTAAACTCTTATTAATACCCAATCTTAGTTACTTAGGAAAATGTGAATTTGGTGCTAACCCATGAAATTACACTTTGCACTTTGCTTAAGTCGTTAGTGGAGCGTGTGTGGTTAACCGGCACACTAACCTGGACTTAACAAGGTAGGCAAAGGGTAACTTAATATTTATCATAGTATCGGTGGAGCGTGTGTGGTTAACCGGCACACTGATTAAGGGGTAAATATTAAGGGTACCAAGTATATTTACATGGTTATTCACACCTTGTTTTGTGATCCTCGGCATCCCAGTCACAAAACCTGAAGGGCACACTCGAGATTGAAACATGCCTTTGAACAGTTCAATGAATCTCAAAGATCTAGGACTTTCAAATCCAATTAAAACCTAATAAATTATTTCGTTTTTCATGGTGGAAATTGGTGAATCGTCATTCACCTACCTTCAAATATTTTATAGCTTGGATTACGGCATCCCTCTTCTAAGTTATAAAATAGTTTGTTGGGTCCTAGCCTTAATATTTCATATTGGGTGTCATATTAAGGACTTTAAATCAACTATCTTGAATATCTCCCAAAAAGATGTCTGGTCTAGACATTTATGATCTTCCCAAATCTCTTGAAACAAGCTTTCCTAAATGAAGATGATGTCCCATGGATATCATACTTCTTTCACCTCCTCTAATTATTCTCCCTAACCCACAAGTTCCTAAAAAGTTTAAGGTCACTCAAGCCCTATTGGCAAGGCAAGGTCTAGGTGTGATCACATCTTGGAGATGTAGTCACATATTGACAAGCCGTGAGAGTTGGGTGTCAAAGTCTTAAGAAAGTTGGTGGCTCAACTACTTTCTAAGTCACATAGTGAGTTCTTTTGGGAATCCTATGAAACAGACTAAGACAAGACCCTTAATGATCTTATCTATTTGCTAAGATCAACTTCCTAAAACGCTATGGACATTGACAATGATGCCATTGGATATCCAGTAAAGCTCTCTCTTCCCAATGGAAAGGGATCGGCCATAGTCAACTCTGTTGACCCAATGGTAAAGAGAGAGGCGAAGTCTGAGATAGTCCCATTATCAAGGATCCATAGGTAACTATTGCCAAAGGAAGGGGCATTGGTTACGAAGCTGCCAAATTTACCTAAGGATGTTAAAGTCAATAAGTTTGGTCTACTTCAGGTAAAGTCCATTGTCTAACTCTATTAAGTACATGCTGATTCTGATCGCGAAGATGGATTTCAATCGCATGGTTCGGTGATCAGAATTTTGGGCTATTACTTAAGAGTTATGATATTTATATTGCTTAGGAATAAATAACAACAAGGTTTTCATATGGATTGTAAGGATAAGTTTTTCCGCAAAGTTTTAAAATAAAAGAAAAAGGTTTTGATTTTATTTATTTTAAGTATCCTTACAATGACATTTGTGAAAAGTTGTTGCTTATAAGATTCCATTGATAGCAATATTGGAAAAAATGGATTTGATTCTTTCGGTTGTGGTAGTGTCTAATATTACCAAATAAGGAAAGATTCTCATCACCCAAGGTTCAATTGGACCGAAACTTGGAATCATGCAAGTTGTATAGTATGATGAATGAGAACTTTCAGCTTGGAAAATTAAGACTAATTCCTTATGTGAATAAGGAAAGGACTAAGGGATCGAGTACACATTCTTGTGCACTGGTCAAGTCCACCACAAAAGATCAAGAAGACTATTCGTCATGATTTACTTAAGTTCAGTAAATATGGTTATACTTATAAGTTTAAGTATAAGTCTGTAGCATTGGAGAAGTTTCAATGTGAGACAGAACGAATAAGAAGAATCAAAGTATGGCAGAAAGATAAAAGTTTCTCAAATCTGAAAAGATGGGAGAGTACTTTAGTATCATGTTTATGATCATCTTAATGATTAAGATACCATATCACAATTGGTCCTCTAAAGTCAAGAAGAGGAGTCATGAATTGTTGAAATGGTTAAATCAAAAAGATGAGTCATACTTCGTTCCAAAACAATTCTTAGAGTCATACTCCAAGATTGTAACTTGAGTGACATATCTTAAAGAGGGTTTGTTAACACTAGTCAAATGTAAGAGTAAAAGGTTATCTACTCTTGTACATTTGAAATTGGTAAGTTGTGATGTTTTGGATAAAACAGAGACCAACTTAGGCCAATTGTGTAAAGTGTTAGTCTTGATAAAGAATCCGCACTATCTCTTGAATATTTGACAAGGGAGTCTTATATGTCAAGAGGACAGTGGGAGTCTTAAAGCTCTTGAAAGTTTCAAGACTTAATCAAGAATAAAACCTAAAGTCCTTCACTAGCACACGACTTGAGGTTTATAACCTATCGTGTTGAAATTTTTGTGCCTATTCAAGTTGGCTTTGCATAGGAGTTCTGAGAGTTCTCAATTGGTTGCACAACTACTTGGAAGCAATGGCAGGCACCTGAGCTGCCAAATGGCAAGAATTTAAGATTGAACAAGTTTAATCAATATGATTTTGGATTTGTCACTAACCTTGTCTTGTAATTATGGTTTTGACAAATTCACATGGATAAGAACACATACACTATTAAATCTAAGTGTCATAAGGTTTCTCTCCGATTCATGAAAATGATTGTGAGGAAACACTTTCACTAAGTAGATTTTAGCTAGATAGCAATTGTGATATTTGCATTCTCAAAGTCGTTAGTGGAGCGTGTGTGGTTTACCGGCACACTAACATGGACTTGTGAGAAGTGGCAAAGGTCTAAACAATTGAGACTATGATTACGGCATCCCTTTTCATAGTTTTAAAATTGTTTAGACACACATGTGAGCTATCTAAGAGAGGTGTATGATTTTGATAAAGTTTTATCAAAACAATCTAGTATCAGAAATATGAACTTTGGTAAGAAAGTCAGCTGATTTCTGAGTACATGTCAAAGCTAGTGGGAGCATAAGTGTTATGCTAATAACCATCATGTTAGTGGGAGCATGATAATTATGACAAAGGTTGCAAGTTAGCAATGTTAATTATAGAAAACAAAAGTTTCAATTTGTGAGGTTGCAGGGGTTGAAAAAGTTGTTTTGCTATAATTAAGGGAGAGGAAATTATACTTCATTTCAATTCTAAAAGCTTAGATTGAGATTTTAATCGTATTTAATCAAGGATATATATATATATATATATATATATATATATATATATGAATTTCATGTTGGAATGGCTCAACATAAGGAAATTCTATATATGGGTCCATTATTTGCGTTCTAAAATTCGATTATGATTACGGCATCCCTTTTCATAATCTGAATTTTGAGAACTTGGCAAATTGAAATGGAAATATTATAGCAAAAGACTGGTTTAGTCTTTATGTGAGACATCATGAATCGTGTCCCATATGCTTCGGATATAGGATCGATTACATGTGCTATATTCATCCTTTCTAAAATTTTCCAAATGCCTGGGGCATTATGAAGGGAAAAGGTCTAGAATTGGATATGACTAAAATGATTAAGCAATTGTCGAGGACAATCTAAGGTTTACCAAAGATTGGTTGCTCAAGGATAGTTGGAAGTATAATGTTAATTCTGGAAGGACCATATTGGCATAATCTGTAAGGAGGCAACTCTTGTTCAGAAGTGATAGTCAAAATGGAATATGGAAATGTTTCAAAGTTAGAAATTATTCAATCTGTGTAAGATTAGGAAACTTAATGAAAGAAGGATGTTTCCAAGGAGCTGATCTCCTTTGGAATGCTCTGTAATGATTGTTGTCAAGTCTTTCTGACTTTGTGCATAATCATTAAGAGGATCAATGCATATAAGTTTAGAATCTAACAGATTTCAGTAAATAGCATGAATTTGGAATTCTTGCATTTGCAGTAAGGATTTGGGACTGTGAAAAGAGGATCATTGGAGTGATGTTCAATTGATCTATTTTACAAAGTAAAGATCATAGACAAACATAGTATGCATACTTGGTGTATGGCATGACTAGTGTTTAGAAAACATAGTGTACATGCTTGGAGCATGGGACAACTATTGTTTTAAATTCAAGTATAAAGTTGATAAAACCGAAACAATGAATAATGAGTAATCAATATGGTGATAAATAAAAGTGTTTATTTATATTCATAGGGTTTGATACCATATTTGATTCATTTATTCTTGTGTTTCACTTTGCATGTTTTGACTTCCAGAATAACTAAGTCGCTCTTCCTGAATGATTAAGTTATTCAAACCATCCACAGTCGGTCATATGTTGGAAGTAGATATGAATCAAGACTGTCATGGGTTGGTTTGTAGAGGTCCAAGTTGGTGGACAAAGTGGTGCTACAACACTCATGAGTGCTCATAAGTTCTGAGTATTGGATTCAACCCGCGCTCATTTGAATCACTTCATGGATTTTATCACGAGTGATCATGAGATGATAATATCTTATATTCTTCAAACCTAGAGATATGAGTTGTTACTATGAGTTGGTTATACATTGATTGCACGAAAACGCATTGGTAACTCGATGTTATAAAACGTGCCTTTGTGTATGATTCAACAAGTAGTAGAACAAGCCATATGAGTCGAAGTTTATCCATTCCTTTTACCTTCGGGATAAAAGCGATATCTGTGGTCCCCTCGATGATTTAAAGATGATACATGTGAGTGCTTGGCCAAGCCAGGACTGATTTGATTTGTTCAATCAGTCAGTCATCATGAATCGGAAATCGGGAAACAACAAATGGACAGAGAGAATGATTGATAATCCATGTCTCAGTCCATATGATATCTAGAATGGAGGAATATATGATCCCTTATCTAATGGACAAGTCATTGACAAAGGTCAGAGTTCATCGACAAGGTCAGAGTTCGACAGAAGCTTTTGAGAGCTACGATTGCTGATCAGTTCCTGAAGTCATACGCAATAATAGTTTTAGACTTATCCAAGTGGGAGACTATTGGATTAATGTCTAAGTCCATAACTATAATTGGTAAGACTTGACCCGACCCAGCATGGTCCATTTGGGTTGCATGGCATCATGCATTTGGATAGACTATAATGAGAGAAATAACACTTAAGGTTGGTTAATATATTATAAGTTCTAATATATTAATAAGGTTATTTAATTAGTATTGATCAAGAATTAATTTGGAATTAATTAAGTGATCAAAAGGAGACTAATTAAATATATGGGTTGATTGTGTAAATCATTCATTCTTATATATGTGGGCTTGTGATCCAAGATTCCTTATGTTGGACTAAGTCCATGGGGTGACCCATGGATACTCCATGGAGGTTAAAATCCATGGAGCATAAGGAATGGGTAAAGTTATGAGTTACATGGTGTAACCCTAATAGCCACCATATAAAAGAATCCCATGGCTCAAGAAATCGTGCACTAATGTGTGAGTGTGAGGGCTAGACGATTTCAAGGAGTGTTCAAGTTTCTATCAAGTTATTCCAAGTGTATTTGGTGTTGTGTGAACCATTTGAGGTGTCACACTTGGGGCACTAGGCACTCAAGCTTCATGAAGACATTCTACATCAAAGAGGTATGTATTCTATCTTGTTATATTTATTATTTTGTATGCTAGATTAGGATAATACCTTGGATGTTCATAATTGTATGTATAATAGAGAAAACATAGATCCAAGGTATTTAGGGTTGCATGTACACTTAGGAGTGTTAGAATGCTCATAACCCAACACCTTTGTGGGAGGGTCATCTTTGATGGTTCCAACTTTATGGATTGGATCCGGAACATCAGGATGGTCACTCGTTACGAGGACAAGGAATATGTCCTCGACAAGGAGCTAAAGGAGCTTGATGAGTCCACTGCTACTCTTGAGGAGGTCGCTGAGTATCAGGCACATGAAAGAGATGCCACCAAGGTGGCATGCATCATGATGGCCACCATGACAGCTGAACTCCAAAAGTCCTATGAGGACTATTACCCTTTTGAGATGCATCAGGATCTGATGGAAAGGTACCATCAGAGTGCTCGTCAAGAGCGGTATGAAATAATCTCCTCCATGATCACTACCCGTATGAAGGATAGCAAACAAATCACGAGCCACATGCAGAAAATGCAAAGGTATGTGGACCGTCTAATGAAACTGAATGTGAACTTC
The DNA here is from genome assembly GCF_052849685.1 of Lactuca virosa. Classification (NCBI taxonomy): domain Eukaryota; kingdom Viridiplantae; phylum Streptophyta; class Magnoliopsida; order Asterales; family Asteraceae; genus Lactuca; species Lactuca virosa. Next base: position 39,413,177 of record NC_136434.1, read on the forward strand.
CCTGAGGAGTTGGCAATTGATATCATTTTGCACTCCTTGCCCTCGTGTTATGATCAATTTCGTATGACATACCACATGAACAAGGAGGAAGTCACACTCAGTAAGCTTCAAGGACTTCTGAAGACTGCCGAAAGTGGTCTTACGAGTAAGTCGGTTACTACTCCTACTCCTACTACTACCCCTGTTTTGGCTATCGGGAAAGGCAAAGGGAAGAAGAGGAAGCACCCTTCGAAGGGTACCAAGGGAAAGTACCTTGAAGGCTCCTCATCTGGAACTAAAGGTGGTTCTATCACTCCTTCTGCCATCCCTAAGGATGCTGAATGCTTCTACTGTCAAAATAAGGGGCACTGGAAGCGAAACTGCCCAAAGTACTTGCAGGATGTCAAGGATGGGAAAGTGAAACCATCCCATGCAGGTATTTACACTATATTGTCTAATAACTCACCATATTCTCATTCTTGGGTTCTTGACACAGGTTGTGGTATTCACATCTGTTGTGACTTGCAGGGCCTAGGAAGAAGTGAGGATGTGGAGCACGAAAAGATAAACTTAATCATGGGGAACAAGAAGGTTGCACCTGTTGCCAAGATTGGAGTTTATACTTTGTTGCTAGATAGTGGGTTAAAGTTAGATTTGAATAAATGTGTGTACTCGTCTGAAATGGCGAGGAATATTATTTCCTTTCATGCTTTGTACAAACAAGGTTTTACCTTTTCTTTTGATAATGAAATTGGTAGTATTAATGCTTTCTTTAATAATGTTCTTTATTTTAAAGCATTACCTTGTGATGGTGTGTATGAAGCTATATCAGTTGTAGATAATTTAGGAAATAATGTATTATGTATTGATTCTTCTACTAGCTTGGATAAGGAAATAATATGTCCTTGAAGAGAAACTCATTGAAGTCGATGAAGCTACTGCTACTCCTAAACAACTAGTCTCCTACAAAAAACACTATGAAATTGCAACAAAATTTGCTTGCATCATGGTCGCCACAATGACTTCTGAATTGCAAAGGTTCTATGAGGACTAATGACCTTTTGAGATGAACAACGACCTTGTGGAAAATTACCACAAGAGAGCTCGTCAAGAGAAGTTTGAAGTGGTCAAGTCCCTCACGACTTGCAAGATGAAAGAAGGAGAGTTTGTCTGCAACCACGTGCAGAGAATGTAAAGATACATGGAGCACCTGATCAAGCTCAATGTGCACTTTGATGAGGAGTTGGCCATTGACATGGTCCTAAACTCCTTGCCAAGTTGTTATGATCAGTTTATATTAGCTTATCATTTGAACAACACAGAAACCACATTGGTCCAACTCCACAACTTGTTACAGACTGTTGAGTTGGGATTAAAGGGAAAGAATTCAACCCATCCTACTAATGCTCTCGTTCTCGCCATTGAAAAAGGTAAAGGGAAGAAAAGGAAGGTTGCTCCCAAAGCTACCTGGAAGAACAAGGCCCATACAGGGTCATCAAGCAATGGGCCAAAAGCGAAGCCCAACTTAGACATTCCAGCTATTAGTGACCCCAAAGAGGCCATTTGTTATTATTGCAATGACAAGGACCATTGGAAGAGGGGCTGCCCCAAATACTTGCAAGACATCAAGGATGGCAAGGTGAAGCCATCGCCAGCAGGTACATACACTATTCAAACTAATAACTTACCATCTAATCATTCTTGTGTCCTTGATACAGGATGTGGATTTCACATTTGTTCTGATTTGCAGAGGTTAAAAGAAAGTGAGGAGGTGAAGCATGGAAGGATGAATGTATCATGGGAAATAGGCAATCTTCTCCTGTTACCAAGATTGGGACTTATCAGCTCGTGCTTAGTAGTGATGTTAGGATTAGTTTAATTGATTGTTGCTACTCGTCGGAAATGACACAAAACATTATTTCATTTCATGCATTGTTTAGATAAGGCTTTCTCTATGCTTTTAATGATTTGAATGGTTCAATTTTAGTTTATAAAAATGGTGTTTTTATATTTTAAGCTTTACCTTGTAATGGTGTGTATGAATCTGTGACTTGTGTTGATAGCTTAGGCAATAATGTATTTCATATTGATTCGTCTAATGGTCTAGGCATGACATGCTTGTGACATTGTCATCGTGGGAACATTTACTAGAAACGCATAGCACAACTCCAAAAGGATGGAGTCTTGGAATCTTTTAACCTAAGGCCAAATGATGAATGCGAATCTTGTCTTTTAGGCAAGATGATAAAATCACCTTTCACTGGATCTTGTGAAAGAGGTGAGGGTTTGTTGGATCTCATACACACAGATGTGTGTGGACCCTTCAGATCCATCACTAGAGATGCTAATCGATTTTATATAACATTTATAGATGATTATAGTAGATATGGCTATATTTACTTAATCAAACATAAATCAGAAACCTTTGAAAATTTCAAAGAGTTTAAGCATGAAGTCGAGAATCGATTAGGCAGGAAGATAAAGATGTTGGATTAGGTGTCTAAGCCCATAACTATAATTGGTATGTACTTAATTTGATAGTAACATGGTCCTTTTGGGTTTCCTTCACCATATCAACTTGACAGGATGGATTTTGGAGATAGAGGTTATTTAATGATTTATTAATATATTATAAGAACAATATATTAATTAGAAATCATATTATTGAATTAATATTTAATCAGAAATTAATTTGGTAATAATTTTGGGATTAAATGAACTGATTAAAAGTACGGGGAATAGTTTTGCAAATCATTGATAGTTGCAATCTGGGCTGCTGGACTCCCTTGGAATGGGGTGGACGATTTTCTATAGGGAGGCCCTATAGAAATCATCGAAGGCCTTCTAGAAGGGATGTCCATGGGCTGCTTGGAGCCTAAGCAAGGAATTCAGGTTTTACCTGGAAAGCCTAGCAGCCACAACCATATAAAGGCCCCTAGACCTCCTAAAATCGGTCACTGCTACTCAAGGAGAAACCCTAGCCGGTTTTCTGCCCCTCTCTCACTCATTCTTTGCTTTTGGTGTTTGTGATTCCATTATAGGTCCAACACGTGAGACACTAAAGCTTTCAAGAGTCAAGGTCATTCGTGGAATAATTATTATTACGAGATAGCAAGAAAGGTAATGTTCTAACCCTAGTTTTCATATTGATTTTGAAAGTTATTTGCTAGTATTAGGGTTATTGCTTTGAAAATTCTATTTGCATGTATAACTAGAGAAAAACTTAGATACAAAGCAATTAGGTTTGCATGAACACATAGGAATGTTGTTATGCTCAAAACCCATCAAAAGATGCTCCGATATGATCGATGATGAGAGTATCTTAGTATCGAGTTCTACGACTATCTCAAGGAATGTGGAATAGTTTCACAATTGACTCCTCCTAGGACACCACAACTTAATGGTGTGGTTGAGAGGTGCAATCGAACCTTGTTGGACATGGTTCATTCCATGATGATTCGAGCCACTCTTCCCATTTCCTTCTGGGGGTATGCCTTAGAGACATCCGCCCATATCCTCAATCTTTTCCATACTAAAAAGGTTGCCAAAACACCTCATGAAATATGGACATGGAAAGTTCCCTCGTTAGCACATATTAAAGTCTGGGGTTGTGAAGCTTTCGTTAGACGAGAGACTCATGACAAGCTAGAAGCCAAAAGTGAGAGATGTATTTTCATTGGCTACCCACAAAAGTCTTTTGGATATTTGTTCTACAGGCCTAGTGAAAATGTGGTCTTTGTAGCTCGAAGTGGTGTCTTTCGAGAGAAAGAGAGCTCATATGCAAAGAGGATAGTGGGAGCACAATTGATCTTGAAGAGATTCAAGAGTTAACCAATGAAGGAACCTTAGAAGACACTAACACTCAACCAGAGGAAGAAATTCCAGTTAAGCCAGCTGACAATTCATTACCTCTTCGTCATTCTAGTAGAGTTAGCATGCCACCCGAGTTCTATGGTTTCCATATAACTTTAGATGGTGATACATTTATCAGTGATCAAACACTAATAAATTTGGATGATCCTACTAACTACAAGGAAGAAATAGCAGGCCTTGACGCTGCTAAATGGAAAGAGGCAATGAACAACGAGATCAAGTCCATGTATGACAACCAAGTTTGGAATTTGGTTGATCAACAACATGGTCGAAAGATAGTTGGTTGCAAATGGATCTTCAAGAAGAAGACCGACATGGATGGAAATATGCACACTTTTAAGGCACAACTAATTGTGAAGGGCTTTACTCAAACCCAAAGGGTTGACTATGATGAGACCTTCTCACCAGGGGCTAAGATAAAATCTATTAGGATAATGCTCGCCATAGCTGCCCTTCATGATTATGAAATTTGGCAGATGGATGTCAAAGCCGCTTGCTTTAATGGAAAGTTGGTTGAAGATGTTTAAATGAGTCAGCCAAAGGGTTTTGTTGATGCAAAGTTTCCTAATAGAGTGTGTAAGCTTGAGAAATCCATCTATGGATTGAAACAAGCATCTCGGAGCTTGAATCTTTGCTTCCATGAAAAAGTCAAAGAATTTGGTTTTTCTAGGAGTGAGGATGAGTCTTACGTATATGTCAAAGCTAGTGGGAGTAAAGTAACTTTTCTAGTGTTGTATTTTGATGACATACTACTCATGGGAAATGACATTCCAACCTTGCAAGAAGTGAAATATTGGCTTGGAAAGTGTTTTGCTATGAAGGATCTAGGAGAGGCTTCCTATATTCTTGGGATAAAAATTTTGAGAGATAGAAAGAACAGACTAATTGGACTTAGTCAAAGTACATACTTGGACAAGGTACTAAAACGGTTTAGTATGGAAAATTCCAAGAAAGGAGAGCTACCTATTCAAAGCAATGCCAAATTGAGTAAAACTCAAAACCCAAGTACGGATGAAGAGGTAGCTGTATGAATCGAGTCCCTTATGCTTCAGCTGTAGGATCGATCATGTATGCTATGATATGTACTCGCCCTGATGTGTCCTTTGCTTTAAGCATGGCCAGTCGCTATCAGGGAAATCTTGGCAGAGCTCATTGGACAACAATTAAGAACATTCTCAAGTATTTGTGAAGTACAAAGGACATGGTTCTAGTCTTTGGTGGTGATGATACATTGAAAGTGACTGGGTATAGTGATACCAACTTTCAAACAGATAGATACAACTTTTATTCTCAATCTGACTGAGTATTTACATTAAATTAAGGAGCAGTTACTTGGAAAAAGTTCCAAGTAAGACTCATTGGCTGATTCTACCTGTGAATCAGAGTATATAGTGGCAAGTGAAGCATCAAAGGAAGCAACATGGTTGAAGAACTTCATTGAAGATCTTGGAGTAGTCCCAAGCATTTAGGAACCAATGGAACTTTTCTGCGATAATGAAGGAGCGGTTGATTTAACTAAAGAACCGAGAGATCATGGAAAATCAAGACATACGACATAAAATACCATTATATCAGACATAGAGTTGAAGAAGGTCATCTCATAGTGAAAAGAGTGTAGTCAGAGGATAATCCTGCAGATACTCTCACAAAGGCTCTGAGTCGGATTAAGCACAAATAGCATGCTAGGAACATTGGATTGAGAGATGGCATTATTTTTAGTATTTAGATGATTAGTTTGAAACTTGTAACAAAATAAATGTAATTGACTTTTGGTGATTAAATAATAGAGATTATTTATGAGTTTGTTTACTGCCTTTATAAGGAAGTGGACAAAATTAGGGTATTCCAGGGTATCTGGAATATTTCTTGCAGATAAATAAGAAGTTGGATAATTACCAAATTGAATAAATATTATTTTATTCATTTAAGTTTATCTAGGGTTTCCTCAAGTTGCACTATATAATAACCCCTAGCCTTCAATTTTCAGCCAACCACTCCTCCTACTCTAAAGAAGGACGAAAATCATCACATCTCTCCTCTGTTAAAAGTTTCTTGTTGCTAGTGTTGGGTGTGAACCATCAGAGGCACGAAAGTTGTGGTGCTAGCTTCCAAGTTATTGAAGAAAGGATTCTTGATTGTTTACTACAACAATCAAAAGGTATGTTGTTCTTTCTATAATTTTCGAAATTACCTAGGGTTAGTGTGTTCTTGTTGTTCAATAGAATGTTACATCATAGTGTTATGACTTAGATATTTAGGTTGCATGTACCCTTAAATGTTAAGGATTTATCCGCGTTAATACATGTAAAACCCATCAAAACTATCTTTTTCATTCATCAGCCTCCACCAACAGTTTATTAATAGAGTTGTATTTTGAGCAAGTAAGGTACCAATACCAAGACCACCATCAATATTTCGGTGCGATGGCTTTCGACCAATCAACCAATGTATTTTCTTTTTGAGATCTCCACCATTCCCCCAATGGAAACTATGCCTGATCTTTTCAAGATTATCGATAATTCCGTGAGGAGCTTTAAAGAGAGACATGTAATAGGTCGAAAAAGATCCAAGAATAGATTTGATGAGAGTGAGACGACAGCTAAATGATAATGATTTAGCTTTCAAAGATGATAATTTGGAACTAAATCTATCAAGAATCGACTTCCAGTTCTTTTTCAGCGCCATCTTAGCCCTAACTAGGACCCCATAGAATTGAAAGGAAAAGTACCCTCCATACGAGTAGTTTCATGTAATTCTGCATTGGAGACCTCGACACCAAACAAATGGGATTTAAAAAAAGTTCACTTTTAGACCAGATGATATTTAGAAACAGTTTAGAATACGAGATATGTTTGTGATGTCGCATAATCTCAATCCCCAACAAAAATCGCTTCTTCAACATATAATAGATGCAAAATAAAAGGACCACCTCTCGGTAATTGAACTCCTTGAACCAGGGACTTCTCGTAGGCACTTCTGATGGCGAGGTCCAAACCTTCCATTGCTAAAATAAAGAGAAACGGGGATAGCGGGTGTAGCACTCGATTCCTGGTACATATTAAAATTCAAGAAATGTTGCAATTTAATCTGGGACTCGGCGGGTTGGAGGCCCAACTCGTCGAGTAGACTCGACTCTTGATCGGGGGTTTAAGTGACCTACTTGACGAGTTGGAAGACCGACTCGATGAGTAGGAGCTGTCTGGACAAAACCCTAATATTTAGGGTTTGCAGCCTATTTAAACAACTTAACTCGTCCCAAACCAGCCTTCATCGTCCCTCTCACTTCCAGAAAACCCTAACTCGAAACCCTAACCCTTATTGAGTGTTCTTGGGCTTGTGGTGCCCTCTTTGTGTGTGTTTGAAGTTGGAGAAGAAGAAAGAAGCTTGGAAGTTCAAGTAGAAGCAAGGAGATCCAAAAGTTTTACTTCATTCTCAGCTCATTCAAGGTAAAAAGCTAGAACCTTGACCATTTATCTCTTAGATTTTGATTTGGGGCTATTTCTACCCTTTTTATGAGTATAGAGAAGCAAAAATTGGATTTTGTGGGTGTGCTTAGAGTTGCACTTCGGATCTGGGGCTATTGGGGGTCTTTATGGCATAAAGGTGCCAACTTTGTTGGCATAAACACCCCATGCATCTTGTAGACCTCCTTTTTATGGCTTTTGAGCCAAAGGCCCCATGCATGTACATCAATTTTGAAGCTTTACGTATAAAATGGACCCTAGGAGGCCAGATCTATGGTTTTGACGCGTTAAGACCCATTATAATCGACTGTATAGTTCTGGACAAAGAGTGACTCGGCGAGTCACTTGGGTGACTCGGCGAGTCGTGACGCTTTTCCCCCCAAACCGTCTTCTGGAAATGATTTTGGTTGAGTGGAAGGAACACTCAGCCTGCTAGGGGTTTGTCTTGGACCTGGAAATCATAGGACTCGGCGAGTGTATGAACAGACTCGGCGAGTCCAAGGCAATCTCCCAACCCATGAAGATGGACTCAATGAGTTGTTCATAGAACTCAGAGAGTCATAGACTGGATACATTCATATGATGAAGATTAACTCGACGAGTTCAAGGATGAACTCGACGAGACGGTTGAAGATGGTCCCGATGCTACGGTTGAAGGTGAACTCGTCGAGTTCTTGCTAGACTCGACGAGTAGAGTCGGGGGGTGTATCATTTTGAAAGAATAAGGACTCGACGAGTTGGTGGACCAGCTCGGCGAGTCAAGTCAACTGGATGTTGACTTTGACCAGGGTTTGACCTTGACTTTGACTTGGATTTGGGTTGACCCTTGTAAGGGTTATGAGTATGCATTAGTAATCGGAAAAGGTCGTTGTGTAGGGATTGAGGAGTAGAGACAAGTCGATTCCCGTGCCGAGGACTGTGCGGATACTACACGACATCGAGGTGAGTTACCTTCCAGTAGCAGTGGGTCTACGGCCACAATGCCGGCCCACCCGTAGGAGTTGTATGTTTGATGATTGTCTTTGTGATATTCATCAAGGTTTGATACTACCTGATATGTTTATGTGCTAGCATGATATGTTATATGTGATAGTTGTAGTAGGAAGAGAAATAGTCCTCGTATGTCGGTCGTAAGGACCGACGGGTAAGTCAAGCACCCCAGAATGGCCTGACTGTTGGGTTTTGAGCATTCTAACACTCCTAAGTGTACATGCAACCCTAAATACCTTGGATCTATGTTTTCTCTATTATACATGCAAATATGAATATCCAAGGTATTACCCTAACTAGCATACAAAACATTGATACTTGGGTAATAAACTAGATAGAAATACATATTTTGTTGATGTAGCTTGACTCCATGTAGCTCGAGAGCCTAGTGCCCCAAGTGTGACACCTCAAATGGTTCACACAACATCATATGCACTTGTAAGGACTTAGAGAGAAATGATACTTCATGAAATCGGCTTGCCCTTTCATTCACACACTTGTGGCCGATTTTTCCCAAGAATACGATCATTATATAGTGTCACAATTAGGGTAAACCCTAATTGTCATGGCTTTCCATTTCCTTGGATCCATGGGTTTAAATACACCATGGAGCATCCTATGGGTTTTAGCCCAACTTGATAATCCGTGGAGTCTTAGCCCACTATACAAGTATGGATGATTTACACAATCAACCCATATATTTAATTAGTCTTCTTTTGATCACTTAATTAATTCTAGATTAATTCTTGATCAATACTAATTAAATAATCTTATTAATATATTAGAACTTATAATATATTAATAAACCTTAAGTGTTATTTCTCTCATTTTAGTCTATATCCAAATGCATGATGCCATGCAACCCAAATGGACCATGCCAAGTCGGGTCAATTACATACCAATTATAGTTATGGACTTAGACACTAATCCAACAGTCTCCCACTTGGATAAGTCTAAAACTATTATTGTGTATGACTTCAAGAACCAACTGGCAATCGTAGCTCTCAAAAGCCGCTGTCGAACTCTGACGTTGTAACTGAACTCTGATCTTTGTCAATGACTTGTCCATTAGATAAGGGATCATATATTCCTCCATTCCAGATATCATATGGACTGAGACATGGATTATAAATCATTCTCTCTGTCCATTTGTTGTTTCCCGATTTCCGATTTATGACGACTGACTAATTGAACAAATCAAATCAGTCCAGGCCCGGCCGAGCACTTATATTTGTCATCACTAAATCATCGAGGGGCCCACAGATATCGCTTTTATCCTGAAGGTAAAAGGAATGGATAAACTTCGACTCATATGGCTTGTTCTACTACTTGTTGAATCATACACAAAGGCACGTTTTATAACATCGAGTTAACAATGTGTTTTCGCGCAATCAATGTACAACCAACTCATAGTAACAACTCATATCTATAGGTTTGAAGAATATAAGATATTATCGTCTCATGATCACTCGTGATAAAATCCATGAAGTGATTCAAATGAGTGCGGGTTGAATCCAATACTCAGAACTTATGAGTACTCATGAGTGTTGTACCACCGCTTTGTCCAACAACTTAGACCTCTACAAGCCAACCCATGACAGTCTTGATTCATATCTACTTCCAACATATGACCGAATGTGGATGGTTTGAATAACTTAGTCATTCGGGAAGAATGACCTAGTTTATTCTGCAAGTCAAAACATGCAAAATGAAACACAAGAATAATTGAATCTAGTATGGTATCAAAACCTATGAATATAAATAGAACACTTTTTATTTATCACAATACTGATTACTCATTATTCATTGTTTCAGTTTTATCAACTTTATACTTGAATTAAAAACACTAGTTGTCCCATGCTCCAAGCATGTACACTATGTTCTTCTAAACAATAGCTTTGCCATACACCAAGTATGCACTCTATGTTTTTCTATGATCCTTACTTTGTGAATTAGATCGATTGAACATAATTTCAATGATTCTCTTTTCACACTCCTAAATCCTTATTGAAAATGTAAGAATTCCAAATTCCTATCATTTACCGAAATTTGTTAGATTTTAAACTTATATGCATGATCCTCTTGTAATGATTATGCACAAAGTCACAAAGACTTGTCAACAGACATTACAGAGTATTCCAATGGAGATCAACTCCATGGAAACATCCTTCTTGCATTTAGTTTTTTTCACAGATTGAATAACTTCCAACTATGAAACATTTCCATGTTCCCATTTTGACTGTCACTTCTGAACAAGAGTTGCCTCTTTTCAGAATATGTCAAAATGGTCCTCTCCAAAATTTGACACTATACTTCCAACTGTCCCTGAGCAACCAATCTTTGATAAACCTTAGATTGTTCTCGACAATTGCTTAGTCAGTTTAGTCATATCCAATTCTAGACTTTTCCCCTCTTAATGCCCTGAGCATTTGGAAAATTTAGAAAGGATGAATATTATAGCACATGCAATCGATCCTATATCCGAAGCATATGGGACACGATTCATGATGTCTCACATAAAGACATGATACTAGACTAGTCTTTTTGCTATAATATTTCTATGTCTATTTGCCAAGTTCTCATAATTCAGATTATGAAAAGGGATGCCGTAATCATAATCGAATTTTAGAACGCAAATAATGGACCTATATATAGAATTTCCTTATGTTGAGCCACTCCAACATAAAATTCATATATAAAACCTTGACTAAAGACTATTAAAACCTCAATGTAAACTTTTACAATTGAAATGAAGTATAATTTCCTCTCCCTTAATTATAGCAAAACAACTTTTTTCCAATTGAAACTTTTGTTTTCTATAATTAACATAGCTAATTGCAACATTTATCATAATTATCATGCTCCCACTAACATGAAAATTATTAGCATAGCACTTATGCTCCCACTAGCTTTGACATGTACTCAGAAATCAGTTGGACTTCTAGAAATCAATACTCTATTGACTTTCTTACCAAAGTTCAAATTTCTGATACAAGATTGCTTTGATAAGACTTTATCAAAATCATACACCTTATCTTAGATAGCTCACAAGTGTGTCTAAACAATTTTAGAACTATGGAAAGGAATGTCGTAATCATAGTCTCAATTGTTTAGACCTTTTCCATTTCTCACAAGTCCATGTTAGTGTGCCGGTAAACCACACACGCTCTACTAACGACTTTGAGAATGCAAGGATCACAATTGCTATCTTACTTAAAATCTACTTGGTGGAAGTGTTTCCTCACCATCATTTTCATGAATCGGAGAGAAAACTTATGACCCTTAGATGTTATGGTGTATATGTTCTTATCCACGTGAATTTGTCAAAACCATACTCACAAGACAAGGTTAGTGACAAATCCAAACTCATATGGACCGAACTCAATCTTAATTTCTTGCCACCTGGCAGCACAAGGGCCTGCCATTGCTTCCAAGTAGTTATGCAAACAATTGAGAACATGTAGAACTCAAATGTATAGCCAACTTTACTGGAATGGGCACAGAAATGTCAACACAGTAGGTTATAAACCTCTAGTCGTGTGCTAGTGATGAAATACATGTTTTTTTACTTTTGATTAGATCTTGAAATCTTTTCAGGATCTTTAAGACTCCCACTGTCCTCTTGACATATAAGACTATCTTGCCAAACATTCAAGAGATAGTGCGGATTCTTTCTCAAGATAAACACTTCACACAATTGGCCTTAGTTGGTCTTTGTTTTATCCAAAACATCACAACTTACCAATTTCAAATGTACAAGAGTAGGAAACTTTTACTCTTACATTTGACAAGTGTTATAAACCTTTCTTTAAGATGTGTCACTCAACTTGCAGTCTCGGAGTATGACTCTAAGACTTGTTTTGGAACGAAGTATGACTCATCTTCTTGATTTAACCATTTCAACAATTCATGACTCCTCTTCTTAGCCATAAGAATGCACTAAGATGTCCTTAGAAGACCAATTGTGATATGGTTCTTTAATCATTAAGATGATCACAAAACATGATACTAAAGTACTCTCCCATCTTTTCAGATTTGAGAAACTTTTATCTTTCTGCCTAATTTGATTCTTCTCATTCGTTCTGCCATACATCAAAACTTTTCCAATGTTTCAGAATTATCTTAAACTTGTAAGTATAATCATATTTACTAAAATTTAGTAAATCATGACAAATAGTCTTATCGATCTTTTGTGGTGGACTTGATCTGTGCACCAGAATGTGTACTCGATCCCTTAGTCCTTCACTTGACTCACATATACATGTGAACAAGGAATTAATCTTAATTTTCAAAGATGAAAATTCTCATTCATCATACTATACAACTTGCATGATTTCCAAGTTTCTATCCAACTGAAACCTTGGGTGATGAGAATCTTTCCTTATTTGGTAAATTAGACATTACCACAAATGAAAGAAACAAATCCATTTTTCCAATATTGCTATCAATGGAATCATATAAGCAACAGTTTTTCACAAATGCCATTGTAAGGATACTTAGAATAAATGAAAACAAAAATTTCTTTTATTTTAAAAACTTTGCGGAAAAACTTATCCTTACAGTGCAAAAGCATATGAAAACTTTGTTGTTATCTATTCCTAAGAAATATATCATAACTCCTAAGCAACAGCTCAAAATTCTGATCACCGAACCATGCGATCGAAATTCATCTTCGCGATCAGAATCAACATATACTTTCTTTAAGTTTCTTCACTTTTATTTGATTCTTAAAACATCAACATGTGACCCAGTCACATCATGTAATAAGAATCTCAGAATAGAAACTTAATAGAGTTAGATAGTGGATTTTACCTGAAATAGAGTCAAACTTCTTGACTTGATCAACCTTATGATCTTTTAGGTAAATAGGCAGCTTCGCCATCAATGCCCCTTCCTTTGGCAATAGACACATATGGACCCTTTGGTAGGACTTTCTCAGACTTAGCCATTCTCTTTACCATTTGGTCAACCTAGTTGACTATGGCCGATCCCCTTCCATTGGGAAGAGAAAGCTTTTACTGGGTATCCAATGTTACCATTGTCAATATCCATTGAAGGTTTGGGAAGTTGATCTTCTAATCAAATTTGCTTTACTAGTCCTTAAATCATTTCTAATTCAGCAGCACCTAGCAAATAGATAAGATCATTAAGGGCCTTGTCATAATCTATCTCATAGTAGTCCCAAAGGAACTCACTATGTGACTTAGAAAGTGATGGAGCATCCAACTTTCTTAAGACTTTGACACCCAACTCTCCCGGCTTGTCAATATGTGACTTTATCTCCAAGATGTGAGCACACATAGACTTTGCTTGCCAATAGGGCTTGAGTGACCTTGAGCTTATGGGATAGGGAGAATAACTGGAGGAGGTGGAGGAAGTAAAGTTCCAAGAGATTTGGTAAGATCATAGATGTCTGAACTAGACATCTTTTGGGAGATATTCAAGATAGTTGATCTAAAGTCCTTAATATAACACCCAATATGAACTATTAAGGCTAGGACCTAACACAATATTTTATAACTTGGAATAGGGATGCCGTAATCCAAGCTATAGAATATTTGAAGGTAGGTGAATGACGATTCACCAATTTCCACCATGAAAACGTAATAATTTAATTAGGTTTTACTTGGATTTGAAACTCCTAGATCTTTTGAGATTCATTGAACTTTTCAATGGCATGTTTCAATCTCGAGTGTGCCCTTCAGGTTTTGTGACTGGGATGCCGAGGATCATAAAACAAGGTGTGAAGTAACCATGCAAATTACTTGGTACTCTTAAATGTTTATCACCCAACCGATGTGCCGGTAAACCACACACGCTCCACCGGCCTATGATAAACTTTAAGAAACCCTTTGCCTACCTTGTTAAATCAAGCTAGTGTGTTGGTAAACCACACGCACTCCACTAACCGACTTAAGCAAAGTGCAAAGTGTAATCTCATGGGTTAGCACCTTATTCACATTTTCCTAAGTAACTAAGATTGGGAATTTATAAAAGGTTTAGTTACTTAGTATTTATTATTAATACTTTTAATGAAGGGAGAATTATAGTCCTTGTCCTACCCGTTCGGCTAACGACCTTCCACCAGTGAAGGAAGCGGTGGGTGAGAGTGGACACCCATTAAACTGCCATTTTATGGGCAATAACCTTATACCCCCCTTATAGATCAACTTCATGAATGAGGCCTACTAACGGTAAGACTGACTTGCTCTTATACATATAGATATTATTAACTTAAAATATTATAAAGTATAAGGGTTGAATTTTAACTTTTAAAATCCTAAGGGCTTAATTTGGAATTAGAGTACTCATGAAAGAAAACTTTTCAAATTCCAAAACTTGAGGGCAAGTTTTGAAACTATTCAAAAACTTTTCAATTCCATAACTTATGAGTTTAAAGTAGTTTTAATTAAAAAACTCTTCAAGTTCCATAACTTGAGGACAAGTTATGGAAGACATTAAACCATTAAAGAATGTGACTCTTCCTTATTCATAACTTATGGAAATCTTTATGAGTTTTATGATTCTTAAATGTGACTTTTCATGTAACTTGAGGACAAGTTACAAAAACACATTTTAGAATCAACTCTTAGATTAAAATGGATTGAAAACAACAATTTCACATAACTTTTCTATTAATCTAAGCAACTCATAAGAACAAGATAATTTAATCAAACTTTTTCATGTAATTAGACTAACCATTAAACTAATACAAAACATGAATATATTGACAATTATCTTGGAAATTGGATTAGAATGAACATTACCACATCAAAAACAGGTTTATAGGTTCAAAAACAGCTTATGGTAATGTTCCTAGTCCATTTCTAGCCAAAAAACTCGAAGATATGCTGTCAGGGGCTCCTACTCGTCGAGTGTATGAACCTATTCGACGAGTAGGATGATTTTCTTCATGAACTCGGCGAGTTCATCAGTGGACTCGGCGAGTCCAGTGCCCAGAATGCCCGAAATTCGACTTTTTCAGCATTTTTCAGCAATTTGCATCAAGTATAATTGAAAACAAGCCTAGGCTCTGATACCACTGTTGGGTTTTGAGCATTCTAACACTCCTAAGTGTACATGCAACCCTAAATACCTTGGATCTATGTTTTCTCTATTATACATGCAAATATGACTATCCAAGGTATTACCCTAACTAGCATACAAAACATTGATACTTGGGTAATAAACTAGACAGAAATACATACCTTGTTGATGTAGCTTGACTCCATGTAGCTCGAGAGCCTAGTGCCCCAAGTGTGACACCTCAAATGGTTCACACAACATCATATGCACTTGTAAGGACTTAGAGAGAAATGATACTTCATGAAATCGGCTTGCCCTTTCATTCACACACTTGTGGCCGATTTTTCCCAAGAATACGATCTTTATATAGTGTCACAATTAGGGTAAACCCTAATTGTCATGGTTTTCCATTTCCTTGGATCCATGGGTTCAAATACACCATGGAGCATCCATGGAGCATCCTATGGGTTTTAGCCCAACTTGATACTCCATGGAGTCTTAGCCCACTATATAAGTATGGATGATTTACACAATCAACCCATATATTTAATTAGTCTTCTTTTGATCACTTAATTAATTCTAGATTAATTCTTGATCAATACTAATTAAATAATCTTATTAATATATTAGAAATTATAATATATTAATAAACCTTAAGTGTTATTTATCTCATTTTAGTCTATCCAAATGCATGATGCCATGCAACCCAAATGGACCATGCCAAGTCGGGTCAAGTACATACCAATTATAGTTATGGACTTAGACACTAATCCAACATTGACCTGGGTAGGTCAGGCACCCCAAAATTTCCTGGCAATATATGTGTGTTATATTATTACGTGGTAGTGGTAGGGGGTGAAATAGTCCCCGGTAGTCGGGCGAAATAGACCGACGGGTCAGTCAAGCACCCCAAAATGGCTTGACCTGGGTAAGTCAAGCACCCCAGAATGGCTTGACCTGGGTAGTCAGGCACCCCAAAATTGTCTGACAATATGTTATTGTATGGTGTGTGGTATGATGGGGGATCTCACTAAGCTTCGTGCTTACAGTTTTCAGTTTTGTTTTAGGTACCTCTTCAGCGAAGGGGAAAGAGCCGGCACGGTAGCGACACATCACACGCACATCAGGATTCCACATTTTGAGATCTATGGGATTGTACTCTGATTTTATTATTATTCGATGATATGTTTTCGAGACACGTCATGCTGGTTTTATGAATTAATATAATATTAGCAATGTTTTGACAAATGATTTTTCATGTTACTTAATTAAAAATGAAATTTTTGGCCTTGAAATTTTGAGATGGTACAGCGGGTCTCCTTGTCTAACTCCATTGGATATAAGAAATTCATGAGTAGGCGAACCGTTTACAAGGACTGACGCTCTTGATTCTTGAAGAAGATAAACAACAACCTGATCCACTGTCTCCATTTGCATCTGAATCGCACTTGATCCATTACAGAATCCGAATACCCCCAACTTATCAAATCAAATGCTTTTTCAAAATCAACTTTGAATAGGAAAATCATTTTCTTTTGTTTCTTGGCCCATGAAAAAATTTTATTCATTACCAATGTGTAACAACCCAAAATTTAGAAAGATGTAACTTTTAGACAATATTGACAAAAATAGGAAAATCATTTATGAGAAAAAGATGAGAATATGAAGTTATAATTTCATGAAAATAGCCAAGACAATTTTAAACCACTATAAGAGGTTAGATGGATTGAGTTCTAGAGAAATAATGCATGAGAAATGCATTTTTGGCCAAAAGGGTAAAATTGATATTTTTATGCTTTTTAGGCTAACTTCTTGACCTAATAGATTAAGATCTGAATCAAGTCAATGAGATATGACTTAACAAGCATGTAGAGCATGTTTCCACCTTCGCATGGATATAAAGATCATAAAAAAAAACAGATAAGAAACGAAGGAGATATGAGCGTTTGAAGATGGGATAAAAATGCCTAAAGCAGGAATGATATCAACAACGTATTTTACTGACTGCCAGAACTCACGACGTGAGCAAGATAGGTTCACGACGTGAAAATGATTAAAACATAAAAAATAAGTCTATGAACGTTCTGTTCTGAAACCAAACACTCAAACACACACCCCAGATGTGAAAGACACACTTAAGCCCTAGGGGTCGATTTTTGAAGGGATAACATGATTTAAGCTTCAATTTGTTGAATCAAGGTAAGATTAATCACTTATAACACTCTTTTTTGAATTTAGGCCAAGACTTGAAGGTTTTTGATTGAAACCGTAGATGAGGGGTTTGAGTTTAATTAATGAAATTAGGATGTTATATGATATATTATGGCTTGATTTCAGTTTAATAAAATGTTATTGAACCTTGTATGATCTATGAGGATTAGGGTTCATGAATGAAGAAATATAACTTAATGAATTAAGTCCTTGAATGTTGAAAAATGATGTATGTGATGATATAACAGATAAATTAAATTTGTTGAGTATTTATTGATCGATATACTTATATATTTCATTCATGATGAAATTATGATATGGTTTCACATACGAGAATTGATGTTTGTAAGTTGAAATGTATAGTTGATCTTGTTAATGATGTTGATGAGACAATTGTGATTAGTCAATTGAGAGAAAGGGGTCGATCAAAGAAATCCCAAGTTGGAATATCATCCAAACAAGCCCTAAAGAACAAGGTGAGTTATTTCTCTCACTTTTCCTTATGATTATTATATGTTTAAATGTTATATTTATGCATGTGTGTGTGTATATATATATATATATATATATATATATATATATATATATATGAATTTGAGGCTCTAAGTGAATGCCATCAAATGATGAGTTAATAATAGAGCATTAATATACACAGATATCATGTATTTGAGCATGTATGTATATGATCGGTATATATATATATATATATATATATATATATATATATATATATATATATATATATATATATATATATATATATATATATATATATATATGAGATATACATATAAACATGTAATAGAGCAGGTGATGAGCATACTTGCTTCAGGATTGATGATGATATATGAGTATCTTTCCTTCGCGATTGATGATGATATATGAGTATCTTTTCTTCGGGATTGATGATGATATATAAGTATCTTTTCTTCGGGATTGATGATGATATATGAGTATTTTTCCTTTGGGATTGATGATGATATATGAGTATCTTTCCTTCGGGATTGATTATGATATATGAGTATTTTTCCTTCGGGATTGATGATGAGATATGCGTATCTTTCCTTCAGGATAGATGATGAGATATAAGTATGCTTCCTTCGGGAAAAATATTGAAATACGAATATACTCCCTTTGGGGATAAAAATGAGAAATAAGTATAATATCAAAGTTATTAGTGAGATCTTTGATTATATAAATAAATATGGCTTTTATGTAAGTATATGTATTAAAGATAGATAAAAATGTCAAAATAAATGATTAGACCAATGAGGGTATTTTGGTCAATTTATGTAATGGTCAAATCGATGAGAGTTTTTGATATTGATAAAAGATTGATGAAATCTTAGAGTATAAATAAATTTTTAATGGGAAGGATTTAATGCAGTGAGAGTGGTATAAGATGAGTAAGGGTAAATCAGGAAAATTAAATAAGTTGTTGAATTTGCAATATTCACGACGTGACACAGACAAGTCATGACGTGAGAAAGTACAATACCATTTTCTTTTATGATGAAAACTTTCAGCGACAGATCAGAAATGATATATAAATGAGTGTAGTAAAGATGATACTTGTAGAGTGTACAAAATTGAGTTTGAGATGAGATATGTACTAGATGATACATACACACACACACACACATATATATATATATATATATATATATATATATATATATATATATATATATATATATAGTGAGTGAAATTTAACAGTATTAGGATATAACAGAGTACATTAGATTGAGTAGAAATGAGACCTAACAGAAAATATGATATTGAGTAATGGCGAGATGTATTATGGTGAAAAAATTAAGATATATGCATAGAGTGAGAAAGATTAGAGACCTAACTATGAGGAAGAGTATAATCTAAGAGAAAGAATGTTAATACAGATAGGAGAATAACTCACCAGACCTAGTGTCTGATGTAGTATGGATTTCTGTGTTTTTGCAAGTAAAAGTATTAGCAGCCGTGGTACCGGAAGAGAAGACAGGAACACAAAATCAAGATTCAGATTGTAGGATGTTATTGTTGTATTCTTCATTTTATATAAATCGATAAAATTTATATTGTTTTTATTTGATTTAACCTGGGATATAAAAGTTTTAAATTTTGAGTATATTTTCCACATTAATAAATAAAATCTTGATAATTGTTATAGATTAGATGTTTTAGATCGAGAGTGTCACAAGTTGGTATCAAAGCCATAGTTTAAGTGAATTAGGTTTGGTGTATCCATTCATAGTCTTAAACTGTGGAAGATAGATGAGACGCAGAGATTATGAGCTGGTTTGTGATAAACCATACTAAGAGATCACAATACACGGCTGAAGATGTGTGAAGATAAAGATCATGAAGAGCATGAGTTTGATAGATTGACTAACCTTAAGGGTTTGAGCATATAGAAAAATGTAAGATATACAATTATATAAATTAAAATTTGATAATGATGATTTTTATTGAGATTACGAGACTATTATGATTGATGCATGAGAGATTATTCAGTTTACTGGTGTAGACGATGATTATGATATGAGTCTCCGAGATATGACGAGACCATATCCCAATATGATATTTATTATTATTGGATCAAATAACTAATATGAGTGACTAATTTGAGTGATTAATCCGATTGATCATGTTAATCTGGTAAAATTTATCAAATGAGTGATATTAGTTAAAGTGATAAAGTGTTAACTTTGAGGCCCTAAAAGATAACCTTAGAGGCGAGATAAAAAAAGAGTAGCTTCTAATAGACTTGAAAATGAAACAATTGCAAAACGAATCAGATGAAAAGGAGTTCCGATGAAGAATTTACAAGTCTACAAAGTTAGACAAAAATTTATTGAAAGTTGATTTGTAGATTTGACAGCTGCAAGGTGTCAATTTTGAAGCTTAATAAGTTGATATTTATAGCTGATTAGAACTAACTTTATAAAGTAAAGTTATAGTGTATACAAAAAAGAATACACATGAAGAATAATCAGACAGAATGGATGTGTAGTGAATGAGATATGATTGTTTAAAGATGGTTGTTCAAATATGCGGAATTGCTGAAATGTTCAGACCTACATGTTCACAGCTGAATAACTCCAGTTCTAGACATATTAAGATGAAATGAATTATATAAAATTTGCAGTACTCCTAATAGGCTTTCCAACGATATAAATTTTGTTCAAATCGGAGTTCGAATGATTGAGTAACATGGTTGGAAAGATTGAGAAAAACCATAAATTTTGCTGGGAAATTATCCTAAGTCAAGGATAGTAAGGGTGATTGATGTGAGGAGTCAATCCAATTAATCTGAGCGATCCAAGTGATTTAGTTGAGTGATTGATATTGATCTGAGTGATTGATCTAAGCAACTGAAATTGATTTGAGTGGAGTGATCGATTAGAGTAATTGATCACAACGATATGAATGATTGATATGAAAAATTAATGTTAATATCAGTGATTGATTTAATTGATTTGATTGATCTAAGTAAATGATTTGATTGATCTGGGTAAGTATTGAGTTGAGAAATCGATCCAATTGATATGAGTGATTGATTGATTCATCTATAGATCTGAGTGCTTTGAGTAATTGATCCGAGTGATCTCCGTGATTGATCCAATTGATCTGAGTTATTGATTAGGGTAATTAATTTGATTAAATGATCTAAAGGATTGAGATTGACTTAAGTAATTAATAATAATTAGATTGAATGATGTGAGTAATTTATTTTGATGAGAGTGATTGACATTTAATGAGTAATATTGATCTAAGCGATTGACTCGATTACTATGAGTAAATTGAGTAATTAATCAATAATCTGAGTAATTCCAGAGATTTATTTGAGAAATTGATCTGAGTAATTTAAATGATTGTTCTGAGTGATCTAATTGGTTGTGGATATTTAATTAATTTAATATGGTTGTGGATATTTGAGTAAATTAATCACATTGTGTATCACAGAGATTAATGAGATTGAAATTGATATATATTATTCGTGAATGAATGATAATAATTGAAATATAATTTATAATAAGATCGAATTGCAAAGTGTCTAGTTTATATTTAATGATGATAACTTCTATGAGTATTTACACTCGTGACTTGAGGATGAGCTGTAGTTCGAGTGCCAAATGATTATTGAGGAAGACTAAGAGAAATGGTTGATTTGAGTTATGATAATGAGTTGAGATAAATATAAGATACGAGAAGAATAATAGAGAAATATTATGAATATTAGTAAAAATATTGATTGATTCTAATATCTGAAAAGATGTTAATGATTAAGAGAAGTAATGATTTGTAATTATCGGGACCATTTTTCCCTAACAATTAAAATCGATTACTACCAAAGAGTTAGATGAAATTGAAATAAAGAAAAGAGTTGAGAAAGAGTAGAGAAATGAGATGAGATTGAGAAGAGACGAGCGGGCATGACATGAGAGTGAAAGGAGATGAAAAAGCACGAGACAAGATAGAGTACGAGTATAATGAGTAGTGAGAAAAGAGTATATAGCTAAGATATGTGATGATTTGAGACAACACAAATAAAAAAGAGAAAAAGATAAGTGATGCTAATGGTTGGGTAAAAAATTGTAACAAAAGATGCAAAATGATATTGATCATGCCACGAGGTTACATAAGAGTAGATAAAGCAATATACATCCCTCAACAAGCATTTCGAGTAAAGAAATTAAGAAAGTGTGATCATTGCATTTATAATGCAAAGAATTGGAAAGTAGATTATTATTTTGGGTTATGAGGTTAAATAAGAGAATAATATTAGATTGGAGATCTTTAATTGATAAGATAACTGAGAGAGAAAGAAAAGATTTCGAGGACGAAATCCCTTAAAGGGGGGAAGAGTTGTAACAACCCAAAATTTAGAAAGATATAACTTTTACACAATAATGACAAAAAAGGGAAAATTGGTCATTTATGAGAAAAAGATGAGAATATGTAGTTGTAACTTCATGAAAATGGACAAGACAAGTTTAAAACACTATAAGAGGTTAGATGGATTAAGTTCTAGAGAAATAATGCATGAGAAATGCATTTTTGGCCAAAAGGGTAAAATTGGTATTTTTATGCTTTTTAGGCTAACTTCTTGACCTAATAGATTAAGATCTGAATCAAGTCAATGATATATGACTTAAAAAAATGTAGAGCATGTCCACCTTCACATGGATATAAAGATCATCAAAAACGGATAAGAAACGAAGGAGATATGAGCGTTTGAAGATGGGATAAAAATGCCTAAAGCAGGAATGATATCAGCAACGAATTTTTGCTGATTGCCAGAACTCACGACATGAGCAAGATAGGCTCACGACGTGAGAATGACCAGAACATACAAAAAATAAGATATGTGAACATTATATTCTGAACCCAAACACCCAAACACACCCCAGGTGCGAAAAAGACACACTTAATGTAACTGTTGGATTAGATGTCTAAGCCCATAACTATTATTGGTATGTACTTGACCCGAGAGTAGCATGGTCCATTTGGGTTGCATATCATCAGGACAATTTGTTAGGATGGACTTTTGAGAGAAGGTTATTTATGGTTTATTAATATATTATAAGTTATAATATATTAATATGAAATCATATGTTTTAATTAGTATCGATCAAGAATTAATTTGGAATTAATTTAGTGATCAAAAGAGACTAATTAAATCTATGGGGACTAATTATGATAATTAGTTATATTTATATGTGTTGGGCTTATGATCCATGTTGGACCAAGTTTATGTATGGATACATAAAGAGTTGGGCCACATGAAACATGGATCATAAAACCCATAGGTATGGATTATGGGTTATACCCATGACCCTTGGAATCCTACATATAAATAGGTTACTCCATAGCCAAAATCATCACTTCTTTTCTTAGAGAAATATGGAGGTGTTTTGGTGCATGGAATTCTCTCTCAAGAGCCACCTTTGTCCTAGGCGTGTTGTGATTCTATTTGAGGCATTTCATACTATTGGTGCTAAGCTCTTAAGGCCAAATACATCAAGACTTCAAGCCACATAAAATGTATGTTTCCCTAACTAGTATATTATATGGTTTATGTCAAATGCATGCTAGTTATAGGTTTAATGCCTTGGAAACCATTTGCATGTATAATAGAGAAAACATAGATCCAAGGTATTTAGGGTTGTATGTGCACCATAGGATGTTGTAGTATACTAAAACCCAACAGTAACATCCCCCTCTGGCGCGTATCACAATATTTTCTGCTTTGGGCCACTTGGCACGAGGATTTCCTAGGGATGGGTGACCCCCTGGGAAGTTTTCGTGCCGGGAGCCAAAGCCGACAATATTGTGATACGTGCCAGAGGGGGATGTTACACTTAAGCCCCAGGGGTCGATTTTTGAAGGGATAACATGATTTAAGCTTCAATTTGTTGAATCAAGGTAAGATTAATCACTTATAACACTCTTATTTTGAATTTAGGCCAAGACGTGAAGGTTTTTGATTGAAACCCTAGATGAGGGGTTTGAGTTTAATTAATTAAATGAGGATGTTATATGATATATTATGGCTTGATTTCAGTTTAATACAATGTTATTGAACCTTGTATGTTAAATTTGATCTATGAGGATTAGGGTTCATGAGTGAAGAAATACGACTTAATGAATTAAGTCCTTGAATGTTGAAATATGATGCATATGATGATAAAACAGATAAATTAATTTTTTTGAGTATTTATTGATCGATATACTTATAGATTTCATTCATGATGAAATTATGATATGGCTTCACATTTAAGAATTGATGTTTGTCGGTTGAAATGTATAATTGATCTTGTTAATGATGTTGATGAGTCAATTTGTAACATCCCAAAAATACGGTCCAAAAATTTCGTTTTTAATCATTTAAGAAAAACCAATTTCATCAAACATCATAATAACAAAACCATAAGTATCAAAACGTCATAAATCATGTATCTCAAAAATCTCATATCATCTATCAATATATCAAAATCATATGTCAAAATATCAGAGTGAATCCTCCCGAGCTCTTCCCTTTACTAGCAGAAGTACGTGAAACCAAAATTTAAAACTTTAAGCACGAATCTTAGTGAGTCTCCCCAAACTACCACATACCATACACATACATGCAAGTAAGAGATACGGGCCCCGCCCACGCTCATGGAGATTGGGGCCCCGCCCACACTCCGCTGTCTAGGAGATTCGGGCCCCGCCCACACTCCGCTACTAACATGCATACAAGTATCACACAAACAACAAGTATATCTATTCCTATCAAACAGTCACATAACTATACTCAAATAATACTACGAGATTCGGGCCCTGCTCACACTCGGCTACTATGAGATTCGGGCCCCGCCCACACTCGGCTACTAACATATCACATATACGGCCCGACCTTGGTGCCTTAGACCCGTTCCTACTGAAGGAAACTCACCTCTCAACCTGGCTGCTGAAATCTCAAGTGAGGAATCTCTGATGGCTGCTCCAACGACTCCCCGACTATAAATTCACAAGGAACACTTGGTCAAAAATTGAAAATCCTTCTAAGGGTAAAACGACCATTTTACCCCTGGTCAAAGTCAACGCTCTGGTCAAAGTCAAAGTCAAGGTCAACGCTCTGGTCAAAGTCAAGGTCAACGCTCTAGTCAAAGTCAAAGTCAAGGTCAACTTCCAGTTGACCCACCTCGTCGAGTTACCTCCTAACTCGTCGCGTTCCTGTGCTATCCGGACTCGTGATAATTCGAGTCAACTCGTCGAGTCCCTTCACAGACTCGTTGAGTTCCACCTGGTACGGAATCGGGACAAATCGACTCAACTCTTCGAGCCCCCCTCCAGACTCGCCGAGTCCCCTTGTCTGTTTGGGCTATCTTGATGGATTAAGCCCTTACACCTCAGATCCAAGCTTGATACTTCTCATAAACCCTGAAAATGTCCTTTTAAGGGTAAAGTTTCCAACTTTACCTATTAATACCTCTTCTTAATGTGTTTAGCTCCAACCCTAACTCCTTGGGACTTAGAAATTAGTCCTTAAGCCATCTATACTTCAAACTAAAACTTACAACCACAAATCTAAACCCATAACACTGCCTGGACACGTAAAGCTCCCACCTTTCTCTTCATGCATGGCCTTTTTGGGCTAAAAAGCCAAAATGACACTCTATGGTTTGCATGGGGGCTCTAATGGCATAAAGTTTGCACCTTTATGCCTTAACAACCCTTAATGATCCCAGATATGAAAGGATCCTTGCTTGGGACGTCCAAACCCCAAGGGTCAAGCTCCTTGAACCAAAACCCTCAAAAAGTGGAAAATAAATAGATCTAATGAATAAATGATCAAGTTATAGACTTGATTACCAGAAAGGGAAGGGAATGAAATGTTGCTTCTGGATCTACAATCTTCTCTTGGAATCCTCAAGATTCTTCTTCTTCTACAAGCTTCAAAACACACAAAAACACTAAAAAATGGCTCCTACACTCACACAATGCTCTAGGGTTTCGTGGTTGGGGACTTGGAGGCTGGAAATGAGGCCATAAGGTGGGGATTAAGTTGCTTAAATAGGGTGCAAATCCCTGAAATTAGGGTTTCATTCTGGCAGGCCTACTCGCCGAGTCGAGCGCTCTCAACTCGTCGAGTAGATGGCTTAAAACCCGCGTCCAATCTCGCTTCTACTCGATGAGTCTGGGCTCCCAACTCGTCGAGTAGCTCTAGAAAAATAAACAATTTACAAATAAATGCATACCAGGAATGAGACGTTACACAATTGTGATTAGGCAATTGAGAGAAAGGGGTCGATCAAGGAAATCCCAAGTTGGAATATCATCCAAACAAGCCCTAAAGAACAAGGTGAGTTATTTCTCTCACTTTTCCTTATGATTATTATATGTTTAAATTTTATATTTATGCATATATATATATATATATATATATATATATATATATATATATATATATATATATATATATATATATGAATTTGAGGCACTAAGAGAATGCCATCAAATGATGAGTTAATAATAGAGCATTACTATACATAAATATCATGTATTTGAGCATGTATGTATATGATTGACATATATGTATGAGATATACATATAAACATGTAGCAGAGCATGTGATGAGCATACTTCCTTCGGGATTGATGATGATATATGAGTATCTTTCCTTCGGGATTGATGCTGATATATTTGTATTTTTCCTTCGGGATTGATGATGATATATGAGTATCTTTCCTTTGGGATTGATGATGATATATGAGTATTTTTCCTCCGGGATTGATGATGAGATATGAGTATCTTTCCTTCCGGATAGATGATGAGATATGAGTATGCTTCCTTCGGGAAAAATATTGAAATATGAATATACTCCCTCCAGGGATAAAAATGAGAAATAAGTATAATATCAAAGTTATTAGTGAAATCTTTGATTATATAAATAAATATGGCTTTTATGTAAGTATATGTATTAAAGATAGATAAAAATGTCAAAATAAATGATTAGACCAATGAAGGTATTTTGGTCAATTTATGTAATGGTCAAATCGATGAGAGTTTTTGATATTGATAAAAGATTGATGAAGTCTTAGAGTATAAATAAGTTTTTAATGGGAAAGATTTAATGTAGTGAGAGTAGGATAAGATGAGTGAGGGTTAATCAGGAAAATTAAGGAAGTTGCTGAATTTGCAGTATTCACGACGTGACACGGACAAGTCATGATGTGAGAAAGTACAATACCATTTTCTTTTATGATGAAAACTTTCAACGACAGATCAGAAATGACATATAACTGAGTGTAGTAAAGATGATACATGTTGCGTGTAGGAGATTGAGTTTGAGATGAGATATACTAGATGATATATATATATATATATATATATATATATATATATGCAATGAGTGAAATTTAACATTAATAGGATATAACAGAGTACATTAGATTGAATAGAAATGAGACTTAACGGAAAATATGATATCGAGTAAAGGCGAGATGTATTATGGTGATAGAATTAAGATATATGCATAGAGCGAGAAAGATTGGAGAAGAAACTATGAGGAAGAGTATAATCTAAGAGAAAGAATGTTACTAAAAGATAGGAGAATAACTCACCAGACCTAGTGTCTGATGTAGTAGGGATTTCTATGTTTTTGCAGCTAAAAGTATTAGTAGCCATGGTACTGGAAGAGAAGATAGGAGCACAAAATCAAGATTCAGATTATAGGATGTTATTGTTGTATTCTTCACTTTATATAAATAGATAAAATTTATATTGTTTTTATTTAATTTAACCAAGGATATAAAAGTTTTAAATTTTGAGTATATTTTCCTTATTAAGATATAAAATCTTGATAATTCTTATAAATTAGATGTTTTAGATCGAGGGTGTCACACAATGGGCCGTCGAGGATGTTTCAGTCTTGCATATATGTTGATTGAGTCTCGTCCATCACCGAACCAATCACCATCTTTAATCTGATTGCTAAGAGCTTGGCAACCACTTTATACATGCACCCAGTGAGGCCGATGGGGGGATAATATCCCAATGAGAGCGGATCAGACAATTTTGATACGAGGGTGATGAAAGAAGAGTTGCATCCAGTTGTGAGAGATCCAGTAGGCTCGAAGTACTTGACAAAATTAATAACATCTCCTTTTATTATATCCCACTTCTCTTTTATGAGTTTGAAAGTAAGCCTATCAGGACCAGGTGTTTTCTCCCTCCACAACTCTAAACAACAATTTTAATTTATTCTTGAGTGAAATCTGATTCCAAGAGTATGGATTGATCCAGTGAACGTTGTTTAAACTTGGAATTTATGAATTTTTGCTTGATGGGCCATTGCTCTTGAAATTTGGCTGCATAAAAATTATAGACTTCAAGCTTAATTGAAATGGGGGTTGAGGTACAAGCGCCATTTATAGCGAGCCCATGGATTTTGTTTTTCCGATTTTTATGCTTCAAAGTGTTGTGAAAGAACCTCGTATTCTTGTCTCCATCCGGAACCCATTTGATTTTAGCCTTCTGTTGTAAATCAAGCTTCACAAATCGCTCAAGTTCAATAATTTTAAGGTTATCATCCCTCCTGGATATCCTTTCCGAGTCGTTACGCACTCGAGATTCGGCAATTAATTCAATATTATCCACCTTATTTTTGAGTTTTAACAATGAAACATGTTCCTTATTTAATATCAGTTTTCTCCATTCCCGAATAGTGTTTTTAGTAAATCTAATTTTGGCTGCAAGGTACGTGCCCTAAATCCACAAAAAAGAATCCTAAGCATTGTAGAAAGTTTTGTTGAAGTCATCTCCCAGAAGCTAAGAATTAAAGAACCGAAATGCAGGGGGTCCAAAATCAACGTTGGATGGTTTTAAGATGAGGGGAGAGCGATCCGAATGTTCTCTGGGAAAATCAATGACAGAGGAGAGCAGTTGAGAGTTGATAAAATTTGAGCAAACAAGGAAGCGGTCACTTTTGCTCAATTTAATACCATCATCTCTAAGATACGTGAATTTCATTCCACCCATATTAAATTCTTGTAAGCCGATCTCAGCGATGAAGTGATGAAAATCTGCAGTAGGATTTTACAAAAAGAAGAATTAAACCTATCTTGTGTAAATCTAAGTGTATATAAATGTTCTCCTAAATAAAATTCTAATTAGTTTGTAATCTCAAGACCTTTAAAAAAGTATGGCTCTTACAATAACCATAATTTTTTAATAAATACATATAAATGTTCTTCTAAAATAAAATTGTAGTTAATTTGTAAATCTTTAGTCCTTGAACTACCAACTTATAAAAGTGTTCTCTTCCAAAAAAAAAAAAAAACTTATAAAAGTGTTTGACATGAACTTTTCAGAGTTTTATTTTATTTTTAAGATTTAGCCTTTAGTTTTTCCTTAAAAACTCGAGTTAAAGCAAAAACTTCGTTTAGGAATGCGAGCTTAAAGTTTTATTTTCGACAAAAAAACTCATTATACGGAGCTATTTCAAACAGTGTTTAAAGAAAAGCTCCGGCATATTATAATAAAATTAGTAGGATACCATTGAAAAATAATTCAACTTTTATTAAGATGTTTTTATGTAATTTATATATTTTAAAATCTTATAATTATTTTTATTAAAACACTAATATGCTTTTATTATAACTCCACTCCAAATGAAAATTAGAACTTTACTAGCTCACTCCTAGCTATCTTTGTTTTTTTTAACATATCCACCCACAGTCCATAGACAATTCACGCTTTCTATGCAAACATTGAGCAAATTACAAAATAATGATCTCTATACTTTATGACTTTTACCATGTTTAGTCCAACATAAAAAAACATTTTCAATCTTAGTCTTTATTTAAAGGTTTCATGTTAATTTTTGTCCCCCAACATTGAAATAAGGATACAAAACCTTAAAATAAGGATCAAAACTGACTAAATGTTTTAATGTTGTACTTTTTACGATGTTTAGTCAAACACAAAAAAACATTTTCAATGTTAGTCTTTATTTAAAGGCTTCATGTTAATTTTTGTTCACCAACATTGAAATAAGGATCAAAAACCTTAAAATAAGAATCAAAATTGAAAAAATGTTTTTATTTTGTACTAAAAAAGGTAAAAATCAGAAAGGGACGATTTTTGTAATTCATTTAAAAATCTTTATTACAACTTCTTAAAAAAGTATTATTCCCTTTTGCAAAAGGTAAAAGAAAATCATGTTTATTTCATTAATTGTTATTTGGTACATAAGAAAAGAGGAATGCACAATGGGGCCCTGAGGAAGAATCACCGACCAAGGGAATCTGAGAAACATGATTGATTGGGTGAAGGGGCGAAATGGTAGGCTCCGTGTTTCGTTATATCTTTTATCTAAATAAATACAATTTGGTCCCCACACAATTGCATGGTTCCCACAAGACCCCCGTAGCTTTTACACTTCCAAATTGATTCCCTTCTCCACCTCACCTTTTGCATGTGTATCATCTCTTTTTCGTTTATATGCACTAATGCACATATGGATACTGTTGGCAACAATGGATTTTCATATAATGTCTTTTTGTTTAAATAGGACACTGATAGTAGCCAATTCGAGATGGCTAATCTCCCAAGAATTAAGATGAAGAAGACATGCTAAAATAACATAACGATTTCAATAACTTTTCTGCTTAATTCATTAACCAAACATACATCAATTTAAATAACAATGAAATGGAAGTGCTAGCTAAAAATCAGGAACATGGAGTAATGGAATTAATGCTACTAACTATCTCCTACTAATGTCCTACTAATGGGAGAATGCATGAAAAACTATAAAGGCAGTAACGTGGAATCGTGGGACTCCAAACGTTCATAACCATGCAAAGATTTAATGACAATCACAATCCAGAAGGTGTTGCAAGAGTGTCGCAAAAGGCTTGCCCATTTAATGTATAACATCTTTGATGGGTCCGGCCATGGAGGCGGCCTTCGGTATGGCCCGAGACACGTATCAGACACTGATTCATATGGACATTGGTTGGGTTATCTATTGACCATATCTTGATTATCGATACAATTGGATGTAATAAAGATAAATGAGCGAACATATATAATCAAATATTATAAATGATATCATATAAGCATGTCTCTTTGGTAATTGAGACTAACTTATGGTAATAAGAAAATATGAAAGATAGGAAACACTACATATTTTTTTGCACGGCCAAGCAAAGATTATATTAATTAAGCGAGTAGCAAGGTGCAAAATGCAAAAAACTTAATTACATGATTACAATACAACAAAACAAGATAATCTTAAATTGCACCAAGAGTTCCAACTTCCAATCTAAGGAATGTGCTTTCGCCATGTGTTTGATCCATAAGTAAGAGCTCGTCTTGATGTCCTCAATTACTTGAGAATGTGAGAAATGATTGTTAAAGGTTTTTTCATTTCTTGCTCGCCAAATGTACCAACAAGTAGATATGAATATCACTTGTATTGCTTTTATGTGTGAGGTGGGGTTTTTTATTCTCTTTGGTATTACAAGTACTTCCATAACTGAGTTGCATGAAAGATGCTCCAGGTTGAACCAAGATGTAATTTGACTCTACCTTATCTACTCATAAGTGCATGGTACCAAAACATGATCTACAGTTTCTTGCTCTTGACCACAATGTGGAACTTGTGTTAATCCCTCTTCACGATAGGGCCTCCAATGACCAATGTTGGTAACACGTTTATTGCAACACTACATCCAAAAAAGTTATTTTTCTAAGGCACCTAATTGTTCTACATTGCACGTAATCCTCGAGAATGCATATATTGTTTTTTTGATTTTTTCTTTTCTTAACTCTATATCGTGAACTCCCCATCATAATCTCCCAGCCATGTTCATTTATCGGGATAATTAAGGCTTTTAGTCAAACGGTATTCAGTGTTGACCTCTCTCTTTGCAGTCGAGAGTTCAAGTCCCACAGTGGACATACGTGAAATAATTTAGGAGTAGTTTCGTATAAAGGAAAAAAATAGAGATGTTGATTTGATTAAGAATGTTCGTGCATTGTTGCAACCTCCGGTTCTCACTTCCAGTTCCACATCCAATAATACATATTAAATGCTACACATAAAATATATTATTTTAAAATTTAGAATATACTTTAGAAGTCGAAATATGATAAAGGCCAAACTTGCAAACCAATGTTGGTGCAAAATAACTCGCCAATAAGGACAAACACCCAATAACGACGTTAGAACTTGTAACCCACATTAGATCGTGCGCCTTCCACTTTCTAATTAAAAAGAGCACACCCAACATTCTGGTAGGATGTCAAGTTCACCAAGTAAATTACACAATTTGTTTGGAAATAAAACATAATATAATAGTAAAAATGAGATCGATCATCGGAAAAATGGTTGTATTCGATCATAATTGCAATCCAATTGAAAAAGTAAAATAAAACTAACATGAAAAAATAAATTAATTGCAATTCAATCATATTCGATCATAATTGCAATCCAATGGAAAAATGATAATATAGTAGTAAAAATGGGTGTCATTGTTTGAAAACTATAAGACTTGAAGAACTAAAATACTTGCAGTTAAGCAAGATGATGAGATGCTCAAATATTGGAGAGAATTGGTCAACTAAGGCAATTCAACACAATGAACATTTGTGTGTTTATCATTAGGATTCAAAATGCAAGCTTATCATTCATCCTAAATTGTTATAACAATCATGAAACATGATATGTCAAAATTCCTCAAAGGTAGTATGGAGGTTGGGGAAACCCACAACACACATTCTTAATCAAAATCACGACTCAATTGAAGCAATTGAACCCAAAAAAATTGATTAGCCTTAAGAATGAAGGAATCCCCAATTAATGGAGGATGTCAATGCTTACACATTCCATAAAGGAGTCAAGATCCATAAGCTAAAGATGATTTCTACCATCATAAAGCTCTTGTTCTAAATAAATTCAATGATTCATTACCAAATCAAAGAAAGAAACCAACAATTGTTCATTCAAGTACCAAACTCATGATCAACGTATTAAACAAGCATAAGAATTATGAAATAAGGATCAATAACATACGATAAAAGACAATCAAGCATGAATCCTTCAAAACCTACAAATATCCAAGGATTTTAGTCCAAGTCAACCAAAATAATGAGATTAGCCACTCATGGCAACAAGACAACAATCACAAAAGTATTCTAATATCAAGAGATTAGCAATTACTAGAAGAATAAGAAGAATGTAGATCTAGCTCTCAAAAATCACCTCCAAGGTGCTTCAATGGTGGAAAATCGAAGTGTGGCTGCCAAACCTAACCCTAAGGTAAATGATGAGCCAAATGACAAAAATGCCCCTAAGGTAAATGATGAGCCATATAACAGTCTATAGAGACAACATACTAGGGTCCTATCATCATCGGGATGGAATACCCTCAACTACCAATCAATCATGTGCACATATAACAGGTAATCTCCTACCAGCATACAGACAGTCAGACCAAACTACAGGTCACTAAGCGTACATGCCCCATAGTGTAAACAATCTTAGGCTAAAGGACTCGATTCCACAACGGTTAGACTCAGACAAGAGCTGCGAAGCAGAACCCAACCCTTCAGCCTAAGAACCTTTAAACCATGGAAACTATCACATACAGATAGTCATACAGACCTAACAGATCACTGATCATAACATCATCCTAAAACCAGGATACAGATCTAACATAACATCACAACACGTAATCACAAGATAACTAGGATAACAATCCAAAGGGCCGACCTTGGTGCCTTAGACCCTTGAGTATAGTGAGGATAACTCACCTCGCAATGTCGAACTGAACTGAAGAATCAAATTCCCGACTCGCTGGCTCACCAAAATCCTGAACTATCCAAATAACTAATAATAAGTCAATAAATAGGGATACTAATCTGACCAAGAGTCCTTCAACCAGTCATAGTCCATTTTGCCTTTCCTCTAAGTTGGGCCAAGGCCCAATACCAAATCCATGATCCACAAGTCCACATATACAAGACCCATTATTGGCCCAATCTTCCAAATTGGGCCCAACTCCCTAATTGGGCCTAATTCCCAGATCCATTATCAAAACTTGGCCCAAAACATCATATTCATAAAGTCCAGCAAAGGCCCAAATCCAACTAGTCCATAAACAACCCAAAAACGAAGTCCAAATCGCCAAAGGCCCAACAGAGGACGTACGCTCTGGTACGCTGGGCGTACTTCGCCTTGTGTTGACCACCATGTAACATCCCAAGTTTTGTCATTTATAGTCCCTGGGGATGGAAGGGTGCAACCATGAGAAGCCTAAGGGCTAAGTTGCAATTTTGGGACCAGGAGGAGTACGCTGCGCGTACATAAGGGTACGCTGAGCGTACTAGGCGCGCCCTAGTACGCTGGGCGTACACTTGTGTATGCTGGGCGTACTCATGTCAGAAGGAAACCCTAATATTTAGGATTTGGGGGCTATATAAGCAACATTATGAGCACCTAATCCTCCCTTACCTCAGCCTCCACTGCTTAGAGTCATTTTCCCTAAACCCTAGCCATTTCCTTGAGTGTATGAGCTTATTGAGTGTTTTAAGAAGAAGGTGTTGCATCAAGGAGTTGGAGAAGAAGATTAAGCTTGTAGATCTGAAGTTGGTTTGTGCCTTAGAAGCTCCAGAAGGTGAAAAGCTTCAAACTTTATGCTTGAATGATATAGATCTAGCCATTCTAGCTTTATGGAACCACTCTTGTCCCAAAAGTCCCCAAGTTGGTGCATGTTATGATTTGGACGAAATGAGCTGTCGTTTTAGACTCTAGAAAGGGTCCTAAGTGATAAAAATGATGTCCCAATGGCTGAGGGTGTCCCATGCATATAGTAGAAGGGTCATAATGGATTAAGACCATGTATTAAGAACTTTTTGGACGTCCAAAGTGATAAAGTTCAAGACTTTATGGTTCTAAGGCACATTTGGTCGATGGATCTGAAATTTGGGCTTAAGTGCTTAAGCCATTAAGCACTTATTATAACTTTAAGAACAACTCGCATACGCCCCGCGTAAATCCAGTACACCCAGCGTACTGGGTCAACCACCCCGATGGTGGTCAACACAAGGCGAAGTACGCCCATCGTACCAGAGGAGTATGCCTAACGTACGCCCTCTGTTGGGCCTTTGACATTTTGGGCTTCGTGGTTGGGCTGTTTATGGACTAGTTGTATTTGGGCCTTTGCTGGACTTTATGAATATGCTGTTTTGGGCCAAGTTTTGATAATGGATCTTGGAATTAGGCCCAATTAGGGAGTTGGGCCAAATTTAGAAGATTGGGCCATGTATCGCCCGCAGATTCGGGCTAGTCAATTTAGAGACGATAAGCGTCAAAAATGACTTTTTAATAGAAGATTATTTAGAATGAATAATCTTAACCAAGTCATAGTATATGTTAAAAGGGTTTCGTACATCTAAATAATGCCGAAATCCGAGTTATAACGAAGAAGTTATTGCTCGTCGAAGTTTTACGGCAAAACCGGCACGCCACCGGGAGACGTAAATAGTGAATTTACGATAGATGACTTTTTGGCCTTAGTAATCTAAACGAAAGTCGTAGAATATGTTAAACCGAGAGCGTCCATAAAAAGAACACCCAAATCTGACTTCGTATGAGGAAGTTATGAATTTTCTAAGATTTGGCATAGCAGTGCACGACCCGAAACTCGAATTTTAGATCGAGCGGTTTTTGGCCTACGCGACCTAAAGGAGAATTGAAGATCTCATTAATAGGAACTCAACGGTAAAACGACAGACGAAAACGGAGTCCGTATGTAGAAGTTATGAATTTTACGCGAACATTTAACAGTAAATCTCCTCGTACTGTTAAATTTAAGATCGGTAGAGAATTAGCCGACAGAGTCAAAATGAAAGTTGTAGATCTTATTTTTACCTACGCATGGATATAAAGAACGTCGAAAACGGAGCTCGTATGCGAAAGTTACGGGGTTTAGAAGTCGGCAGGGTGCTGCTGCAAAAGGGGTGACGTGGCACAATCTTGGCCATTGCTTTCTCCCCAAGGCTTGCCACTAGATGGTGACATGTGGCACTAATTTCAGCTATATTTCACCCTATAAATACAACCCCTTCCACCCTCATTTCTTCACACCTCCACCCTTCTCTCTCTACTCTCTCTCTAAACCTCCCAAAACTCCCCTAGCGCTAGAAGAAAGCCCCAGAGCGCTCGACGGCTCCGAGAAGAAGAGCTTTCGGCTCGAAAGTTCTGCCCCTGCAGAGCGCGGCTCCTAGCCAAACCCCCTCGTAGGTAAGATACGCCTACCTAATTTTTAATATAGCTTTTATTTAAATATAGTAACGTTATTAGGACCTTATAATAATTATTTGAGCTATTATTACGAGTTATATAAGTGTCGTTATAATATCTTTTTAACCACTCGCGGTACGGGGAATCCGGTTTGAAGGGCCGCCTGGGTTGTTGGATTTCAGAAGTGCTATATGCCAAAATGATCCTGCCATCGGGTGTTTCATGTCTGGCCCCTGTCTGTACATAGTGGGTGAAGAGTATTGTTTAACACTTATATAATAGTAATAATAGTTAGACTATTAATTAGTCTCGTTGAACATTAGACTAAACTCTAGTGGAAATGATACTAGGTTTTGTCAACGGAAATTCGTTTTCAAGTAAACGAAGTGCTGTCCGAGTACCGAGTCACCACCATTGCAGGTGAGTGCATAGTTACTTTCATCTAACACATAGATATGAAGTATTTTATATAAATTACGTGGTATGTGTGCATATTATTTGAATACTTGCTTTCTATGCTGGATGAACAATTTTATACATGTTTTAAATAATTTAAAATGTATATGTATTTTATATCTACGAATATGTTGGGTAAAACATGGGTAGATGAATGATGAGAGATGAAAGATGATATGAGTGAACATTGGCAGCTATAGACTTAGTGCCTAACAAATAACATTGGCAGCTATGGACTTAGTGCCTATAGAATAAACATTGGTAGCTATGGACTTAGTACCTGTTAAATAAACGTTGGTAGCTAGGGATTTAGAACCTATTAGCTGAACACCGGTAGCTATGGATTTAGTACCCGATGAATGAACTTTAGCAACTATGGAATTAGTGCTTTACGAACAAGCATTGGCAGCTATGGACTTAGTGCCTATCATATAAACCCTGGAAGCAATGGGCTTCGAAATGAAAGAATGCAGGATAGATGATTCTTAGGGTAGATCCTTAAGAGTAAGGAAGATAATGGGGATGAGTAATTGGGTTGATTGTTTGATGTTTAAACATAATAATTAAATTATTGTGGGTTGAAAACCCTATGTACTCACCAGGTTTCCCAACCTGACCCAGTCAAGCTTATTTGTATCACAGGTGTCGATATGAAGCTACTTTACATTGAGGGATTTAAAAGAGATGTAGATCACTAGTGTAAATGAATGTAAGTTTTGTTTATGCTTATGTTTCTGTATTGACGATGACATCCAAAATGTTTTAAAATGGATAAAAATACATTTCTTCGGAAATGCTTTGATAACGTATTTATCATGTTTTTCTGGGAACAAATTCCGCAACATTTTTATTAAAAGAGGTACTCTGATTTTTATAAAGCATAAACAAAATCGGTCTTTTCTGGCCGTGAAAAATGGGGATGTCACAGTTGGGATCAGAGCATTAGTTTAAGCAAACTAGGAATATGGATTTATTTCTAGACTTAAACTTAGAATGCTAAGCGATGATCGTGAGGAGTGTGTCTAATAAAATTTAGGTAATACACCTGAATAGACACAATCACTAGCTAATTTAGGGAAAATGCCTAACATGCTTTTATGTGCTAAATGATTTATGATGCTTTATGATGCTAAATGTATGATCGGATCTATGGTTTGTTGCCGACCGGATCTGGAAACTTTATGTGTTCAGATTTCTAAGCGTTTAAATACGGTATTAGAACTGACATGTAACTTTTTGGAGTGATGGGGAGGTTTA
Organism: Lactuca virosa; assembly: GCF_052849685.1. NCBI lineage: Eukaryota > Viridiplantae > Streptophyta > Magnoliopsida > Asterales > Asteraceae > Lactuca > Lactuca virosa. The sequence goes on from NC_136434.1 coordinate 39,451,232, forward strand.
CACGTCGATCGTAAATAAAATCTTTTCTATCTTAATTCTCGTCATTTCACACCAAATGCCTAATTTGGTGAATAAGATCGAAATGGCAAGAACCCGTAGCGGAGCCGGAAACGCGAATGGAAACAGGAATCAACCCTCGGTGATTGAGCAAATACCTATTGTGGTAGCCGCTCCTGAGCCAATCATTATGGCCGGAGTACAATCGATGATTCAAATGATGTTGGATTGTCAAATGGAGGAGACCAGACGTTTACTTCAACAGAACCGAGAGGAAGCTACAATACCGATTGTACAACCTGAACTGGTCCCCGAGCAATCGGAGGAAGGGAACTAAACCCGCCATGTGAGTCAAGCTGGGACTAAAGGAGAACAAAGAAATGGCCCAACGACAAGGATGGGCGAATGTATAAGAACTTCTTGAGTGCAAAACCACAGAGTCTCTCACGAAGTCCGAAGCCTATAGAGATTATGGACTGGATCTCCGAAATGGAGATTGTGTTTGAGAGTTGCGACTGTAGCAACAAGCAGAAAACTGTCTTTGCGGTCAGACAACTGAAGACCGGAGTCTTGAGCTGGTGGAAGTTATTGGCAGATACGATGCCCAGAGGAGAATCAAGAAAGATGTCTTGGGAAGATTTCCTAATGCAACTAAAAATGCAGTACTGCTCTGAGCAGGATCTACTAGAGATCAACAACGAGTTTCAGAACCTAAAGAAAGGAAGAATGAGCGTTACCGAGTACGCTGCAAGTTTTACGGAGAAAATGAAGCTTGTTCCTTACTTAGTTCCAACTGAACTCTCCAAGGTCAACAAGTTCGCCCATGGATTACCAGCGGACTTTGGTCCAATGGTCAAGCAAGCAACCACTTTGAAATCCGCCATCTGGGCAGCCAAGAATGTTGAGACCCAAATAAGGGAAAAAGGTCTGGAAAAAGCTAAAGTTGGCGAGAAGAGGAAGCTTGAAGAATCCTCAAGACCTGATAAGAAAGGAAAGTTTCCGAAGTCTAACCCGGATAACCAAAGTTATGGAGCCAAGTGGTGTGAAAAGTCTAAGAAGAAGCACTTCGGAAGATGCGATGGAGAAGTAACCTGTTACAAGTGTGGGAAGATCGGTCACTATTCCAAGGATTGTACACAAAATGATAAGGTATGCTACGGATGCGGAAGAAAGGGGCACATGTCTAGAGACTGCCCAAAGAAAAATGAAGCAGCAAGGCCAGAGGCACCGCCAAAGCCAAGGGCATTCCACATGATCCTCGACGAAGCAGAAAACAATGCAAGGAATCGAGGATGAGGAATTCATACCCGAAGATCGAGTTATGAAGTAGCCAAGGGGATAGAATCATATAATGTAGCCTATTAGAGGCATAGTCTGGGGTGAACTTGAACACCTATGTAATAGTTTCAAGAAATAATAATAAAACCTTCGTTTTGTTATCTGGTGTGTTAAACTGTTATGTGATTTTCTTGTATGGTGACTTGGAAAACTGCGAGACAATACTTGGGACGAGTATGAGTATGTGCGAATGGTAGTAGAGGCCTATACTACCGGAAGCACAGGACTCACACTTGGATAAGGGAAAGTCACAAGGTTACCAAGAAGCTAGTAATTGATTCCGTTTTGTTCAAAGTATGTCATTACCATCGTTTCGGTAATAACTAAGAAGATTGTTGTTATTCCGACCCTAGTGGTCATATCAAATCGAGTCCGACTAAGACAAATATGTTACGTGGTTCAGAGAACTATGTTTGATGTAGCGTCCGACTTAAACTAGAAGATTGAAATCGAAGCGATCAATAGAAGTATCGTGCTCGTTGTTAAAGAATTTGGTAGCTAGAAATGCTACATGTTAAAATGTGATTATATCACATTAGAACATGAAGTAAAGTATATCCAATTCCGGAATTTGACTCTAAAAGACCTGAGTCTGAGCGTTGCAACATACGATGAAAGTTCATTAGAACGTGACCCATCGGTCTATCGTGGAAATCAAATAAACTTATCTTATGTTTGTTAAGAAGAAGAAGGAGTCTCTGATAAAGAGCGAGTTTCTGACATGAAGGTCATGATTGAAAGTGTAACAAGACATAGAGAACGGGTGCAATATCAAGCACCGCTTGCAGTCAAGAAGACCAGGAGTTCGATACGCATTCAAAGAAACATAGAAGTTACGGTTATTACCTAGGATGAAGAGATAACGTATGGAGTCATTATACAACCCTGTTTCGTTGATGATTCCGGGACGTAATCATCCTAAGGGGGAGATAATCGTAACGCCCGCATATTCGGGCTAGTCAATTTAGAGACGATAAGCGTCAAAAATGACTTTTTAATAGAAGATTATTTAGAATGAATAATCTTAACCAAGTCATAGTATATGTTACAAGGGTTCCGTACATCTAAATAATGCCGAAATCCGAATTATAACGAAGAAGTTATGGCCCGTCGAAGTTTTACGGCAAAACCGACACGGCACCGGGAGACGTAAATAGTGAATTTACGATAGAGGACTTTTTGGCCTTAGTAATCTAAACGAAAGTCGTAGAATATGTTAAACCGAGAGCGTCCATAAAAAGAACACCCAAATCTGACTTCGTATGAGGAAGTTATGAATTTTCTAAGATTTGACATAGCAGTGTACGGCCCGAAACTCGAATTTTAGATCGAGCGGTTTTTGGCCTACGCGACCTAAAGGAGAATTGAAGATCTCATTAATAGGAACTCAACGGTAAAACGACAGACGAAAACGGAGTCCGTATGTAGAAGTTATGAATTTTACGCGAACATTTAACAGTAAATCTCCTCATACTGTTAAATTTAAGATCGATAGAGAATTAGCCGACAGAGTCAAAATGAAAGTTGTAGATCTTATTTTTACCTACGCATGGATATAAAGAACGTCGAAAACGGAGCTCGTATGCGAAAGTTACGGGGTTTAGAAGTCGGCAGGGTGCTGCTGCAAAAGGGGTGACGTGGCACAATCTTGGCCATTGCTTTCTCCCCAAGGCTTGCCACTAGATGGTGACATGTGGCACTAATTTCAGCTATATTTCACCCTATAAATACAACCCCTTCCACCCTCATTTCTTCACACCTCCACCCTTCTCTCTCTACTCTCTCTCTAAACCTCCCAAAACTCCCCTAGCGCTAGAAGAAAGCCCCAGAGCGCTCGACGGCTCCGAGAAGAAGAGCTTTCGGCTCGAAAGTTCTGCCCCTGCAGAGCGCGGCTCCTAGCCAAACCCCCTCGTAGGTAAGATACGCCTACCTAATTTTTAATATAGCTTTTATTTAAATATAGTAACGTTATTAGGACCTTATAATAATTATTTGAGCTATTATTACGAGTTATATAAGTGTCGTTATAATATCTTTTTAACCACTCGCGGTACGGGGAATCCGGTTTGAAGGGCCGCCTGGGTTGTTGGATTTCAGAAGTGCTATATGCCAAAATGATTCTGCCATCGGGTGTTTCATGTCTGGCCCCTGTCTGTACATAGTGGGTGAAGAGTATTGTTTAACACTTATATAATAGTAATAATAGTTAGACTATTAATTAGTCTCGTTGAACATTAGACTAAACTCTAGTGGAAATGATACTAGGTTTTGTCAACGGAAATTCGTTTTCAAGTAAACGAAGTGCTGTCCGAGTACCGAGTCACCACCATTGCAGGTGAGTGCATAGTTACTTTCATCTAACACATAGATATGAAGTATTTTATATAAATTACGTGGTATGTGTGCATATTATTTGAATACTTGCTTTCTATGCTGGATGAACAATTTTATACATGTTTTAAATAATTTAAAATGTATATGTATTTTATATCTACGAATATGTTGGGTAAAACATGGGTAGATGAATGATGAGAGATGAAAGATGATATGAGTGAACATTGGCAGCTATAGACTTAGTGCCTAACAAATAACATTGGCAGCTATGGACTTAGTGCCTATAGAATAAACATTGGTAGCTATGGACTTAGTACCTGTTAAATAAACGTTGGTAGCTAGGGATTTAGTACCTATTAGCTGAACACCGGTAGCTATGGATTTAGTACCCGATGAATGAACTTTAGCAGCTATGGAATTAGTGCTTTACGAACAAGCATTGGCAGCTATGGACTTAGTGCCTATCATATAAACCCTGGAAGCAATGGGCTTCGAAATGAAAGAATGCAGGATAGATGATTCTTAGGGTAGATCCTTAAGAGTAAGGAAGATAATGGGGATGGGTAATTGGGTTGATTGTTTGATGTTTAAACATAATAATTAAATTATTGTGGGTTGAAAACCCTATGTACTCACCAGGTTTCCCAACCTGACCCAGTCAAGCTTATTTGTATCACAGGTGTCGATATGAAGCTACTTTACATTGAGGGATTTAAAAGAGATGTAGATCACTAGTGTAAATGAATGTAAGTTTTGTTTATGCTTATGTTTCTGTATTGACGATGACATCCAAAATGTTTTAAAATGGATAAAAATACATTTCTTCGGAAATGCTTTGATAACGTATTTATCATGTTTTTCTGGGAACAAATTCCGCAACATTTTTATTAAAAGAGGTACTCTGATTTTTATAAAGCATAAACAAAATCGGTCTTTTCTGGCCGTGAAAAATGGGGATGTCACAGGCCAATAATGGGCCTTGTATATGTGGACTTGTGGATCATGGATTTGGTATTGGGCCTTGGCCCAAATTAGAGGAAAGGCAAAATGGACTATGATTGGTTGAAGGACTCTTGGTCAGATTAGTATCCCCATTTATTGACTTATTATTCGTTATTTGGATAGTTCGGGATTTTGGTGAGCCAGCGAGTCGGGAATTTGATTCTTCAGTTTAGATCGACATTGCGAGGTGAGTTATCCTCACTATACTCAAGGGTCTAAGGCACCAAGGCGGCCCTTTGGATTGTTATCGTAGTTATCTTGTGATTACGTGCTGTGATGCTATGTTAGATCTGTATTTTGGTTTTAGGATGATGTTATGATCAGTGCTCTGTTAGGTCTGTATGACTATCTGTATGTGCTAGTTTACATGGTTTAAAGGATCTTAGGCTAAAGGGTTGGGTTCTTCTTCGCGGCTCTTGTCTGAGTATAACCGTTGTGGAATCAAGTCCTTTAGCCTAAGATTGTTTACACTGTAGGGCGTGTATGCTTAGTGACCTGTAGTTTGGTCTGACTGTCTGTATGCTGGTAGGAGATTACCTGTTATATGTGCACATGATTGATTGGTAGTTGAGGGTATTCCATCCCGAGGATGATATGACCCTAGTATGTTGTCTTTATAGACTGTTATATGGTTATCTGATATAGGTGCACATGTTTGATTGGTTATGCGATTTCCAACCCGATGGTTGCGGGCCGAGAGTATTCCATCCCGAGGATGATTGGATTCATAGCATGTGGGCATTCCAACCTGATGGTTGTGGGCCTGGGGAATTCCATCCCGATGGATGATTGGACCCATATTATCTGTTATATATGTATTGTGTGTGGGCATTCCAACCCGATGGTTATGAGCCGAGAGTATTCCATCCCGAGGATGATTGGACTCGTAGTAGGTGGGCATTCCAACCTGATGGTTGAGGGCCTGGGGGTATTCCAACCCGATGGTTGATTGGACCAATAGTATGTTGGCATTCCAACCCGATGGTTGAGGGGCCTGGGGTATTCCATCCCGACGGATGATTGGACCCATAGTATGTTGTTTGTTATTATATGTGTATTATTGTGTGTATGGGTATTTTGGGGGTAACTCACTAAGCCTTCGAGCTTACATTTATCGGTTATTGTTTCAGGTGCAGCGGATGACCGCGGGAAGGCGAAGGCGTGACCGTACACATCCTCAGTTCATGATTTGGATTTCTGGGATACTCTGATACGAAACTATTTTGGAAACTTTTTGTAATAACTCATGATTTTAATTTTTTGAAAAAGTTTTAAATTGGCTTGATTTTTATGGACGTTACACCAAAAGCCTACAAAACACCTCATGCAAAAAAGAAAGTACCCGATATGATCCAAGATAAAGAACGAGATAGAATAAGCAATCCAATAATAATAAAAAGGACTAAAAATGTTAAAACAAACTATTAAAAATAAGGAAATAAAATAAACTATCAAATCACCCCAAACTTAAACCTTACTTGTCCTCATGTAAGAACAAGACTAAAATGAGATCGCGATAAACTAAGATAAAAAGGAAAAAGAAAGATACCATTGAATTTGGTCAAATTCAGTCAACATGGTAAGAATCAACCTTGAATGGACCCTACACATCTTCCAAATTTTCCCCACTTTAGAGCCATAAACTACATTCTCGAACAACTTAAAGGGCGAATATATATCATCTAAGGGTGGCAGCCAGTAGAATGTACAAGACAAATGAAACAAGGGATGCGCCCAATGAGGGAACTATACAATAATGCAGACCATAATGCATGAAGGAAATGTGCCTCTTCATAGACGATGATTCCTACATTGGTCAGGCTAAGCGTATCATAACCAAATAGGGCTTTACAACACGACCTCCGTACAAACATCCGCTTTCGGGGGTTTCTCCATTGTACTATCCTTTATATTCTACCGTCTCACCTTCATTGTGTTTTCTCACCAAAATAAAAAAGGAAAAAATACAACTCAATCTAAGAAATAGACACAATACATCCTAAATCTTCATCCTTCAACTTCTGTTATTTGGTCTTCAATTTCTTTGCTTCTTGATTTTCTGTCTTTGTATTTCTCTCCTCTTCTGTTATTCATTTTTTGTTTGTTTTCTTATTATCTTTCTTCTTTGAAGGTCTAAGGAATTTCACCATATAACAAAACACTCTAATAATGTGAAATAGGAGTAATAGATAGAGGCTAATATGAACACCTAATGATCATTGACAATATGTCAAGATATACTAAAAAGGCTGGATATGACTCAAATAATTGGTGTTACCGAAAAAACTTGGTCCAAAAAATATGAATTGGGGGACCCACCTTCGAGTTCATCAATTTAGGACGAGATGAACAGAACCTATCTGACTATCTACTCTAGGCCCCTAGAAAAATTTGCATATCTTAAAATGATGGTAAGAATCTAATTAAGCAAGGCTCGGGCAAAACTCGAGAGTACTAAGGAGTATTCCCCCAAAACCAAGATGCGATTATTCAATGTCTTCAAATACCTTACATGGCTAATATTTTCTTGCAAACATCATCCTTACTAACCACTTCCTTCCGCATCTAAACCCAATTCAGCTACCTGCATCTGACCCCCACACAAGTACTCCTAAAGTGGTTTGTGAGGCTCAAAGTGTGTCCTATTTGTCCAATACAAGGAATTCCATATCAAGACTAAGGACCAATCTATGATTCAATACTTATGACTCGACACTGTGGTACTTGTAGGGATGAGAAGACAAGAGAGAACAAAGATGCATGAAGAGCTAAGCTAGAATGCAACTAAAAAGTCTGAAAATTTGAAAAGAAAGAAACAAAATACGCAATATTTCTGAATTTTTTATGCAAATTTTCAAATGACCTAAATGAATTACTCTAAATGAAACTATATTGTTACGTATCGATTTTCAAGGAAAAATTTTCATTTTTATAAAACAACATTTCATTTATTCGTGACAAATACCATTGTTTTACAACAGTCATTTGTTTTATTTTTAGAGCATATGTGGAAGCAGGTTCCCAATGCGTGTGTACGTTCGAGCTTCACCCTTCTTATTAACTGATGGAGTACCTGAAAATATATAATATCAACTGGGTAAGCACGAAGTTTAGTTAGTTCCCCAAAATACCATATACCACAATACTTATACAATACATACACATAATAGCTTTCAACATACAGCTAGTCCGCCCCTTTTTTCCTGTAGCATATAGCTGGACTGGACTTTGGCCTTTAGCATAAAGCTAGTCCGCCCGAGTCTATTGGCTTTCAACACAAGGCTGGTCCGTCCTTAACTCCCTACATAATATATCAATATATCTAAAAAATACAACAAGCAATAATCCAATACTACTGACAACTAACATAACCAGCCTAGTGGCATACTATAGGGTAACTATATCCTAACATACAAATGATATATATTAGAGCATCATAATATAGTGAGAAAAATCACTTGGACAGTTACTCCGAATATTAATAGCTATTCAGACGATCCCACTGACAAGCAATGAGCCTAACGAGTATTAACCTATAATACTATAAGTTATTAGATCCTAAGGGAATCTGGTGATGTAGGATAGACCTATCACTAATCCCAATGAACACTGATAGCTCTATCAAGTAAGGAATTGCCAGACATGACAGTTGGGAGGCAGGACCATTTCAACATATAACCTTTCTGAAATCCAACAACGAAGCCAAAGTTTCCTACTATCTTTATATTGACGGAATCATATCAGCAAGATCTTCAATTCTCGTTTATATTATTTTTCCTAATAATCTATTAATCTATGATTCAATTTTTGTGCCCGCACTACCGCATTGTAACTTCAAAAAATCATAACTTCCTCTTATGAAGTCAGATTTGGACGTTCTCTATATGCACACTCTTGGTTTAACAACCACTACGACTTTGTTTTAGATCTCTTAGGCTAAAAAGTAATTTGTAAAAAAAAATCACTTTTTACGATACACTGAGCCATGTCGGTTTAATCGCAGAACTTCAAAGCATAACCTCTTCATACGAAGTCGAATTCGGGCATTCTATATATCCACATAAATCATATTGACATTTCCTACACGTTTACGACGATTACTTTGACTAAAAAGTAATATATCTCTACTTCAAATTCTTGTAAATGGCGGTTTATATTGAATCCTACGGAATAGTAAAAATGGGGTGTTACATATATACAACCAAAAATGTATACAAAATAAAAGATAAAAATACCTCACCCCAAGCTTAAAATTAAGCATTGCCGTTAATTCTTAGAATGAGAGTAAGGAAGGATCATACCGAGATCAAGGTGGTGTAGGCCCGCGAGGACGGTAAGAAACAACACATGGGTTGTGCATTGATGTGTGGGTGGAGGATTAGGCCGCACAAGTTTGCATGGGTACCCTCACAGAGCTGTGTAGGTGAAGGTCTTGGTCGCGCAATGTTGCATGGGTGGGAGAGCTGGGCACGTAAAATTGCGCGGGTAGGGGATCGGTCACGCAACGACATCAGAAAACATCCCATTTTAAGCATTTTAGAGCTGCAGATTGTGCGAGTGAGGTCTAGGTTGCGTAAATTTGCACAAGTGGCCACCCATGTTGCGCAAATTGCTGATTTCTTGACATTTTTATTCTTTTTCACTCCATAAACTCCGATTTTCTTCCAAACTTCACCAACATCATTGCTAAACCTCAAGATGCTAATTTTGACAAACTTCAAGCCTATAAACATCCAAACTTTAAGTGGATATTATTTATTCACAATGTGTCACACCCCAAACCAAGATGGCGGAAACATTCGGGGGCGGAGGACGTCATGTACAGTATCATAACAATGCACAATAGTAAAACAAGCAACAACATCCATTGCATTAAGAGAGTATCAACATTTTAGTTGGTGAGTTCATAAGTATTTGGTGTTAAGTGTTTGTAGTTGTATCTTGAAAATGTTTGTATTTGTTTAGTGAAATGTTTGTATACTTCCCAGAAAATCCTATATTTTCTTCTTAAAAATTAAAAGTAGTCTTCTACCCAAGACCCGACTGTTTTGTATGTTTGTTCTCTTGTAATATTGTAAAATGCATGTTTGTACTTGAAATAGTATAAAATGTATGTTTGTACTTGAAATAGTATAAAAATGTATGTTTTCCATATTTGTAAACCATCTTTACTAGAAAAACAGTATGCATTTTTCATGTGAGAATATCACTGTATGAATGTAATGGAAAATGAAGATTTATAGTAGATTTTTGTAAAATACACTATTGATGCATTAACTACCTTGTAACCAAACTAGTTAATTAAGGTTAAAATGTGATTAGGTTATAACCATGCTTGATTGACTAGTATAAAACACGACATTCTTCAGGCGTCGATAATGATATGACATTTGTCACCCGTAGACCTGCAGGTCCCACTGTAGCTAGCAGCAAGGTGTGGGATGGTCAATCCCGTATAGATCTATACACAAACTCATGCTCTCCCTCCAGGAGACTCTGGTTACAAAACGTGACATAGCAAGAATATTGTTATGCCATGAAATAGTATCTCACATTTTAGATATCTTGTTCACGTATAATATGTAAGTTCCTTTTTGTTCTTGTAAATGAATAATATACTTTGTAATGAATAGTAATAGTGTGTATGTATTGATTCATGTATTGTTCCTCTGTTCTAGAAAATAGTATGTATTGATCCTCTAAACTATACCTATTATAGTTTACTAGTATGTTTGTTTGAACTGTAAATTATTTGGAGAAAAGACTCAATTGCGTAACATATGCAACTGAGTTAAGTATGTTCTTTGAAAATGGGATTTAATATTCATGTATATATTTAGCATGTATAATTTGTTGGATTAATGTCTAAGTCCATAACTATAATTGGTAAGACTTGACCCGACCCGGCATGGTCCATTTGGGTTGCATGGCATCATGCATTTGGATAGACTATAATGAGAGAAATAACATTTAAGGTTTGTTAATATATTATAAGTTATAATATATTAATAAGATTATTTAATTAGTATTGATCAAGAATTAATCTAGAATTAATTAAGTGATCAAAAGAAGACTAATTAAATATATGGGTTGATTGTGTAAATCACCCATACTTGTATAGTGGGCTAATGCTCCATGGATTGTCAAGTTGGGCTAAAACCCATAAGATGCTCCATGGATGCTCCATGGTATGTTTGAACCCATGGATCCAAGGAAATGGAAAGCCATGACAATTAGGGTTTACCCTAATTGTCACTAACTATATAATGATCTTATTCTTGGAGAAAATCGGCCACTATGTGTGATAGAAAGGGCTAGCCGATTTGATGAAGTGTTCCAATTCTCTCAAGTTATTCCAAGTGTATTTGGTGTTGTGTGAACCATTTGAGGTGTCACACTTGGGGCACTAGGCACTCAAGCTTCATGAAGTCATTCTACATCAAAGAGGTATGTAATTCTAACTTGATATATTCATATGAATCAATGTTATTATGCTAGTTAGGATGAATACCTTGGAAAGTTCATATTTGCATGTATAATAGAGAAAACATAGATCCAAGGTATTTAGCGTTGCATGTACACTTAGGAGTGTTAGAATGCTCAAAACCCAACAGTGGTATCAGAGCCTAGGCTTGTTTTCACTTATACTTGATGCAGACTTGTTTTTTTAAAGCTGAAACTGTCCAGACCATAAAACTCGACGAGTTTATGCAAAAAACTCGACGAGTTCATCATTTTGGGCATGAACTAGACGAGTTCCTCAAGGAACTCGACGAGTTTTGGGTGCTGACAACTTGTTGTTTGATGTTTTTGGCTGGAATTGGACTAGGAACATTACCCTAAGCTGTTTTTGAACTTGTAAACCTATTTTGATGTGGTAATGTTGATGCTAATCCAATTTCAAAGATAATTGTCAATAGATTCATGTTTTGTATTAGTTTAAGGATTAGGCTAATTACATGAAAAAGTTTGATTGAATTATGTTGTTCTTATGAGTTACTTAGATTAATAGGAAAGTTATGTGAAATTGTTGTTTTCAATCCATTTTAATCTAAGAGTTGATTCTAAAATGTGTTTTTGTAACTTGTCCTCAAGTTACATGAAAAGTCACATGTAAGAATCATAAAACTCATAAATATTTCATAATATATGAATAAAGGAAAAGTTACATTCTTTTAATAGTTTAAAGTCTTCCATAACTTGTCCTCAAGTTATGGAACTTGAAGAGTTTTTTAATTAAAACTACTTTAAACACATAAGTTATGGAATTGAATAGTTTTGAATAGTTTCAAAACTTGCCCTCAAGTTTTGGAATTTGAAAAGTTTTCCCTTATGAATACTTTAATTCCAAGTTAAGCCCTTAGAATTTTAAAAGTTAAAATTCAATCCTTATACTTTATAATATTATAAGTTAATAATATATATATGTGTATAAGAGCAAGTCAGTCTTACCATTAGTAGGCCTCATTCACGAAGCCGGTCTATAAGGGGGGTATAAGGTTGTTGCCTATAAAATGGCAGCTTAATGGGTGTCCACTCTCACCCACCGCTTCCTTGACTGGTGGAGGGTCGTTAGCCGAACAGGTAGGACAAGGACTATAATTCTCCCTTCATTAAAAGTATTAATGATAAATACTAAGTAACTAAACACTTATTAATTCCCAATCTTAGTTATTTAGGAAAATGTGAATAAGGTGCTAATCCATGAAATTACACTTTGCACTTTGTTTAAACCGTTAGTGGAGCGTGTGTGGTTAACCGTCACTCTAACCTGGGTTTAACAAGGTAGGCAAAGGGTAACTTAATATTTATCATAGTATCGGTGGAGCGTGTGTGGTTAACCGGCACATCGTTTGAGGGGTAAATATTAAGGGTACCAAGTATATTTGCATGGTTATTCACACCTTGTTTTGTGATCCTCGGCATCCCAGTCACAAAACCTGAAGGGCACACTCGAGATTGAAACATGCCATTGAACAGTTCAATGAATCTCAAAAAGATCTAGGAGTTTCAAATCCAATTAAAAACCTAATAAATTATTTCGTTTATCTTGATGGAAATTGGTGAATCGTCATTCACCTACCTTCAAATATTTTATAGCCTGGATTACGGCATCCCTCTTCCAAGTTATAAAAGTATTGTGTTGGGTCCTAGCCTTAATATCTCATATTGGGTGTTATATTAAGGACTTTAAATCAACTATCTTGAATATCTCCCAAAAGATGTCTAGTTCAGACATCTATGATCTTCCCAAATCTCTTGGAACTTCACTTCCTCCACCTCCTCCAATTATTCTCCCTAACCCACAAGTTTAAGGTCACTCAAGCCCTATTGGCAAGCAAGGTCTAGGTGTGATCGCATCTTGGAGATGAAGTCACATAATGACAAGCCGGAAGAGTTGGGTGTCAAACTCTTAAGAAAGTTGGATGCTTAATCACTTTCTAAGTCACATAGCGAGTTCCTTTGGGACTCCTATGAAACAGACTATGACATGACCCTTAAAGATCTTATCTATTTGCTTGGTGCTGCTGAATCAGCAATGATTTGGAACGCTAGTAAAGCAAATTTGATTAGAAGATCAACCTCCTAAACTTCCATGGACTTTGAAAATGGTAACATTGGATATCCATAAAAGCCTTCTCATCCCAAAGAGAGGGTTTGACCATAGTCAACTAGGTTGACAAAATGGTAAAGAGAAAGGCTAAGTCTGCGATAGTCCTATGTACCATTCCCAGTGAGTCCATATGTTTCTCTTGCCAAAGGAAGGGGCATTGATTGCGAAGCTGCCCATTTACCTGAAACATCATAAGGTTGATCAAATCAAGAAGTTTGACTCTGCTTCAGGTAAAGTCCACTATCTAACTCTGTTAAGTTTCTATTATGAGATTCTTACATGATGTGACTGGGTCACATGTTGATGTTTTAAGAATCAAAGAAAAGTGAAGAAACTTAAAGGAAGTATATGCTGATTCTGATCGCGAAGATGGATTTCAATCGCATGGTTCGGTGATCAGAATTTTTGAGCTACTGCTTAAGAGTTGTGATAGATTGCTTAGGAATAGATAACAACATAGTTTTCATATGCATTTGCATTGTAAGGATAAGTTTTTCCGCAAGTTTTAAATAAAAAAGTTTTGTTTTATTTATTTTATATGTATCCTTACAGTGGAATTTGTGGAAAATTGTTGTTTATATGATTCCATTGATAGTAACATCGGAATATGAAATTGATTCTTTCATTTGTGGTAGTGTCTAAATTTATCAAATAATGAAAGATTCTCATCATCCAAGTTCTCAATTGGACCGAAACTTGGAATCATGCAAGTTGTATAGTATGATAAATGAGAACTTTCAGCTTTGGAAAAGTTAAGACTAATTCCTTGTTCACATGTATATGTGAGTCAAGTAAAGGACTAAAGGGATCAAGTACACATTCTTGTGCACTGGTCATGTCCACCACAAAGATCGATAAGACTATTCGTCATGATTTACTAAAGTTTAGTAAATATGGTTATACTTATAAGTTTAAGTATAATTCTGAAGCATTGGAAAAGTCTCAATGTATGGAAGAACGAATGAGAAGAATCAAATTAGGCAGAAAGATAAAAGTTTCTCAAATCTGAAAAGATGGGAGAGTACTTTAGTATCATGTTTTGTGATCATCTTAATGATTAAAGAACCACATCACAATTGTTCTTCTAAGGACATCTTAGTGCATTCTTATGACTAAGAAGAGGAGTCATGAATTGTTGAAATGGTTAAATCAAGAAGATGAGCCATACTTCGTTTCAAAACAACTCTTAGAGTGATACTCCAAGACTATAAGTTGAGTGACATATCTTAAAGAAAGGTTTAAAACACTTGTCAAATGTAAGAGTAAAAGTGTCCTACTCTTGCACATTTGAAATTGGTAAGTTGTGATGTTTTGGGTTAAACAAAGACCAACTTAGGCCAAGTGTGTGAAGTGTTTGTCTTGATAAAGAAGCTGCACTATCTCTTGAATATTTGGCAAGATAGTCTTATATGTCAAGAGGACAGTGGGAGTCTTAGAGATTCTGAAAGCTTCAAGGTCTAATCAAGAATAATAACCTGTCGTTTAACACTAGCACACGACGTGAGGTTTATAACCTATCGTGTTGACATATTTCTATTTCTGTGCCCATTCCAGTTAAAGTTGGCTTTGCATATGAGTTCTTAGAGTTCTCAATTGGTTGCATAACAACTTGGAAGAAATGGCAGGCCCTTGAGCTGCCAGGTGGCAAGAAATTCAGATTGAGTTCAGTCCATATGAGTTTGGATTTGTCATTAACCGTGTCTTGTGATTATGGTTTTGACAGATTCACATGGATAATAACACATACACTATACAATCTAAGGGTCATAAGGTTTCTCTCCGATTCATGACAATGATGGTGAGAAAACACTTCCACCAAGTAGATTTGAAGCAGATGGCAAAAGGTCTAAACAATTGAGACTATGATTACGACATCCCTTTTCATAGTTCTGAAATTGTTTAGACACACATGCATGCTATCTAAGGAAAGGTGTATGAGTTTGATAAAGTTCTTTATCAAAGCATCTCATATCAGAAGTCTGAACTTTGGTAAGGAAGTCAATAAAGTATTGATTTCTAGAAGTCCAGCTGATTTCTGAGTACATATCAAAGCTAGTGGGAGCATAAGTGTTATGCTAATAATCATCATGTTAGTGGGAGCATGATAATTATTGTTAGTGTTGCAAGTTAGCAATGTTAATTATAGAAAACAAAAGTTTCAATTCGTGAAGTTGCAGGTGTTGAAAAAGTTGTTTTGCTATAATTAAGGGAGAGGATATACTTCATTTCAGTTCTAAAGGCTTAGATTGAGATCTTAATCATATTTAGTCAAGAATATATATGAATTTCATGTTGGATTGGTTCAACTTAAGGAAATTCTATATATTGCGTTCTCAAAATTCGATTATGATTACGAAATCCCTCTTCATAGTCAAATTTAGAGAACATGGCAAATAAAATTTTTTGTAGCAAAAGACTGGTCTAGAATCATGTGTTTATGTGAGACATGATGAATCGTGTCCCATTTGCTTTGGGTACAGGATCGATTGCATGTGCTATAATATTTATCCTTTCTAAAATTTTCAAAATGCCTGGGGCATTAAGAAGGGAAAAGGTCTACAATTGGATATAACTAAAATGATTAAGCAATTGTCGAGGACAGTCTAAGGTTTACCAAAGATTGGTTGCTCAGGGACAGTTGGAAGTATAGTGCTAATTTTGGAAGGACCATATTGACATATTCTGAAAAGAGGCATCTCTCGTTCAGAAGTGATAGTCAAAATGAGAATATGGAGTTGTCTCCATAGGTGGAAGTTATCTGTGTAACATTAGAAAACTTAATGCAAGAAGCATATTCAAAGCAATGTACTTTGAATATGAGACTTAGTTTCCATGGAGTTGAACTCCATTGGAATACCTTATAATGACTGCTGACAAGTCTTTGTGACTTTGTACATATTCATTACAGGAGGGTCAGTGCATATAAGTTTAAAGTCTAAACAGATTTCGATAAATGATAGGAATTTGGAATTCTTACATTTTTTGATAAGGATTTGGGAGTGTGAAAAGAGAATCATTGAAAGTATGTTCAATCGATCTAGTTCACAAAGTAAGGATCATAGACAAACATAGAGTGCATACTTGGTGTAAGGCAAAGCTATTGTTTAAGAAAAACATAGTGTACATGCTTGGAGCATGGGACAACTAGTGTTTTTAATTCAAGTATAAAGTTGATAAAACCGAAACAATGAATAATGAGTAATCAGTATGGTGATAAATAAAAGTGTTTATTTATATTCATAGGGTTTGATACCATATTTGATTCATTTATTCTTGTGTTTCTCTTTGCATGTTTTGACTTCCAGAATAACTAAGTCGCTCTTCCTGAATGATTAAGTTATTCAAACCATCCACAGTCGGTCATATGTTGGAAGTAGATATGAATCAAGACTGTCATGAGTTGGCTTGTAAAGGTCCAAGTTGGTGGACAAAGTGGTGCTACAACACTCATGAGTGCTCATAAGTTCTGAGTATTGGAGTCAACTCACGCTCATTTGAATCACTTCATGGGTTTTATCACGAGTGATCATGAGACGATAATATCTTATATTCTTCAAACCTAGAGATATGAGTTGTTACTATGAGTTGGTTGTACATTGATTGCACGAAAACGCATTGGTAACTCGATGTTATAAAATGTGCCTTTGTGTATGATTCAACAAGTAGTAGAACAAGCCATATGAGTCGAAGTTTATCCATTCCTTTTACCTTAAGGATATAAGCGATATTCGTGGGCCCCTCGATGATTTAGCGATGACACATGTGAGTGCTTGGCCAAGCCAGGACTGATTTGATTTGTTCAACCAGTCAGTCATCATAAATCGAAAATCAGGAAACAACAAATGGACAGAGAGAATGATTTATAATCCATGTCTCAGTCCATATGATATCTAGAATGGAGGAGTATATGATCTCTTATCTAATGGACAAGTCATTGACAGAGGTCAGAGATCATCGGCAAGGTTATAGTTCGACGGAAGCTTTTGAGAGCTACGATTGCCAGTCGGTTCGTGAAGTCATACGTAATAATAGTTTTAGACTTATCCAAGTGGGAGACTGTTGGATTAATGTCTAAGTCCATAACTATAATTGGTAAGACTTGACCCGACCGGGCATGGTCCATTTGGGTTGCATGGCATCATGCATTTGGATAGACTATAATGAGAGAAATAACACTTAAGGTTTGTTAATATATTATAAGTTATAATATATTAATAAGATTATTTAATTAGTATTGATCAAGAATTAATCTAGAATTAATTAAGTGATCAAAAGAAGACTAATTAAATATATGGGTTGATTGTGTAAATCACCCATACTTGTATAGTGGGCTAATGCTCCATGGATTGTCAAGTTGGGCTAAAACCCATAAGATGCTCCATGGATGCTCCATGGTATGTTTAAACCCATGGATCCAAGGAAATGGAAAGCCATGACAATTAGGGTTTACCCTAATTGTCACTAACTATATAATGATCTTATTCTTGGAGAAAATCGGCCACTATGTGTGATATAAAGGGCTAGCCGATTTGATGAAGTGTTCCAATTCTCTCAAGTTATTCCAAGTGTATTTGGTGTTGTGTGAACCATTTGAGGTGTTACACTTGGGGCACTAGGCACTCAAGCTTCATGAAGTCATTCTACATCAAAGAGGTATGTAATTCTAACTTGATATATTCATATGAATCAATGTTATTATGCTAGTTAGGATGAATACCTTGGAAAGTTCATATTTGCATGTATAATAGAGAAAACATAGATCCAAGGTATTTAGCGTTGCATGTACACTTAGGAGTGTTAGAATGCTCAAAACCCAACATAATTATGATTTAACCGACAGTCGGACTAGTGATCCTACCCTAAGGCCACAACCAAACAAGGAACAGGAGTCAAGGTATTTAGCAATAGTCCTAAGTCCGTTAAAGCATCCTTATACATAAATATATAAATGAATACGATTTTGATATTAAACAGCAAATCTAACATAGTTTGAAAGAGTTTGAAAATGATTTTAACAACATTTAAAAGCATAAGATATCCTTTGTTTGTTTGTCTTCACATGTAAATGTTAACACAAATAAATTGTGTTCTACTTGTATCCCCCCTAAAAGCATTTAAAAAGGTAAATTGTAGGGGTATGAACTCACCTTATGTGAGTGATTCGTTTGAAGGTTCGATATAGGATGTTATTTCCACGAGTGAAGTCCCGTAGCAACACCGAGTCCTAATTAGCATTTTATGTAATATATATGTATACAATTAGTGTATATAAACATAAGAATGATAAGGAATTGGACTAATTTGTAAGTTTAACTTACAAATAAGAGTGTTAGAAGCAAAATGGAAGGCTGCTAGGTGTTTACGGCCAGCCCCAAGAGTTTACGGTCCAAGAAGATCTTGGTGTTTTTGGGTTTACGGTTGGGTGTTCTTGATGAAATGAAGGAGATTCAAGGGTTTACAGCCCAATGATCTTGATGAATGAAGAACACTTGAAGATCCAAAAAAGATCCTAAGAAGATTCAAAGGATTGAAGGATGATAGTTGAGAGAGAGAAAAGGTGTTTACGGTTGGGTGTGTTTTTGGTTGGAAAAGAAGAACTGAGGAGGAGCTCACGGTCCAGCCCCTATATAGGGTCAAAAACTGATGGGACACCTTCGTTGGTTACCACACCGAATAGATAAGACCGAGGTTTACGGCTACGAACCTCGTTTGCGGCCGTGAACTGTTTTCGGTCCGAAGTCTCAAGCTATGCGAGGGTTTGCGGCTCGGATGCAGGTTTTCGGTTCCAAATGTTTTCCCTCCAGAGCACACAACACTTTTGAATACAAAGTTTATACACCCATAACTCATTAATCTAACCAAATTAAGATAATTAAAGAAATAAGTTTGACATTTATTTGATATGTTTGACTTTCGTTGACCAAGATTGACTTTTACAAGATTTAAAATTACGGGTTGTCACACAATGTATTTATTAAATGTCTTTGCCAAGACATAGTTCCGCTTCCTTTAACCTTCATAAACCGGGGTTTGCAATGTTAGGTTGTCGAATTCTCCCGTGTGAAATCCTTCAGAAAATGGTTTCAAATGGTGTCCATTCACGTTGAAGATTTGATTTGTTTCCAAACTTTTGATTTCGACCGCACCATGATCAAACACTTTTGCATCGAGATCACAATTTTCCCAAAAATAGCTTTAAGCGTGAGTAATAAAGTAGAACCTTTTGACCCATAACAAAATGTTCTTGGGTTATGTACTTTTCATGAAACGCCTTTGTCTTCTCTTTGTACCTTGTGAACCTTTTGATTATCTTCTTCTTGACCACTTCTATCATTGGAGGATTCAATCTTCCTTGAGCCTCTCTCTTACGTTTGCAATCATCTTCCATAAGAATCTTGTGCGTACATACATTAGGGATTATTCCCTTTATGTCCGCTATTGTCCACCCCATGGCCTCTTTGTGATCTTCCAATACTTTAACCAAATGGTCTTTTTTAAAAGCTTTCAATTGGGAGGAGATGATCACCAAAAGAGTCTCATCTTTACCTAGGTAAGCATACTTCAAGTGGCAAGGTAAGACTTTCAATTCAAGTACGGGTGGGTGTATAATGGAAGGAGGCATCTTGTTGGGTGAATGAGACAAGGCAACTCGAGAGACATTTTCTTTGTTGACTTGCTGACTTCCAAAGTCTTAATAATCTCTTCACTTTGGATCCCAATGTATACATATCCAATTTTTCCTTCAAACTCTCACAATCAAGAGTCATGTTGAGTACCATCTTTAAAATATCCTTATGAGATAAATCCAAAACTTATTGGGTTATTGGCTCAATCAAATCAACACGATATAATGGAGAAATGTTGGTAGGGTACCTTATGACTTCAAAGATGTTGAAGTGAATGGTCTCTCCATCAAACTCCATGGTGATTTTCCCGTTATGGACATCAATTATAGTGTGAGCAGTATTCATGAAAGGTCCTACAAGGAGGATCATAGTTGATTTAGAGGGAGTCTTTTCTTCTAGATTAATAACATAGAAATCCGCAGGAAAGACAAGTTAATTTACTTGTACTAAGTACATCCTCCAACACACCTCTTGGAAACACACTTGACTTGGCCGCTAATTGGATGATTACTCCGGTTTCTTCCAAAGGTCTAACATTGAGAGATTGAAAGACCGAATATGGCATCAAATTGATTGATGGTACTTTCAACATGCAAAAAACCAATAGTACAAGGGATATCAAACATTCCTGGATCCTTGCGTTTGGGAGGTAACTTCATTTGGATAACCACAGACACATCTACATTAACTTGGAGCTTTTCATTCGCTTTAAACTTCCTCTTGTTGGTGGATAACTCCTTGGAAAATTTCACATAACCTGAAATTTGCTTAATGGCATCCAATAGTGGAATGTTGATTTGGACCTTGCGGAAAGTTTCAAAAAATTCTTTCTCATCCTCCTTTTTCTTTGAGACGGATAGCCGAGACGGGAAGGGTGGTGGTACAACCAATGGATTGATAGGCTTGTTAGAAGATTTGGTTTGATCAATGTTTGACACATCTGATTCCTTTGGAGGTACTACAACCTTTGAAGGTTCAACAAAAATAACCTCATATTCTTCTTCTCTTGACTCTTTTTTGGGGCTACTTTATCCAATTATTTCCCAATTTTATAGGTTATTGCACTCACATTGGGATTCTTTTTGGTTTGAGATGGGAGTTTACCCAGTTGTTCCATCTTGTTGAGAGCGATGACCAAGTCTCTAGTTTGTGCTTGAATGTTGGAGAATGTGTTCTTTGTCTCTTGTTGACATTGTGTTTGGCTTTGATTAAGAGAAGTGATGAGTTCTTGAAGATTCATTTGATGGTTACCACTTGATTGACCTTGTTTTTGAGGTTGTTGGTATTGTGGAAGGGGATGAGATGTTTGTCGAGTTGCATATTGTTGTTGGGTATGTTGTAGAAATGGAGGTTTTTGGGATGGATATTGTGGATATTGAGGTCTCATCAAAGTATGTGGTGGGTTTTGCTTTTGTAGGTATTGGTTTTTTGGTTTATTCCTCTAATTCGGATTGTATGTGTTTTGAAATCCTGTGTTTCTTGGTTGTCCTTGATATCCTCCCATTGTATTAACATCTTCCGGTTCACTTCCAAGTGTGGGGCACTTATCCGTATAATGCCCCATCATGTCACAAAGACTACAAAACATCAAATGTTGACCACTTACCACCACTATTTGACTCAAAACATTAGTCAAATCTAAGAGTTTTGATTCCAAGTGTTGGGTATTGCTAACTTCACCAACAACTTGTGAGGAACTTTTCTTCATGTCATTTCGAGACCTAAAGTTTCTTTGATTTTGAAAAATGGTACCAAAAAGTGATCTTATCTCTTGAGGTGTCTTGTTAAATATGTCACCGCCACTTGAAGACGTAGTTATTCGGGTATATTGTGTTGAGGACAACTTGTACACAAAATTTTGAATCGCTCCCAAAAATCATGAAAAGTCATATTTTCCTATTGACGAATCCCTAAAATGTCACTCCTTTGACTTGATATTCGAGAGGTGGGAGAGAACTTGCTACTGAAGGCTTTGAATAACTCTTCTCATGTGTGAATAGATCCTGGTGGTAAGTTAAATAACCACTATCTAGCTTTATCTTCCAAGGTGAGAGGGAATGTGGTTAGCTTGAAATCATCCCATATCACATGTTCGAGAAACATACTAACACATATCATATGAAAGGACTTCAAATTCATTTGAGTATCTATTCTATCCAATCCATAGAACTTGGTGAGTTGATGTATGAAACTCGAATTCAATTCAATCCCTCGACGGTTTGTAGGATAAACAATACCAAAAGATGTGTGAGTAACATTTGTTTCCATCATTTGTCTAAGTTCCAAATCTTGAGGGGGATTGGGTGGATTGGGGTTATTGGGATTTTGTTGCATGTAATTGGGAGGTTGTTGGTATGGTTGGTATGAGTATTGTTGGTGATTGAACATTTGTGGTGGGGTTGGTATATAGGATATGGGTTGTAGAGGGGTTGTTGTTGTGGGTACATAGGGTATTAGTACATTGAAGGTTGTTGGTAAATGGGTTGTTGTGGGTGATGTGCTTGTTGTTGTTGAAATTGAAGAGCATTGTTGTAAGGTTGATTGTTTTGGTTTTGTGGTTGTGGTTGTTGATTGTTGGGTTCATTTGGGTGAGGAGGGGGTTGATTCCAAGTTGGCATATCTATGAGAGGTTCTTGATGTTATTATTGTTGTCTTGGTTGTTGGGGGTGGAGTATTGGCATCTTGATTGTTTGAGTTTGGGTTAGGATTGTGAGGTAGAGTTTGATTCATGGCTATGTAGTTTTTAAATGGAATATCTTCAAAGATATGACCAAAAATTGGAGAACTCGGCTTGGTGTCGGTATCACTTAAAGTATGAACTTGGTATTCTATGTTGATTAGTGGAGAAGAGGAAGAAGCTTGAACGAGTTGTTGTTTTACTTTTTTTTGGCTAACTTTTTCAATCTTTTTTTCTTATTTTTCAATCCGGGGATTGTAGAGTAGTTCACCGGTACTTGTAGACCTAGGCATAAACAATCAAATTACAATAACCTATTTCCCCGACAACGACGCCAAAAATTGGTGTGATGTCACGTCCACCAAGCAAATTACACCCTTTGCTTTCATATAAAATGTAATATAGTAGTAAAAGGGGACCAATCCTTGGGAAAATGGTTGTATTCAATCACTAATGCAATCCAATTGAAAAATTAAAATAAAACTAACAAAATACAATTAAACTAAATAGGGGAGGGGGGGGGGGTATTTGTGATTGTTTGAAAACTAAAAGACTTAAAGAACTAAAATACTTTCAATCAATCAAGATGGTGAGATGCTCAAATGTTGGAGAGAACTAGTCAACTAAGACAATTCAACATAATGAACATTTGTGTGTTTATCATTAGGATTCAAAATGCAAGATTATCATTCATCCCAAATTGATTATAACAATCATGAATCAAGATTTGTCAAAATTCCACAAAGGTAGTATGGAGGTGGGGAATCCCACAACACACCTTCTTAATCAAAATCAAGGACTCAATTGAAGCAAATGAACCCAAGAAAATTGATTAGCCTTAAGAATTAAGGAATCCCCAATTCCTGGAGGATTTCAATGCTTACGCATTCCATAGAGGAGTCATGATCCATAAGCTAGAGATTATTTCTACCATCATAAAGCCATTGTTCTAAGTAAATTCAATGATTCATTGCCATATCAAAGAAAGAAACCAACAATTTCTCATTCAAGTACCAAGCTCATGATCAAAGTATTAAACAAGCATAAGAATTATGAACTAAGGATCAATAACATAAGATAAATGACACTCAAGCATGAAACCTTCAAAACCTACAAATATTCAAGGGTTTTAGCCCAAGTCAACCAAAATAAAGAGATTAGCCACTCATGGCAACAAGACAAGAATCATAAAAGTATTCTAAGATCAAGAGATTAACAATTACTAGAAGAATTAGAAGAATGTACATCTAGCTCTCAAAAATCACCTCTGAGGTGCTTCAATGGTGGAAAAATTGAAGTGTGGTTGCCAAACCTAACCCTAAGGTAAATGATGAGCCAAATGACAAAAATTCCCCTAATTGTTCAGTTATGCATGTACTCTCATAAACTTGTGTGGGTGAGACCCCGCCCTCACAAATAGTGCTGAAACACTATTGGCTCCTTTCTCTACTACTTCACCACACTACTCAAGATTCCCTTGTTCCCCTCCACACCTCACATGATTCAAATTTGGCCAATCAACTTCAAGCTTCAAATAGATAGTTCATGTATAATAACAAGAGTCCATGACCTATCTTTATAAGCCCACTTCATCCAACTCTTCAACATTTTAAGCCCAATTATTCTTTGATGGATCCGTAAAGCCAAATAACTCTTCGCAAGCCCACCAAGCCCATCTCCAAGCTAAACTGCAACCACATCGAGACTCTACAAGCCTACAAAACATCTAATGCAAAATAGAAAGTACCCAATATGATCCAAGATAAAGAAGAAGATAAAATAAGTAATGCATAATAATAAAAAGGACTAAAAATGTTGAAATAAACTATAAAAAAGAAGGAAATAAAATAAACTATCACAAACCTACCAAAACACATCATAATATCATCTTTAGGGAAAAAGGGATACCCCTAACAAAGTAAAATTACCATAATCGTGGGAGGTATTATTAAAAGACACTTTTACTCTTAACAACCCATTAGCTCATGCACTCTCTCGAGTATCCACATTCTAACCTGGCATTAGATTGTAATCTAAGTTTTCAATATTACAACTGACCTTAGTCTTTCTTTTGATAGTTCCAAGTCTTGGAGATTCTCACCTCTCAACCTGAAAATTCTCAAACTGTGTTGCATTCAGATATGTATATATATATATATATATATATATATATATATATATATATATATATATATATGAATTATTTTGTTTTTACAGGTTCCCTACTTCGACCAAATCACACCATTTTTGCCTAATTTCAGGATCTTTTTTTTCACTCATGTTGGAGGTCATTTAAAGTGATGTAGTCGCTCTATTTACACCACATACATGATTGCCAAAATCTTACATCCCATACACCCCTACTTAAATTAGATTTTTGAGGTATGTTGTTGTCGTGTGTGTGTTTGTCTGTGTGTGTGTATATATATATATATATATATATATACACACACACACAAAAACACACACATACACACATACACACGACAACAACAAACCTCGAAAATCTAATTTAAGTAGGGTGTATAGGAGGTAAGATGTTGGCAATCATGTCTGTGTTGTAGACCTCAACTCTCTCCTTGTTTTCCTTGTTTCAAGATCTTTTTTTCGGTCGTATTGTAGGTCATTTAAAGTGATGTAGTCGCTCTATCTACACCACAGACACGACTACCAACATCTTACCTCCCATATACCCTACTTAAATTAGATTTTCAAGGTCTGTTGATGTCGTGTGTGTGTGAGTATATATATATATATATATATATATATATATATATATATATATATATATATATATATATATGTACACACACACAACAACTTGTAAAATGTTATAATAGGCCTTTAACGTGTTTGTATATGAATGATGCAACATGTCTTATGTATGTCACCTTAGATCTAATGCATCATGTTTTTTTAAAACATGCAACATGTTTTAAAGTGTTTTATGTATTTAATCGGTAAAGCACTTTTAAACTGCAACAAGTGAAGCAGTTTATATTATAATGATTGTTGGACGATATGTACTAACAAAAATAGAAAGATAATATATACTCGTATTAAATTACACAATATGATTATAACTAAGGGTGAAAATTTGGACTTCTGCAAATCGGTCCAAGGTCCACGAATTTCTGCAAATCAGTCCGATCCGGTCCAAATACTCACCCCTATAATTGTATAGATAAACTAGCTTTCAGTAGGCTTCAACGAGTTGTGCTATATGCATTTAAAGTTGTACCGATGCAACGGATAGCAGGACCGGCCACAACTAGTCTGGTCCAAGGTCAACCAATTTTTTCCAAACCGGTCCGGTCCAAAAGCTACGGGTCTAGTCCGATTCGGTTTGATCCAAATTTTTACGCCTAATTGTAACACCTGAGTTCATGATATGTATGTTGTTCCGAATTAAACTGCTTAATTATCTGAAGTCTAAAAATCTGAAAAGCAGGGTGGGTCATTTAAAGGACACGATGCATCTCGACCCATGGTGTGATGACATTTTTAGGGTTTTGTGCATATTTAAGAGGTACAAATCCCTAGGGTTTCATCATTCACAACCTCCATCACTCCTTGAATGACCCTTATGAAACCCTAGCCTCCATT
This sequence comes from Lactuca virosa, assembly GCF_052849685.1. Classification (NCBI taxonomy): domain Eukaryota; kingdom Viridiplantae; phylum Streptophyta; class Magnoliopsida; order Asterales; family Asteraceae; genus Lactuca; species Lactuca virosa. Next base: position 39,477,426 of record NC_136434.1, read on the forward strand.
GTAGGGCTTTAAGCCCATCCTCTCTCCTTATATCCATTTTGGTGTGTTTTTTGGATCTAAAGTGAAGAAATCAAGAAACCTTCATTGTAGGGCTCCATTGTAGGGCTCCAACAAACCTTCACTTCTTTCACAAGAACCAATGAAAGGTGATTTTTTCATCTTATCCAAAAGACAAGATTCACATTCATCATCTAACCTTAGGTCAAATGATTCCAACACACCATCCTTTTGGATTTGGGCGATACGTTTCTTGTTAATGTGTCCAAGACGACAATGTCACAATCATGATTTGTCTATACCATTAGACGAATCAATATGAAATACATTATTACCTAAGTTGTCTACACACATCACAGTTTCATACACACTATCACAAGGTAAAGCTTCAAAATAAAAAATACCTTTTTTATAAGCAGAAATAGAACCATTATCATCATTAAAAGAATATCTAAAACCTTGTTTAAACAATGCATGAAAGGAAATAATGTTTCATGTCATTTCTGACGAGTAACAACAATTCAATAAATCTAAACTAACTCCATCACATAACACTAGACTATAAACTCCAATCTTGGTGACAGGTGAAGATTGCCTATTCCCCATGATCAAGTTTATTCTACCATGCTCCATGTCCTCACTTTTTTTCAACCCCTGCAAATTAGAACAAATGTGAATTCCACATCCTGTGTATCAAGGACCCAAGAACGAGAACATGATGAGTTATTAGATAAGATAGTGTATATACCTGCCGAAGTTGGCTTCACCTTGCCATCTTTGATATCTTGCAGATACTTTGGGAAGCTTCGTTTCCAATGCCCTTTTTCATTGTAGTAGAAGCAAGTGGCCTCTTTGGGATTAGAGACGGGGGGAACATCAGAACTGGATTTGCCTTTGGGTCTATTGCTTGATGACCCAGCTTGAGACTTTCCCTTCTAGTTTTTCTTAGGAGGACCTTTCCTCTTTTTCCCTTTCCCTTGACCACTGGCCATAACAGGAGAACTAGCAGGAGTGGAGGCAACACCTTTTACCTTCATCCCTACTTCAGCTATTTGTAGGAGGTTGTGGAATTGAGACAAAGTAGTTTCATTGTTGTTCAGATGATAGGTACAAATGAACTGATCATAACAACTTGGAAAGGAGTTCAACACAATGTCAATTGCCAACTCTTCATGAAAATTCACATTAAGCATGACAAGCCTGTCCACGTATTGTTGTATTCTATGAACGTGGTTGCTAACATATTCTCCCTCTTTCATCTTGTTAGCTATGCGGGACTTTACCACCTCATACTTTTCCTGAAGAGATCGCTTATGGTACCTTTCCATAAGGTCCTTGTTCATATCGTACGACCAATAATCCTCATATTATCTCTGCAATTCAGGAGTCATTGTGACCAACATGATGCAAGCAACTTTTGTTGCATCATTGTAGTGTTTCTTGTAGGCTACCATTTCTTCAGGAGTGACCTTCTCTTTGTCAATCTCATCTAATGATCTCTCAAGGACATACTCCTTGTCCTCGAAACGAAGGGCTATCTTTATGTTGCGCATCTAAACATTGTAGTTGGTGCCATACAATTGCACCTTGGAGCAAATGTTCAACAAGGAAAAGTTATGGTTTGAGGAGGAACCAAAAGCATCATTTGGAGTAGACATCTGTAAAACAAAGATAGTTTTTAGTTAGATAAATATAATCCTCAGAATAACACCCAAAATGAAATATTAAGGCTAGGATCCAACTAAATAATTCAGAACTTAGAAAAGGGATGTCGTAATCTAATTGTAAATTATGAAAAGGTAGGTAAATGACGATTTACCAATTTCACCACAAGAAAACAAAATTTCAACGAATTAAGTTTTAATGAAATTCCTAGATCTTTTGAGATTCATTGAAACTCTTCAATGACATGTCTAATCTCGATTTTTTTCCATTTGTGACTGAGATACCGAGGATCACAAACAAGATGTGAATAACAATGCAAATTAGCTTGACACTCTCAACATCATTTATCATCTCATTTTAATGTGTTGGTTAACCACACACGCTCCATTAATCAATGATAATTTTCGAGACACCCATTGCCACTATTTATTAGTCCCTATTAGTGTGCCAGTTAACCACACATGCTCTACTAACGAGGTATAAAGTGCAACGTGCAATTTCATAGGTTAGCATACAAATTCACATTTTTCCTAAAGTAACTAAGATTGAGAATTTTAATAAAAGGTTTAGTTACTTTTTAATTCATTATACTTATTAATGAGAATTAATTTGTCCTATCAAACCCGTTTGGCTAACGACCCTCCACTAATCAAGGAAGCGGTGGGTGAGAGTGGACACCCATTCAACTACCATTTTATAGGCAGTTTCCTTATCCCCCCTCCTCTTATAGAATAATTTCATGAATGAGGCGTACTAGCGGTTTGACTGACTTAATCTTATACATATATTAATTACTAAACTTTTAATTTTACATATAGTATAAGGTGTATTTTAAAAATTTTCAAAATACTAGGTTTAAATATTAAATTTCGAAAATTAAAAAAGTTAATTTTAAATTAAAAATTAAACCAAATGATTGAGTAATTATCTATTAATTAAACATATAATTAATTATATTAAATCATATAAGGATTGTCTAATTAAATTAATCAAATAATTTAATCCTAATCCATACCTCTAATTTTTGAAATTATGGATAGGGACTTATCTAATTTTATAATTATCCTATATAATCAGATAAACTGACAATTACCAAAAATAAGAAAACCCTATCAATACTTACCAATTTTCAAAAATTTCATGCTTGGGGAGGAAGGTGAGGATTTCAATCCTTACCTTATTTTCGAAATCTTGATGGGCAAGGAATGCCCTCCAAATCGAAAATTTGTGAGACAAGGTAAGGATTTCATCCCTTACCAAATTTTTTTGAAACTTAGGGTCCAAGAAACCCTAATTTCGAAATCCTTAGCCTAATGGGTTCAATTTCCATAAACCCTAATTTGATCAATTCATCAATTATAACCATAAACTAGAAAACAAACCTAACGCTCTAATACCACTGATGAGTTTTAGACATTACAAAACAAACTTAAATCCTTAAGTATGCATGCAACCTAAAACTAAAGATCTATGTTTTTATCTATTGAACCTATAACTATGAACATCAAATAAGAACCATAAGGAACTCTAGGTATTTTCGAAATCTAGAAAGAAAGAAGAAAAATATTCCTTTTGATCCTTTGGAAGAAAGCAACACAATTGTCGTGCCTCTAGTGATTCACACCTAAGCTAGCAATGAAGATGATGAGGAGAGAGGGGAGAGGTAATTTTCAGTTTCTCTTGGAATAGGAGTGGCCAAAATTTGCAAGGATTAAGGGCCTTTATATAGTGCAAGTAGGAAACCCCAGATAAGCCCCAAACCAATAAAATAACATTATCTTATTTTTGGTAATCATCTAGCTTCCTAATTATCCTCCAATGATAATTCTAGAGCCCCAAGAGACTCCCCAAAACAATACACCTCTATGGTGGAAGGTTCTGGAGCCTTTTGCTCAACTATTTAATAATTTCACTTTTAGTCCCTACACTTTTAATTAATTCTATTAATCCTAAAATTAATTCCAGTTAATTTCTGATTAATTATTAATTAAATATTACAATTTCTAATTAATATATTATTCACATAATATATTAATATATTATTTATTTCAATTTATTAGTCAAATAATAAATCAACATTTCTCTCCAAAAATCATCTTGTCCAATTGCTAGGTTTGAGGGCAACCCAAAAGGACTGTGCTGCTATCAATTCAAGTTTATACCAATTATAGTTATGGGCTCAGACACATAATCCAACATATATAGTATAGTGAGGAAAATCACCTCACATTTGAAAGTAGACACACACCACAACTCACAGAGAAGTAAAAGCTGGAACTACGAACCGCATAATCACCAATTAGAGGCAAATCCTCAGCCTAAACCTAAAATTCTTAAGTTGACCAAAAGTCAAAGGTCAGCCACCACACTGTGGGCAACCAGTGATCGCGTTGTGGCAGCCTCATGACAAAAGAGTCACAGAGAACCCGCCATCATGTTGTGGTGAGCATCATGCCACTCCGTGGGAGCTTGCCCAAAACAATTTAATGGATTAAGCTGTTAATTCATTAAGTCCAACATCCATACCTTCTAAAAAGCATTTTATCATCCTAAGGAGTCATAAAAATCCTAACTTTACGGAAATGCATGTTTAATACATGTCCATCCAATACTAGGTCAAAATGGTGAGAAAAGTGGAATAAATCTCATGCATGGCTTTAAAACACTCTCTAGTTCTAGATCCAAAAGATATAATATGCTAGGGGCCTTAGCGAGTAATATAGTTGCTAACATTATTACAACCATCCCTTTAAACCCAATCAATGGACCAATATGTGCTAACTTTCTAGATCAACAGGAAATGATAGGGGTGAGCATAATAACCGAAAAACCGAACCAATATCAATTTAACCAATATAACCGAACCATAATAAGTGAACCATTTTAAAAAAAGTTGGTTCGATTTCTCATTTTTGTTAACCGATAATTAACGGTCATGTTATGGTTTTATAGGTTAACCGAACCATTATTAACCGAACTGCTAAATTTATTTTTTAATATATAAAAATTATAGATTATATATAAAATAATATAGTCAAACTTATTTAAGACCCATTAAAATTTCAAAATATAATTCATTAATCCTCACTTACCAGGAGACGAACAAGCAATCAAACCACCAAAGACTGATCACGCAAACACACACAATCTTCCAATCATTCATTGAGTTAGATTATTGATTAATGTTGTAATTCCTAATCGGCTAATTTTACAATTTCTAAACATTATTCACAATTAGTTTAATCTTCACACTCATAATCCTAATCGAAGGCTTCTCACACTGTTAATCCTAATCGAATATTATTTTGACTTTATTATCCTGTTGGAAGGATTTTTTGACTTTATAATCAAGACTTCTAGGTAAGTTAGGTTTTTGGTTCTTCTTGACTTTGTGATATATTAAGAATGCATTTTTTTTTATTTTTTTGGCTTTTTTATTTACTATTTTTGACTTAATCACATTAAATGTACATGGGTGATTGAATTTTTTTTTTTATCCAGATAGTACATAATATGAATGTTTGCCTATTTTGATTTTATAGTTTTTGATTTAATCGCATTGAACGTGTATAAATGTTTGTCTTTATTTTAATGTTAATATCAATTATAAATATATGAAAGTATTAATGTCAATTTTGTTTAATCTTTTATATTTTTATTGAATGTTTTTGATTTTGAATGTGACTATGTGTTATCTCACTAAGGTACACGTTTTATTCTATTACTATAAGCTAGGTTACAAACATTGGCGCCGAGGACATTTTTGTATTCTCTTTTCAATTTTTATGCCAATATACTTTCACCATTTATATTATTTTGAACATTATGGTTAACCAATATTAACCATTAACCAAAATCGTTAACCAACAAAAACCATTAACCATAACCAATATTAACCATACCCAATGGCTACCAAAATTCAATAACCAATCATAATGGTTATGGTTCAGTTTTGACCAATAACCGAACCAAACCGCCCCATACACACCTCTAGGAAATGAACAATAAAGATGGAGACTTGAAGACTTACAATGGTCCAGAAAATGGTCAAAAGTAAATGCTTGTGCTTGCTAGATGGCCATTTCCACTTCAAATGACTCCTTTCTTCTATCAATGGACACCAAAAGCAAAATGAGCTCAAGAACACCAATATGAGGCAAGGGTTTCGAGTTTGAGTAATGTAGGTTGAGGGTGGGAGAAACCCTGTCCATCATATCCTTTAAATAGGGCACAAGACCCGAGATCTAGGATTTTCATCCCCAGCCGTTACCACATCGTGGCTAATACATGACCATGTCCTGGTCACTAGAAAATGCACGATCAATTAATGGAAGAAACCATGTCGTGATGATCCTCCACCACCACGATGTGGCCATCCAAAATCCTCAAAATTAAGATTTAACCAATTTAACTTTAATAAAAGCGTACATGAAAATAGGGTGTTACAATTCTACCCCACTTGAATTAGATTTCTTCCTCAAAATCTATGACAAAAAACAAATCTGGGTAGTGGGTGCGCTTCTCCTCCTTAGGCTGCCAAGTCCACTCGGAACCCTTCCGATGCTACCATTACACCATAACCAAGAGCACCACCTTGTTGCACAAGGAATTCGTCTTCCTATCCAAGATAGCTACTGGTCTCTCCACATAATTTTGATGCTCATCAACCTAAATATCGTCTAACGACACCACTGCTATATTGTCACCTATACACTTCCAAAGTGGAGAGACAAGGAAAGTGTTATTAATCTAGCTGAGCTCCTCAGGTAAATTGTAACGACAAGTTTCAGGTACAAGTTTTATATTGTTAATTTGTGTATTTTTTCAGGCCCGACCTTGACAGTTGGCAACCCGGGCGGTCGCCCAGGACCCATATCTTTAAGCGCCTAAAATTGCTAGAGTATATGATATAAACTAACTTATTTAAAAATGTTATGAGGAGTATTTTTGTTTAGTCTAGTTGTTTTTGTAATGTTTTAACCATATTTGTGTTTTTTTATTATTAATAGTGAATTTGATAATGGTTTGTTTATTTTCGATTTAATTTTAATTATACTTATGGATTTGGGGGCCTATTTTTTCTCTTTGCCCTAGTCCCACTATACCTTTTGATCGACCTTAAATTTTGGTGGCCATGACGTGGTGAAGGGTCTACCACGATGGGGAATTGCATGCGGAAACATGCAGTTCAATTGGCCACCATAACGTGGCGGTGGCTGGGTGGTAAGCCCAAAATTACAGGTTTAAGGCCCTATTTAAAAGAAGTGATGGCTTGGGAGCTTTAGAGCTCATTCTTGGTGTTTTTGTGATATTTGAAGGAAGAAGAAGCTCTAGTGCTAGGAATCACCAAGCAACTCAGATCCACCCTTGTTAGCATCTTCTGGACCTTTGTAAGTCATCAAGACTTTATCTTTTTGGTTCTTTTCTTATAGATCTAGGTTTATTTACATGTTTTGGTTCATAGTTTACATTTGAATGGTCGAATGAGATACATTTTTGCAACTTTATGAATTATCAAGGTTCCTTGAGCATAATACCTTCTGGATCTAGGGGTTGGTTGAGATTTGTAAGTATTGCATGTGGTTTTGGTCATTTTCCCATATTTTGACCTACCATGGATGTAGGACATGCATGGGACTTTCATGTCCATAAAGTTCGTATTTTTATGGACCTTTAGGGTCCCAATAAGCTTACTAGAGAGTGTGAACAAAGGGCTTAATGGATTAAGGACTGAATGCATTAAGCTGTCCAGATGCAGCAACCACGACATGACAAGGTGTTTGCCATAACGTGGGGAAGGGGAAAGTCATGACTGTTTTGGTGTTCAACTGCCACAACATGGCCATGGGTTGGCCACGATGACTTTCGGTCAATTACTTGTTTTAGTAGGTAGATTAAGGTTTGACCTTGGATGTTTCTTTAGGTGGGTTGTAGCACCAGTTTCTCGACCATACGAGCTGTGGTTCATCTGATTTGGTCTTAAGGTGAGTGTTCTCACTATACCATGTAGGTTGCTAGATTGTCTTTGTGACTATTGCATGAAATACTGGGGTTGGATCACAACACATTTTTGTCTTTGTGAATTGCATGGAAGACCATTTTTTGGATCATGGCAGGGTAGACTACAGATGGGTTATAGCAACAGAAGTGATTGTAAGACTATGATTGGATCATAATATTTACATGGGTTGAAATATACCCCTAAGGTCGGGCCACTGATATTTATGGTATGTGGTAGTTTGGGGAACTCACTAAGCTTTGTGCTTATGGTTTTATGTTTAAATGTCTCAGGTACTTTTGGTTCTAAAAGGAAGGGTTGGAATTGATCGCACTGCATCCCTTGAAGTTTTATTCCATATTTTTTTTTGTAATTTACTCTGATTTTTTAGAATACATTACAATTTGATTATCTTTTGAACTAATGAGTGAATGGTTTGGGTTGTTTAAAATTGAAAATTTTACTCACAATTTTTGGGACGTTACATAAATCTAATAGGTAGGCTACCTTGCACACCCTGAAAATCACTCTGAAAGGACCGATAAACCTAGGGCCTAGCGTGCCCCTATTCTTGAACTAAATAACATCCTTCCAGGGTGATACCTTCAGTAACACCATATCCCCAAACTGAAACTCTAACTCAGATGGGTGTCTGTTAGAATAAGTCTTCTGTCAGCTCTGTGTTGTCTGGAGTCTCTGCCTGACCTGCTAAATGAGCTCCGTCATCTTGAGAACCATCTTAGTGGTTCACATAAATCTTTGCCCCACCTCACCCATCAAATCGGGGGCCTAACACTTCCTTCCATAAAGAAGCTCCTATGAAAACTTAGCCAAGGGAAGGTAGGAATAACGGCTGCCATGAAAATCAATTATACATGCTTTCAACATATCCTCGAGTGCCTGAATAGTCTGCTCACTCTGCCCATCTGTCTGTGGATGATATGCCGTGCTAAAATGCAATCGAGTACCTAACTCATCATGGAACCTCTTCCAAACCCTGAAAGTAAACCGAACATTTCAAGCTAAGACTATAGAGATAGGCACACCGTGATGAGAAACAATCTCACGAATGTAGACGTTGGCTAACTTCAGGCGCGATGAAGTCTCCTGAATGACAATGAAGTGGACGCTCTTGGTCAGACGGTCTAAGATCACCTAAATAGCATCAAACCCCTTGGCCGTCCTTGGTAACTTTGTGATAAATCCATGGTGATCTGTTCACATTTCCATACGGGAATGTCTAAAGGTTGCAACTTTCCGTGAGGCCTCTGATGTTTGGAATTGACCTTACGTCAAGTCAAGCACCTCTCTACAAACCAAGTTATCTCCCTCTTCATGCAAGGCCACCAATAACTATGTATCAAATATCGATACATTTTTGTTACACCAGGATGAATCGAGAACTTAGGCTTATGCGCTTCCTCAACCAATGTTTTTCGGAGCCCACCGGAAACTGGAACCCAAAACGTACCACACTAAGTCAATAGTCCGCACCTATCAGCAATAAACATATCAATCTGACCCCTGATCTTCTCTTTCTTCTAGTTCTCTTTCTTAATTCCCTCGACATGCGTATCTCTAATCTAATCTAGTAGTGGTGAAGTAATGGTCATCCTCAAACATAGGCCTATGATGAGAGTACTAGCCACCTTGCGGCTCAAGGCATCAACCACCACATTGGCCTTCCCCGGTTGCTAGAAAATTTAATAATTGTAATTCTTCACCATGTCAAGCCACCTACGCTGACTCATATTCAGATTCGACAGATCCATAAGGAACCTCATAGTCTTGTGCTCCATGTAGATGGTACAACATACCTCATATAGATAATGTCGCCAAATCTTGAGGTCAAACACAATTTCCCCCATCTCCAAATCATGCGTAGATTACCAAATATGATGAGAGTACTAGCCGCGTTGCGACTTAAGACATCGACCACCACATTGGCCTTCCCTGGTTGATAGAAAATCTCACAATCATAATCCTTTACTACGTCAATCCACCTATGCTTCCTCATATTTAGATTCGAATGATCCATGAGGAATCTCAGACTCTTGTGTAGATGGTACAAAATACCCCATATAGATAATGTCGCTAAACCTTGAGAGAAAACACCACCGCCGTAGCTCCAAATCGTGCGTAGGATAATTAGCCTCGTGAGGCTTCATTTGTCTTGATGTATATGCAATTACTATGCCCCGTTGCATGAGTATCGATCCTGTTGTGATATGTCTCCGGTTCGATTCTTGCTCTGTGAGGGATGGAAAAAGAGGCCTGCAAATCACAACAAAGAAAACAAGAGCGTCAGTCGTCGTCCGGGAGGTTATCCAGGAACGATGCTCCGACGATCAAGTCAGTTCTAGGTTCTGGTGAGAGGGTGAGAATGTATGAGATAAAGGATTGGTGTTGAATGTTGGTCCCTTCTCTTGGAAGAGAAGGGACATTTTTATACATGGAATCAGGTAAATAGAACCCCGACCATATCTTCTACTTTTTTCGGTCTGGCAGGGACAGAAGGCTTCCGATTAGTAGATCCTGCTCCATTAGTGTTTGTTTGTTATTGGTGCAAGCTTTCCCAAGGATTAGCGTCCTGAGCGTTACACCTGTCGCTCTGGAGGAAACCTGGTACTATTTTGTGTTGACGCTGGCTTTGGCTCTTGGGCGCCAAGAAACGAACATGGGGTTGTGAAGGGCGAGGGCGAGGATATGGCGTTAGGCGTACACAGACTTTTTCCCGGGCCATCTATCGAATTGACAGGTCCGTTATACCTGACATATCCTGATGCGATACATCAAAAGTCCCACTAGGCTAGTATACGTCAACGTTTGCTTAGTGTAGCTGAGTTTTTCTAGCTTGGATCAGGACACGCGTTCGGTGGGGATGGCTTTTTGAAGACTACTGGCATGACGGAGGCGTTTTGCAGGCGGTTTTCATCATTGTAACATGTTGGACTTCCCGCCTACATTTAAAACTTCCCCCATTTGTGTCGAACTTCCTTTTTCTGATTCTTTTCACTTCTGCTGCTTCTTTTCCTTTTCTCTACCTGTTTCTACTCTTCGACAGACCATGGCTGACTTGAATACCAGAATCATTCCTTCTTCTAGTGAGTTCGCGGCTCTTCAAGAGCGATTTGGTTTTATTCCTGAACACATCGTGGAGTATCCTCAAAAGTGGGCGATAATTTCTCGCCCGCCGGAGGGGGAGGTCGGGGTCCCTATTCCGATCTTCGAGGCTGGTCTGAGGCTGCCAATGACAGACTTTTTTGACGAGATAATGCGCCAATATGGCTTTCGTGTGGACGACTGACTCCCAACGCTATCAACAAGATTGTTGGCTTTGAAATCGTCCGCTGGACCTTTGGTGTTCTGCCACAATTTTGGGCATTCAAAGCTTTCTTCAATTCTTCTGCTCAATTTGGTGTCCGTACCTTTTCCCAGAGGCGGGGTGTTCATGCCTTCATCATCAACCAAAAAGCTTCGAAGAAGAACTGACAAGATCAGTGGCTTTGGGTGAATCACAACCTTGTGGGTTTTGGTTATCCTCACTTGACCACTTTTTCCGATTGAGTGCCGAAATTGTGTGGGGCCAGCGCCATTGGTCCAGTGTTGGTTGATGTGACTGTCGGTGGTGTTTCTCGTGAAGACCCTATGCATTCTGATACGGAGGAGGAGGAGACGTCGATCGGGCTGACTCGGTATAACACCCGTGCGGCTTCCAAATGACGACTTTCTTGGCTGGATTCGCTGCTTGTGGAGTCTGTTGATGCCAGCTCCTCAGGCCGGCGCTTGCTAAAGAGGCGGAATGTGGACTTCCTTTTGGGGGAAGCCACAGTGGTGGTTGACATCCTCGATGATGATACTCCGAAACAGTTAGAGGATATGAGGGAAGGGGTGACTAAATTGCCCCGTGAACCCAAACAAGAGCCGGTGGAGAATGCTGCTCTTGGTGAGGATGTTCTTAGCATTAACTCAAGCCCTATTTGTGAAAGGTGTTCCAGACCCCAAGATCCCACTCTTGGTTAGGGACGACACTGTTGGGGGATCTGCTTCTACTCCTCCGGCAGCGCCGACCATATATATGCATGGATGGGGGATAACATGGGAGTCTCTCCTTTCACAGCATGCGGCAACATATGATTGGGGTTGCCATGCTTTCCCCTTGCTACCATCGAGGCCTTGGAGCTTCTTTCTAATTTCCATCTTTCAAACAACCTTTTATACGCAACTGCGCAGGTTGGTTCATATATTACAGTGATTGCCTCTCGCCTTCGTCAGGGCAGTTCTAGTTCTAGCAAGCTAGCATCAGTTAAGGCCGAGCAGGATGAGCTGAAGGCGAGGTTGCTGGAGTTGGAGGGGGAAAAGAGGTCAGTCGAGGAGCGCTATGATCTTTTGGCGGGGGAGAAGGCTTTTTTGGAGGACCAAGTGGCTACTTTGGATGGGTCAATGGAGTGCTTTTCTCAGCGGATCGAGATCTTGGTGGAGGAGAAGAATGTGCTGGAGTTCCAAGCGAAGTGTTCTCATAAGAGGCTGGATGAGGAGATTGCGAGGTAGAAAGTTGCGGAGGAGAGCTTGTGTTGGTTGCTTCAGAAAGGCATTATCCGGGTGGTGGATAAGGTTGTTGAGAGTGCTGATTTTGCGTTGGGGGTGAAGCAGATGAAGGTGGCATGTGTGGCTGCCGGCGTGCAAAATGGCAAGCAGGTGATCCGGGAGTAGGTTGCCGTCGCGAAGTTTGTCTTCGGGGAACCGGACGCTACTACGAAGCAAGCTCAGGAGATGCATGATGCTATAAAATCTTTCATGGAGACAGAATTTGCCTCCTACCTTTGCCTGGGTGAGTTGGACATAGGGGCTTTCGTCATATGTGTGATGATTTTGATTCCGAGGAAGGCCATTCTGAAGGTGGCACTTCTCACGCTGGACCTTCCTCCGCCCCCCAGTAAGTGATGGTTTTTACCCTTTGTTGTTGTTTGATGTTTGGGATAATATTTGCATCTTCATGGTGCTTGTCGAACAATTTAAAAACAATGTTTAGTTGTCTTCTTTGACCATGCGTGGTCGTTTTAAAATCGCAGGGGTTATTCGGGTTAAACAATGTGTGCTTTGTGTTTTTTTGTATGTTAAGTTTGCTTGTGCTTTATCACGTTTCTGTCCCCCCTTTTTGTCGACTTGGATGGTTTTTGTTGGCCAACCTTGGTCTGGATTTTCTCAGAGGTTATGTAACATCCCATTTTTCAAGACCAAAAATTTTGTATTTAATTAAGTAACTTATAAAACTATTTACTGAAAAACATCAACGATTCATATCATTTCATAAAACCTCAGTCACGTGTCTCAAAACCATATAATAGTAATAATGTCAGAGTAGAATCCCATGGATCTCAAAGTGCGGAAATCATATGTGTGTGGGTGATGTGCAACTACCGCGCCGACTCCTTCCCCTTCGCTGAAGAGGTATCTGAAACAAAACTGAAAACTGTAAGCACGAAGCTTAGTGAGTTCCCCCACCATACCACATACCACATAACATACATACTGCCGGGAAATTCTGGGGTGTCCGACCTACCCTGTCTGGCCGTTCTGGGGCGCCGACCTACCCTGTCTGGCAATTATGGGGTGCCGAACTGCCCTTTGGTTTATCCCAACCGGCTACGGGGACTATTTCACCCCTACTACTACCACATAATGTAACAACGTAAATTTTCAAAACAATTTTTCATTTTTAAAACATACTTCCAATCACACGATAATAATAAAACATAATGTATTCACTGTGTCATAACAAAACATGTCCCAGAATCTCAATAACATAAACTCCATAAGTGTGTACGGATCATGCCGGCGCCTTCCCGCGATCCTCGCTGGTACCTGAAACACATATCATAACAACTGTAAGCATAAATGCTTAGTGAGTTTCCCAAAATACCACATACCACACATACGCCTTTCCAGGCCATAACTCTGTAGGATCTTCCAATCCATGTGTCTTAGGGGACTTCCGTCCTGACTCCCGGTAGACCTTCCGGTCCTACCCGTGTCGACCTTCTAGTCCGTAACCTCTAGACCTTCCGGTCCATATCATCCTGACCTTCAAGTCCTTATCATACATAACATGCATAGCACATACATATCACATAATCGCATATAGCACATACATCTCATAGCATACAAGACCTTCCGGTCACATATAGGTACCCTTCCAGGTACAGTATAGTGAGAAGACTCACCTCAATGAAGTCGGATAAACTCTCGTGCTCAACGTCCCGACTTAGCCTCCTTCTATTATTCAAAAAACATCCTCGATCAGTATTCTCTCATGATCTCTGATAGGTTTTATACAAACAATCCTATGTGTGCATACAACCCTAATTGGATCTATGTTTTCACTATAAGACATACAACTATATGAACACAAAATAAACCCTGGCATGCTTCTATTATTTTCGAAAATCATATAGAAGTGTAGTAGACATACCTTTGTTGTTATATTGCAATAACAACTAGTTTCCTTGATCTCTTGAACTCTTGAAAGCAAGCACCACAATTGTAGTGCCTCTAATGGCTCACAAACACCTTGAAGCAAGAAGGCAATTAAGAGAGAGGGGAAGGATGCTAATTTCGGCCCTAGGGTTTCCCTTGGAATCAAGTGGCCTAAAATTGAAGCATAGGGCATCTATTTATACTGTAGGGTGCTAGGGTTTCAGTCTAAACCCTAATGGATAGCTTAGCCACCAAGCAGCCCAAGGAACCTTCTGGAATGAGGCCCTTGGACGAAAATATGATGATCCCTCATCATAATTTCGTTCCCCCTTAGTCCATTAGGTTTCCCAGCCCAAAACTCAACTATCACACATTTGACAGTTTATACCCCTTTATTTAATTAATCTCTTTTAGTCACCAAATTAATTCCTAATTAATTTATGACTAATACTAATTAAATAAATATGATTTCTCCTTTAATATATTATTCTTATAATATATTAATAAACCATAATATCTTCTCTCTCATATCAAATTACCTTGTCAAGTTGCTTTGGTGAAGGCAACCCAAAAGGACCATGCACACTCGGGTCAAGTACATACCAAATATAGTTACGGACTTAGACACTAATCCAACAGTCTCCCACTTGGATAAGTCTAGTAACTACATCTCACATATGACTTCCGTATCCGATTAGCAATCGTAGCTTTCAATAGCCGCTGTCAACTCTGACCAATAATCTGTCCTTCAGATAAGGGATCGTATAATCCTCTGTTCTAGACATCATGCTAACAATACTTATTGTTTAGCATTTTATTTCTTGATCTCTGATTTGTTCGACATAGAACTCAGTTGAACACATCAACTTCATCCTGACCGGGCCCGGCACATAAGTCAAACCAAATCATCAAGTGGCCAAGATATCGCTTTTATTCTCATAGAATAAAAGGAACAGAAAAACGTCGACTAATATGCCTTTATCATTTACTAGTTAAACCACACATAATAATGCGTTTTATAACATCAAGTTACTGATGCGTTTTCGCATTATCAATGTATAATCAACTAGCAAACAATAACCATATCTCTAGGTTTAAAGATTATATGATATTATCATCTTGCGATCACTTGTGATAACATTCATGAAGTGATACCAGCAAGTGTGGGTCTATTCCAATGCTCAATACAAATTTCATAAGCACTCATAAACTTTGCAGCAAACCTTTGCTATGTCTAAAACTTTTCAGACAATCTACAAACAAATTTATGACAATCTTCCTTCATATCTACTTCCAACATATGAACGATTGTGGACTGTTCGAATAATCTTATTATTCAGGAAGTCAAAACATGCAAAATCGAAACAATAGATAACTAATCAACACAAGATAGAAGCTTTCTTATAAATAACACACCTTTATTTAATCATCAAATGTTGAACACATGATCATCCATTACAAGTTTCCTACCTATCTAATCTAAACTAATATCGTCCTTCAGCCCTACGCTCCTAGCGTGCTGCAAATGCTTAACCCTACTCAGTCCCTTCGTGAGGGGATCTGCTGGGTTATCTTCTGATGATACCCTCTTCACAACGAGGAGTCCCTCTTCTACTTGATGTCTAATAAAATGGTATTTCCTGTCGATATGACGAGATCTGCCATGATCCCTTGGTTCCTTGGTTAAGGCAACCGCTCCTTCATTATCACAGAAAATTTCCATGGGCTCTTTTATGGATGGCACAACTCCAAGGTCTCCAATGAAGTTCTTCAACCATATAGCCTCCTTTGACGCCTCGCTCGCCGCAATGTACTCTGATTCGCACGTTGAATCAGCTACGGTTTCTTGCTTGGAACTTTTCCAAGTCACTGCTCCTCCATTCAGGGTAAAGACCCAGCCCGACTGCGATCGGTAATTATCCCGATCTGTCTGGAAACTAGCGTCACTGTACCCTCGCACCCTTAAGTCATCACTCCCACCCAGGACTAGAAACCATTCCTTAGTCCTTCGTAGGTACTTAAGAATATTCTTGACAGCAATCCAATGTGCCCTACCAGGATTCCCTTGATATCTGCTGACCATGCTCAAAGCGAAAGCCACATCAGGGCGAGTACAGGTCATAGCGTACATAATTGAGCCAACTGCGGAAGCGTAAGGTACTCGGCTCATATCAGCTATTTCTGCCTCTGTACTCGGGCTCTGAGTCTTACTCAGTTTGGTATTGCATTGGATTGGTAACTCCCCTTTCTTGGAATTTTCCATACTAAAACGTTTTAGTACCTTTTCCAAGTATGTATCCTGACTGAGTCCTATCAGTCTCTTACTTTTGTCTCTCACTATCCTTATTCCCAGAATATATGCAGCCTCTCCGAGGTCCTTCATAGCGAAACACTTCCCAAGCCAGGACTTGACCTCCTGCAATGTTGGGATGTCGTTTCCTATGAGTAGTATGTCATCGACATACAATACGAGGAAGCTCACTATACTCCCACTGGCCTTGACATATACACATGACTCATCTTCATTTCGCTGAAAACCAAACTCTTTGACCTTCTCGTCAATACAAAGATTCCATCTTCGAGATGCTTGCTTTAATCCATAAATGGATTTCTCAAGCTTGCACACTCTATTTGGATGCTTCGCATTGACAAAACCCTCTGGCTGATTCATGTAAACATCCTCAGCCAGCTTCCCATTTAGGAAAGCGGTTTTTACGTCCATCTGCCAGATTTCATAATCATGAAACGCAACTATTGCAAGCATTACCCTAATAGACTTTATTTTCGCAACTGGTGAGAAGGTCTCATCATAGTCAACTCCAGGAGTTTGAGTAAAGCCCTTCGCGACTAATCGCGCTTTATAAGTGTGCACTTTCCCATCCATGTCTGTCTTCTTCTTGAAGATCCACTTGCACCCGACCGTCTTACGACCTGGCACATTGTCAACCAAATTCCAAACTCGGTTGTCATACATGGACTGAATCTCGCTATCCATTGCCTCTTTCCATTTAACAGACTCTGGGCCTGCCATGGCTTCCTTGTAGCTGTTAGGTTCGTCCAGATTTACTAGTGTACTATCACTAATAAACGTATCCCCGTTAGTAGTAATATGGAAACCATAAAACTGGGGTGGAACAACAACTCTACTTGAACGTCTAAGAGGTAAGGACTGGTCAATAGGTTCAACAGGAGTTTCCTCCTCAGGTTGCATGCCAGTGTCAGAGGTTCCTTCTTCTCCTGACTCTTGAAGCTCTTCAAGGTCAATCTGACTCCCACTGTCTCCTTGGCTTATGAGTTCTCTTTCTCTGAAAACCCCTATCCTAGCAACAAAGACAACATTGTCATTTGGTCTATAGAAGAGATAACCAAAAGACTTCTGTGGATAGCCGATGAAATAACACTTCTCACTATGAGGTTCTAGCTTGTCGTGAGTCTCTCGTCTTATGAAAGCTTCACAACCCCAAACCTTGATATGTGCTAACGAGGGAGCTTTCCCTGTCCACATCTCGTGAGGCGTTTTGGTAACCTTCTTGGTGGGAACTAAGTTAAGGATATGGGCGGCAGTCTCCAAGGCATACCCCCAGAATGAGATTGGTAACGAAGCACGACTCATCATAGAGCGAACCATGTCCAACAAGGTTCGATTACGTCTCTCAGCCACACCATTCAATTGTGGCGTTCTAGGAGGCGTCAATTGTGAAACTATTCCACACTCTTTCAGATAGTCGTGAAACTCAAGACTTAGGTACTCTCCCCCTCGATCAGATCGAAGCATCTTGATTTTCCTGCCCAACTGATTCTCCACTTCATTCTTGAACTCTTTGAACTTTTCAAAAGTTTCTGACTTTTGCTTGATTAAGTAGATATATCCATATCTGCTATAATCGTCTGTAAAAGTCACGTAGAAGCGACAAGCGTCCCTTGTGGTGGATCTAAAGGGTCCACATACATTTGTGTGTATGAGATCCAATACACCCTCACCCCTTTCACATGTGCCAGTAAAGGGTGACTTGGTCATCTTCCCAAGTAAACAAGACTCACACACGTCATCGTCCCTAAGGTCGAAAGACTCCAAGACTCCATCCTTTTGGAGTTGGGCTATGCGTTTCTTGTTCACATGGCCAAGGCGACAATGCCACAAGCATGCTTTGTCCAAACTTGTGGACGAATCAATATTCAAAACATCATTTCCTAAATTGTCAATAACTAACACAGATTCATAAATCCCATTACAAGGTAATGCATTGAAATAAAAGACACCATTCAAATAAGCATTAATAGAACCATTACTATTATCAAATGAATATCTGAAACCTTGTCTAAACAAACCATGAAAAGAAATGATGTTCCTTGCCATATCTGGCGAATGGCAACAATTATTTAAATCTAGTCCTAACCCATTACTCAACACTAAGGAATAAACTCCGATCTTGGTTACTGGTGAAGACTTCTTGTTTCCCATGATCAAGCTTATCCTTCCATGCTCCACTTCCCTACTTCTTTTTAGGCCCTGCATATCAGAACAAATGTGGTAACCACACCCTGTATCAAGAACCCATGAAGTAGCAAATGATGAGTTATTAGATTTAATTAAATACATACCTGCAAAGGTGGGCTTTATCTTCCCATCCTTAATATCTTGCAGATATTTAGGGCAGCTTCGTTTCCAGTGGCCCTTCTGGTGGCAATAGAAGCACTCTGCTTCCTTGGGGTCAGAAGAGGGCTTAATAGAACCTGCTTTGGTCCCACTAGAAGAGGAACCATCTTGGGTCTTACCCTTATGGTGGCTCTTGGAAGGAGCCTTCCTCTTCTTTCCCTTTCCTTGGCCAATTGCCAACACAGGAGCAGTTACAGTAGAGGATGATGCAATAGATTTGTCCTTGAGGTTGCTCTCAGCTGTCCTCAGGATCCCTTGAAGCTTACTTAGGGTGACCTCTTCCTTATTCATGTGGTAGGTCATTCTGAACTGGCTGTAGCAGGAAGGCAAGGAGTGGAGGATGATGTCGATAGCCAAATCCTCATCAAACTTAACATTAAGTTTGAGAAGACGATCAACATATCTTTGCATTCTTTGCAAATGAGCAGTTAGGGATTCTCCACTCCCCATCTTAGCGGTGATCATGTTGGTGATGATCTCATAGCGCTTTTGCCTCGCGCTCTGGTGGTACCTGTCCAGCAAATCTTGGTGCATCTCATATGGATACATGTCCTCATAGGACTTTTGGAGTTCGAGGTTCATGGTGGCCAACATGATGCAATGAACTTTCGTTGCATCACGCTCGTGGGCCTCAAAGGCGGCCATCTCTTCAGGAGTAGCTTCTTCTGGGTTGATCCTTTCAAGCTTCTCGTCTAGGACATATTCTTTGTCCTCATAACGAGTTATCATGCGAATGTATCTCATCCACTCGTTGAAGTTCGAGCCATCAAATGTCACCTTTTGACACAGGTTCATCAACGAGAATGACCCAGAAGTGTTGTTGTTTGCGTTTGCGTTTGACATCTGAAATAGAAAGGAACAAAGTTTGATTAGAATGAATCCCTAATTAAACACCCACATGAGAAATTAGGGCTAGGATCCAACAACATTATTTACAACTTAGAAAAGGGATGCCGTAATCTAAAAGTAAATAATTTGAAGGTAAGTGAATGACGATTCACTAATTTTTACCATGAAAAACGAAAGAGGTTAAGTTTTAAATGTATTTGAAAATTCCTAGATTTCTTTTGAGATTCATTGAACATTTCAATGGCATGTTTAAATCTCGATATGTACTTCAAATTTGCGACTGGGATGCCGAGGATCGCAAACAAGTTTGTGAATAACCATGCGAATCATCATGGTGCACTTAATGTCTTCATCACCTAATCAATGTGCTGGTTAGCCACGCACGCTCCATTGATCTATGATAAGACATCGAGCCACCCTTTGTCACCAATGTCAATCCCAAATTAGTGTGCTGGTTAACCACGCACGCTCCACTAACGTTTGACAGGGGTACAAAGTGTAATTCCATGGAATAGCATCATTTTCACATTTTACCCTAAAGTAACTAAGAGTGGGAATTTGTAAAACAATGTAGTTACTTTAATATTTCCATTATACTTATAATGATGAATTAAGTGCCCTATCCTATCCGTTCGGCTAACGACCCTCCACCAGTCAAGCAAGCGGTAGATGTGAGTGTACATCCATTAAGCGCCATTTTATAGGCAGCAACCTTATACCCACCTTATAGACTGGCTTCGTGAATGAGGCCTACTAGCGATAAGACTAGCTTATTCTTATACATATATATAATAATTAATCTTATAATATCATAATTGTATAAGGGTGTATTTTAAAACATTTTAAAATACTAGTGTCTTTGTTGCATTTAAAATTTTCGAAAATTAGACAATTTAATTTAAAATTTTAAACACCAAAAATCTTTGATTTAATAATTATCAAAATTAAACAATTAATTTAAATTATTAAATCATGAAGGATTATCATAAAATTAAACAATTAATTTATCCTAATCCTTTTTATCCCCTAGATTTCGAAATTTATGGAAAGGATAATTCAAGATCTTCAATTATCTAGTTTAAACAATTAAGTTGATAATCACAAAGATGGCATTATCCAAATCCCTAAAATTTTGGGATCTTGTCTTGGGGGGCAAGGGATTTTCGAAATCCCTAGGGTTTCATAACCCTAATTTCGAAATTTGGAGGCTAGGCAAAAAAGGGTTTAAGAACCCTACAAAAATCGCCAACTAGGGTTTTTTAACCCTATTTTCGAAAAACACCAAGCCTTAGGGTTTACTTGCCATAAACCGTAATTTGTCAAATTCATAATATGTATCAAATCAAATTGAAAACAAAAACCAAAGGCTCTGATACCACTGATAGGTTTTATACAAACAATCCTATATGTGCATATAACCCTAATTGGATCTATGTTTTCACTATAAGACATACAACTATATGAACACAAAATAAACCCTGGCATGCTTCTATTATTTTCGAAAATCATATAGAAGTGTAGTAGACATACCTTTGTTGTTATATTGCAATAACAACTAGTTTCCTTGATCTCTTGAACTCTTGAAAGCAAGCACCACAATTGTAGTGCCTCTAATGGCTCACAAACACCTTGAAGCAAGAAGGCAATTAAGAGAGAGGGGAAGGATGCTAATTTCGGCCCTAGGGTTTCCCTTGGAATCAAGTGGCCTAAAATTGAAGCATAGGGCATCTATTTAAGTGCCCTATCCTATCCGTTCGGCTAACGACCCTCCACCAGTCAAGCAAGCGGTAGATGTGAGTGTACATCCATTAAGCGCCATTTTATAGGCAGCAACCTTATACCCACCTTATAGACTGGCTTCGTGAATGAGGCCTACTAGCGATAAGACTAGCTTATTCTTATACATATATATAATAATTAATCTTATAATATCATAATTGTATAAGGGTGTATTTTAAAACATTTTAAAATACTAGTGTCTTTGTTGCATTTAAAATTTTCGAAAATTAGACAATTTAATTTAAAATTTTAAACACCAAAAATCTTTGATTTAATAATTATCAAAATTAAACAATTAATTTAAATTATTAAATCATGAAGGATTATCATAAAATTAAACAATTAATTTATCCTAATCCTTTTTATCCCCTAGATTTCGAAATTTATGGAAAGGATAATTCAAGATCTTCAATTATCTAGTTTAAACAATTAAGTTGATAATCACAAAGATGGCATTATCCAAATCCCTAAAATTTTGGGATCTTGTCTTGGGGGGCAAGGGATTTTCGAAATCCCTAGGGTTTCATAACCCTAATTTCGAAATTTGGAGGCTAGGCAAAAAAGGGTTTAAGAACCCTACAAAAATCGCCAACTAGGGTTTTTTAACCCTATTTTCGAAAAACACCAAGCCTTAGGGTTTACTTGCCATAAACCCTAATTTGTCAAATTCATAATATGTATCAAATCAAATTGAAAACAAAAACCAAAGGCTCTGATACCACTGATAGGTTTTATACAAACAATCCTATGTGTGCATATAACCCTAATTGGATCTATGTTTTCACTATAAGACATACAACTATATGAACACAAAATAAACCCTGGCATGCTTCTATTATTTTCGAAAATCATATAGAAGTGTAGTAGACATACCTTTGTTGTTATATTGCAATAACAACTAGTTTCCTTGATCTCTTGAACTCTTGAAAGCAAGCACCACAATTGTAGTGCCTCTAATGGCTCACAAACACCTTGAAGCAAGAAGGCAATTAAGAGAGAGGGGAAGGATGCTAATTTCGGCCCTAGGGTTTCCCTTGGAATCAAGTGGCCTAAAATTGAAGCATAGGGCATCTATTTATACTGTAGGGTGCTAGGGTTTCAGTCTAAACCCTAATGGATAGCTTAGCCACCAAGCAGCCCAAGGAACCTTCTGGAATGAGGCCCTTGGACGAAAATATGATGATCCCTCATCATAATTTCGTTCCCCCTTAGTCCATTAGGTTTCCCAGCCCAAAACTCAACTATCACACATTTGACAGTTTATACCCCTTTATTTAATAAATCTCTTTTAGTCACCAAATTAATTCCTAATTAATTTATGACTAATACTAATTAAATAAATATGATTTCTCCTTTAATATATTATTCTTATAATATATTAATAAACCATAATATCTTCTCTCTCATATCAAATTACCTTGTCAAGTTGCTTTGGTGAAGGCAACCCAAAAGGACCATGCACACTCGGGTCAAGTACATACCAAATATAGTTACGGACTTAGACACTAATCCAACAATCTCATCTCTCCTGAATCAGTCTTGACCAGAACCCTAAAGTCAACGGTCAAACTTTGACCCGACTCGTCGAGTGCACAAGGGCGACTCGGCGAGTCCATGCGGGTCCTCTGAATCCTTTCAGCCTCTCTTGGCTCGTCGAGTCATCCTTCCACTCGACGGGTTACACCTGTGACGAATCGCAGGGCAACCTCGACTCGACTCGTCGAGTCCACTTATGGACTCGGCGAGTTGCTCCCATAACAACTCTCAAATGACCTTCTGAGGTCAGATCTGCTTCTCTAAACTATAGATCTGGCCTTCAAGTGCTCAAAGGTCACGTAATGGTGCAACCTTTACGTGCATGCTGATGGGTTTCGAGCATTCTAACACTCCTATGGTGTACATGCAACCCTAGAAACCTTGGATCTATGTTTGACTAAGATACATGCAAATAATTATTTTTCCAAGGTTCTTATCCTAACTAGCATGGCATGGGGTACTTGAATCAAATAAAACTAGTAGAATTACTTACCTTGTAGTAGTAGTTGATTGCTTGGAGTTTGAGAGCCTAGCACCAATAATGTGGATACCTCAAATGGAAGTCACAAATCACCACAAACTTGGAAACTTGAGAGAATAGTCACAAACTTCTTGAAATCGGCCCTCTTAGTTTACACACATCAACTAGTGCTATTTCAAGAACCAAAGCCTCCTTTATATAGTGTGGTGGATTAGGGTTACATCCATGTAAACCCTAATACCCATGTCTTTTCATTTCCATGAGATCCATGGGTTAAAGCTCCATGGAGTATCCATGGACTTTCCATGCAAGCCTAGCCCATTCCAAATAAGCATTAGCCCACACTATATAAATACAAGAGCCCATATTTAATTAGTCATACTTTTGATCTCTAAATTAATTCTAAATTAATTATAGATCAACACTAATTAAATAATATGATTTTATATTAATATATTAGAACTTATAATATATTAATAAATCATAACTTATACTATTCTCAAAAGATTATCCGTAAATTGTTCGGGTGAAGTGCAACCCAAATGGACCATGTCGGGTCGGGTCAAGTACATACCAAATATAGTTATGGACTTAGACACTATATCCAACACATGCAACCCACATCAAGTCATAAATGGAGAAATAACTCTAAAAATGGCAACCTAGTCTCCAATCCTCCATGAACAAGCATAAAGCAGAATGGGAAAGGTTCTCTGGACCTCTATGGGTCCAGATCTGAGGTCTAACCCAACAAGGGACCATAAACTCAACCTTTCAAGCCTTAAAAGGTTTATAGAAAACCCTAAATCATAGATCTTAACCCAAAACAGAAGGGAAGTTCGATTTGATACCTCAATAGTGTAGATCTGAACTTGAAAACTCTGGATCCACAACTCCATTGACCTCCTCTTGTTGGAAACTACTTCTCCTTTGCTAACATAACCGCAGAAGACACTAGTAGTGGAAACCTTACGTTCGTCTGTGATGGAGACCTGGAATGGACACTGTAATGCCCCAAGAGCTACATTAAAGTTCCTATTGAATGACAACGATAAAAATGATCGACTCGCACCTGAGTCGAATAGTACTAAATTAGGCATGGGATTCAGTAGAAACATACCTAGACGGAAACATAAACATAAGCATGCAAATTTAAATAACAAGAAATATAAATTGGTATATACCCGTAATGACTGAAGGCGCCGCCCTGGCCTCCTCGACTTTCAACTGGTAAGCTCGACTCTTGGCTTTTGGGGCCTCAACTCTCCCGTTGAGGACATTTGTGATCCGCAAATTCGTAGGAGTTGGAGCCTGTACTGGCACAGAAGCATGTAGTGGATAATTGACCTTCACATTGCCTATCTGGTTGAAGTTGAATCAAAGATGCATCCCCTGAGGGTAATCCCTCGAATAGTGACCCTCCTTGCTATAGTTATAACACCTTGACCCTGACCTACATGTCCCTCATGAGTCTTCCCACACTCTCTACAAGTTTGTCCTCTCTACCCTCCAGATCAAAAACCGCTTAGCCTCTGACTGCGACTAAATTGGTACTGACCTCTTCTCTTTCCTTTATGTCTATATCTCAATCTCTCTCCTCTTAGCATTGGACTGCAACTCATCCAATGTCTAGTATTGGGTGTTCACCATGAACTCCCTGATCTTAGTCTTGAGCATACTCAAGTAATGAGACATCTGCACCCGCTCCGAAGATACATACTCAAATTAAAATAGGGCCCTCTCATGAAACATCTTGGTAATCTCAGTCACCGACTCTATTGTCTGCTTGAACGATCGGTACTCTTGATCTAATCGCTCTCTCTCCACAATTGAAACATACTCATTACGTACCATTTCCAAGTACTGCTTCGAAGTCACCGTGGCCCGCTCTACAGGAGAATAAGTATGAGTCGCAAACTTCGACCAATCCTTCGCTCCCAAGAGAAGAAGGTTCAGTGCAAATAGAACCTCTTGGTTCTCTGAAAAAACAAGTATAGAAACATACATCCATATTAGAGATCCATATAGTAGCAAAAATCGGGTCCTAAACCCCATCGAACTCTTGGGGTCTCGTGTTACTGAACTCCTGGTACTGCATCGATCCACCTCCATGAAGTCCTGCAATGGAAACGGCCGCAGTGACTGCGACAGCGGTAGCCTCAGTGACGACAACATAATGCTCGTCGAACATTGTGATCAGTGTGGTCTTGATTGACCCAAACATCTTCGGATTCGCCTCTCTGATCTCTGCAACCACCTCAACGCTAATGATCCCACATATCTCCTCATCCTTTGTACCCAGCCTCTCTGGATCACCAATGCCTTAACCTGAACCTTTGGTAGTCACCATTCTGAAACAAACAATGGAAAAAGGTCAAATATCAGGCGATAGTGCCTATATACACGATATACTCACCTACTAGTTCCATAGGAACCTTGGGACTCTCTTTGATTCTCGTACTAATCTTGTGCTTTCAGTAGTATGGGCCAATACTATCTTCCACACCTATCCGTAGTTGACTCAAAATTCATCCTAATGTTCTCAGTCACTAAACTAAACCACACTAGGTGCATTAACACACACACACACACACACCTACATGCTCCAAGGAGCCACCAATAAGCTCCTAAATACTTCTCCTATGATTCTCCTTGGTCATGCTTTTGTATTGTTATAAGTCTCCACTAAGCTCGCTAATTGAATTGCATATACCAGTCATACATAATCCAAGATCAGATAGACGGTCAAATAAATGATTCTACCCCAAATCCATAACCAAACAAGGAAGATGAAACAAGGCTAAACTAGACATTTTAGGGCTATACAATCCTAATTATATACAACTATATAGTATACACTTAGCAACTAAGGATTTCAGTCTAGACTTCTAGTAATGCAAAACAAGCAATCTCCTAGGCTACAAGGCATCACATAATAAGACAACTCCTAATGCAATTCCTAATGGGGATCCTTAGCCTATCAAATAACATTCATTTATAAAATTTCACATATCAACAGTCATATAACAAGTATGGATATTTTAGGGATCAACTTACTCGAGCTCCGACCGACTGTACACATCATATCTTCCTTTCTTACCATTATTCTTTTCAAAAAGTTTTGCAAAAACTCTCAGATGCTTTTTTGAGTTTGGAATCACACGTGTGCTCTTCCAAATCCCTCAAACCAGGGCTTGTTGGGTTTTGAGCATTCTAACACTTCCTAAGTGTACATGCAACCCTAATAAACCTTGGATCTATGTTTGTCTAAGGTACATGCAAAATATTAATTTCCAAGGTTTATAACCTATCTAGCATGGCATGGGGTACTTTTAAACATAAAAGGACTAGATGAATTACATACCTTTTGTTGATTGTTGATTCCTTGGAGTTTGAGAGCCAAGCACCAATAATGTGAATGCCTCAAATGGAAATCACAAATCACCACAAACTTGGAAAATGTATGAGAGAGTATACTAACTCTTAGATTTCGGCCACCACTATTACACACACACTTGGGTGTTTTTCATGCAACATAAGCTTGTTTATATAGTGTGCATGGTTAGGGTGAAACCCTAATAACCCATGTCTTTTCCTCTTCCAAGGATCCATGGGTTAAAAGCTCCATGGATCATCCATGGACTTCCATATAAGCTTAGCCCATTAACAAATGAGCATTAGCCCACACCATATAAATACAATAGCCCATGATTTAATTAGTCTTCCTTTTAATCACTAAATCAATTCATAATTAATTCAAGATTAAAACTAATTAAATAACATGACTTTATATTAATATATTATAACTTATAATATATTAATAAATCGTAAGTATACAATTCTCATAAAATTATCCATAAACAGTTTGGGTGAAGTGCAACCCAAATGGACCATGCCGGGTCGGGTCAAGTATATACCAAATAAGTTATGGACTTAGACACCTTATCCAACAGTCTCCCACTTGGATAAGTCTAATAATTGTATTTGCGTATGTTACTTCAGGAACCAGCCAGCAATCGTAGCTCTCGAAAACTCTGTTGAACTATGAAGCGCCATTTTAGATAAGTGATCATATAATCCTCTGTTCTCATGATATCAGCTGGACAAATACATAGAACAACGTCGTACTTATTGTCCAACAGTTTGTTTCCCGATTTCCGATTTGTTTGACAAAGAACTAAATTGAACACATCAATTAGGTTCTGACCGGGCCCGGTACATAGGTCAAAACAAAATCATCGACGGGCCCAAATATCGCTTCTAATCCTCCAAGGACTAGAAGGAACAGATAAACTTCGACTCATATACTTGTTTCTACTACTTGTTGAATTATACACAAAGGCACGTTTTATAACATCAAGTTACTGATGCTTTTACGTGCAATCAATGCACAACCAACTCATAGGTAACAACTCATATCTCTAGGTTTGAAGACTTATATGATATTATCGTCTCACGATCACTCGAGATAAATTCCATGAAGTGATACAAGTGAGCGTGGGTTAATTCCAATACTCATAACTTATGAGCACTCATGAATGTTGTAGCAACCATTGCCATGACTAAACACATTTAGCCATCTACAGACTCGATTCATGACAGTCTTAATTCATACCTACTTCCAACTTATGAACGACTGTGGAGTGTTTAAATAACTTAGTCATTCGGAAAGAATAACCTAGCTATTCTGGAAGTCAAAACATGCAAAGTGAAACACAATAATAATCGAATCCAATATGGTCTCAGAACCCTTTTGAATATAAATAGAACCACCTTTTATTTATCACCATATTGATTACACATTATTCATTGTATAATGTTTCAAATAATCAACTTAATACTTGAACAAAAACAACAGTTGTCCCATGCACCTAGCATGTACACTTTGTTTTTCTAAACAATAGTTATGCCATACTCCAAGTATGCACACTATGTTTGTGTATGATCTTTACTTTGTGAAATAGATCATTTGAACATGATTCCAATGATGCTCATTTCACAATCCCAAATCTTTATTGTAAATGTAAGAATTCCTAATTCCTACCATTTACCAAAAAAACTGTTAGATTTTAAACTTTTATGCAATGTTCCTCTTGTAATGATTATGCACAAAGTCACAAAACTTGTCAACAGTCATTACAGAGTATTCCAAAGGAGATCAACTCTATGGAAACGAAGTCTCATATTCAAAGTACATTGCTTTGAACATCCTTCTTGCACTAAGGTTTTCTAATCTTACACAGATTGAATAACTTCCACCTATGGAGAAATTTCCATAGTCCCATTTTGACTATCACTTCCGAACAAGAGTTACCTCTTTTCAGAATATGTCAATATGGTCCTTTCCAACAATTTATATCCTACTTCCAACTGTCCCCGAGCAACCAATCTTTGGAGAACCTTAGATTGTCCTCGACAATTGCTTAATCACTTTAGTCATATCCAATTCTAGACTTTTCCCTTCTTAATGCCCTAAGCATGTGGAAAATTTAGAAAGGATGAATATTATAGCACATGCAATCGATCCTATATCCGAAGCATATGGGACACGATTCATGATGTTTCTCATAAAGACATGATACCAGACCAGTCTTTTGCTACAATATTTTTTATTTGCCATGTTTTCAAAATTTAACTATGAAGAGGGATGTCGTAATCATAATCGAATTTTGATAACGCAATATATATAGAATTTCTTTAAGTTGAACCATTCCAACATAAAATACATATATATATCCTTGACTAAAGATGATTAAAAACTCAATCTAAGCTTTTAGAATTGAAATGAAGTATAATTTCCTCTCCCTTAATTATAGCAAAACAGCTTTTTCAACCCCTACAACATTACGAATTGAAACTTTTGTTTTTCTATAATTAACACTGCTAACTTGCAACACTAAGCATAATAATCATACTCCCACTAACATGATGATTATCAGCATAACACTTATGCTCCCACTAGCTCTGACATATTTCCAGAAATCAGCTGGACTCCTGAAATTTAGATTCGTACACCCTTTCTTAGATAGCTCACATGTGTGTCTAAACAATTTCCAGGACTATGAAAAGGGATGCCGTAATCATAGTCTTAATTGTTTAGACCTTTGCCATTTCTCACAAGTCCATGTTAGTGTGCCGGTTAACCACACACGCTCCACTAACGACTTTGAGAATGCAAACATCACAATTGCTATCTACTTAAAATCTTCTTAGTGAAAGCATTTCCTCACCATCATTTTCATGAATCGAAGAGAAACCTTATGACACTTAGATTTTATAGTGTATGAGTTTCTATCCATGTGAATTTGTCAAAACCATAATCACAAGACAAGGTTAGTGACAAATTAGCCTTACATGGATTGAACTTGTTCAATCTTAATTTCTTGTCACCTGGTAGCACAAGGCCCACCAATGCTTCCAAGCTGTTATGCACACAGTTTAGAACTAACAAAACTCATATGCATAGTCAACTTAATAGGAACAGACACAGAAACAAGAATTATGTCAACTTAATAGGTTGCAAACCTTAAGTCGTGTGCTAGTGATAAAACTCAGGTTTTACTCTTGATTAAATCTTGAAATCCTTTCAGGATCTTTAAGACTCCCACTGTCCTCTTGACATATAAGTTTCCCTAGTCAAGAACCATTCCTTGACAAAACAAATATTCAAGGGATAGTGCAGATTCTTATCAAGATAAACACTTCACACAATTGGTCTTAGTTGGTCTTTGTCTTATCCAAGACATCACAACTTACCAATTTCAAATGTACAGGAGTAGAAAACATTTTACACTACATTTGATAAGTGTTTTAAACCTTACTTTACGTCACTCAATGTTACAATCTTGGATTATGACTCTAAGAGTTGTTTTGGAACGAAGTATGATCCATCTTCTTGATTTTAACCATTCTAACAATTCATGACCCCTCATCTTAGTCATAACAATGCACTAAGATGTCCTTAGAGTATGAATTTGTGATATGGTTTCATAATCATTAAGATGATCATAAAAACATGTATGATCCATCTTTTTGATTTTAACCATTCCAACAATTCATGACCCCTCATCTTAGTCATAACAATGCACTAAGATGTCCTTAGAGTATGAATTTGTGATATGGTTTCATAATCATTAAGATGATCATAAAAACATGATACTAAAGTACTCTCCCATCTTTTCAGATTTGAGAAACTTTTATCTTTCTGCCAAATTTGATTCTTCTCATCCGTTCTGCCATACATTGAAACTTTTCCAATGTTACAGAATTATACTTAACCTTATAAGTATAACCATATTTACTAATCTTTAGTAAATCATGACGAATTGATCTTTGTGGTGGACCTTGACCAGCACACACCCAGTGTGCCTAATTCCTTAGTCCTTCAATTGACTCACATATGCATGTGATCAATGAATTAGTCTCAATTTTACAAAGATGAAAATTCTCATTCATCATACAATACAACTTGTATGATTCCAAGTTTCTGTCTAACTGAAGCTTGGGTGATGAGAACCTTTCCTCATTTGGTAAATTCAGACACTAAACATATGAGAGAATCAAACTCATATTTCCAATATTGCTAGAAACATACAAACATCAATTTTCCATAAATGCCATTGTAAGGGGATATAATATAAAATAAACTAAACAAAACTTTTATTTCTTTACAAAATGCGGAAAAATATTCCTTAAAATGCATCTTCAAATGAAAACTATGCTATTACATATTTCCTAGCAATCTATCACAACTTTTAAGTAGTAGCTCAAAAATCCGATCCTCGAACCATTCGATAGAAATCCATCTTCGTGATCAGATTCAGCACACTCTTCTTTTAACCTTCCTTTTGCTCGATCCTGCTAAACATCAAGATGCAACCTAGTCACATCATGTAATAAGAATCAACAATTAGGAACTTTAACAAAGTTAGATAGTGGACTTACCTGAAGCCGAGTCAAACATTTTGTCTCTACTTGCTTTCAAATATTTCAGGTATTCAGGGCAGCTTCGCTTCCAATGTCCCTTCTCATGACAATAAAAACATATAGACTCTTTGGGAATGGTACACGAGACAATCACAGACTTAGCCTTTCCCTTTACCTTTTGGTCAACCGGGTTGACCAAGGCCGATCCCCTTCCATTGGGACGAGAAAGCTTTTTCTGGACTTCCAATGTTACCGTTGTCCATGTCCATGGAAGTTTGAGAAATAGATTTTCCATCAATGTTTGCTTGACCATTGCGCCAAATCATTGCTGATTCAGCAGCAACAAGCAAATAAGAAAGATCTATTAGGGTTATGTCAGGATCTGTCATATGGTAGTCTTTAATAAACTCACCATACGACTTAGGAAGTGACTGAAGAACCCAGTCAACAACGAACTTCCTTGAAATAACAGCACCCAACATTCTCAACCTGTCTATGTGTGACTTCATTCCTAAGACATGAGTGCACACAGGTCTTCCATCTTTATGTTTCATTTCTAGTAGAGCTTGAGTGATCTTGAACCTTTCAAGTCTTCGGGCTTGTGGGCCAGGGAGAATAAATGGAGGAGGTGGGGGGAGTGAAGCATGATGTTGAGGGACATCATCTTCAGGAGGAAAGCTTGTTTCAAGCGATTTGGGAAGATCATAGTTGTCTGAACCACACATCTACAGTGGGAGAAAATCAAGTTAGTTGATTCAAGTCCTTAATATAACACCCAATATGAAATATTAAGGCTAGGACCCAACACAATATTTTATAACTTGGAAGAGGGATGCTGTAATCCAAGCTATAAAATATTTGAAGGTAGGTGAATGACGATTCACCAATTTCCACCATGAAAAACGAAATAATTTATTAGGTTTTAATTGGATTTGAAACTCCTAGATCTTTTGAGATTCATTGAACTTTTCAATGGCATGTTTCAATCTCGATTGTGCCCTTCAAGTTTTGTGACTGGGATGCCGAGGATCACAAAACAAGGTGTGAATAACCATGCAAACTCACTTGGTACCCTTAATATTATCACCTAATCGATGTGCCGGTTAACCACACACGCTCCACTGATCTATGATAAACATTAAGTCACCCTTCGTGATCCTTACTAGTCCAAGTTAGTGTGCCGGTTAACCACACACGCTCCACCAACGACTTGGTAAGGTGCAAAGTGTGAATTTCATGGGTTAGCACCATATTCACATTTTCCTAAAGTAACTAAGATTGGGAATTTATAAAAGGTTTAGTTACTTTATGATAATCATTATACTTTTAATGAGGATTTAAAGTCATTGTCCTACCCGTTCGGCTAACGACCCTCCACCGATCAAGGAAGCGGTGGGTGAGAATGGACACCCATTAAGTTGCCATTTTATAGGCAACAATCTTATACCCCCCTTATAGACCGGCTTCGTGAATGAGGCCTACTAACGGTAAAACGACTTGATCTTATGCATATATATAATAATTAACCATTAATGTTATAAATAGTATAAGGGTTGAATTTTAACTTTTAAAACTCTAAGGGTTTGGAATTAAAGTTTATTAAAGTGTGCGAAACTTTACAAATTCCAAAACTTGAGGGCAAGTTTTGTAACTATCCAAAACTTTTCATTTCATAACTTATGAATTAAAGGTTCATAAAAATGAAGACTTTTCATTTTATGTAACTTATGTGTTTTAAGTGTGTGTTTAAAAGAAGTGACCTTTGGATATCCATAACTTGAGGACAAATTATGGACTCCATTAAAACACATAAATGATCAAGAATTAATCCTAAACAATTCAGCAAATAATTCCTATCATCTTCTAAATTCATAAGAACATGAACATGATCATCAAAGTTTCAAGAATTATATGAACACATACAAAGCATGAAATTTTGATATAAGCTATTGTAAATGGATTAGAACTACCATTACACCAACTAAAACAAGTTTTAAAACACCAAAACAGTTTACGGTAATGTTTCTAGTCCATTTCCAGCAGCAAAAGTCGAAAATCTGCATTCTGAGGCTCCTACTCGCCGAGTGCACGAACCTACTCGGCGAGTAGGATGAGTTTACACATGAACTCGGCGAGTCCCTCCATGGACTCGGCGAGTTCATCAGTCAGACAGCAAAAAATCGACTTTTTATCACCATTTTTGCATCAAGTATCAAACAAACAAGCCTAGTCTCTGATACCACTGTTGGGTTTTGAGCATTCTAACACTTCCTAAGTGTACATGCAACCCTAATAAACCTTGGATGTATGTTTGTCTAAGGTACATGCAAAATATTAATTTCCAAGGTTTATAACCTATCTAGCATGGCATGGGGTACTTTTAAACATAAAAGGACTAGATCAATTACATACCTTTTGTTGATTGTTGATTCCTTGGAGTTTGAGAGCCAAGCACCAATAATGTGAATGCCTCAAATGGAAATCACAAATCACCACAAACTTGGAAAATGTATGAAAGAGTATACTAACTCTTAGATTTCGGCCACCACTATTACACACACACTTGGGTGTTTTTCATGCAACATAAGCTTGTTTATATAGTGTGCATGGTTAGGGTGAAACCCTAATAACCCATGTCTTTTCCTCTTCCAAGGATCCATGGGTTAAAAGCTCCATGGATCATCCATGGACTTCCATATAAGCTTAGCCCATTAACAAATGAGCATTAGCCCACACCATATAAATACAATAGCCCATGATTTAATTAGTCTTCCTTTTAATCACTAAATCAATTCATAATTAATTCAAGATTAAAACTAATTAAATAACATGACTTTATATTAATATATTATAACTTATAATATATTAATAAATCGTAAGTATACAATTCTCATAAAATTATCCATAAACAGTTTGGGTGAAGTGCAACCCAAATGGACCATGCCGGGTCGGGTCAAGTATATACCAAATAAGTTATGGACTTAGACACCTTATCCAACAGGGCTCTGATACCAACTTGTAACGTCCAATTTTTCACAACATTTTTTTTAATTAGGAATAAATGTCATTTTCATAAAAACCTAAGTTAAAGAGATATCGTATGTTCAAAAGTATAGTCATCCAAAAATCAGACTGTCATAACAAATGCGGAATCATAAAAGTTGCTCAAGAATATGTATAGTGAAACCTTTTCCTTCCCACGATCATCAAAAGTACCTGAAACATTTTAATCTACAATTGTATGCCAAAGATTAGTGAGTTAGCCAAAATACCACATACACCAATATACACTTAAGCATACATGCTACTGGGTCCGAACCAACCCAACAGATGTCTAGACTTACAACACTCTAGCTGATCTTGTCATCAACCCGACCGATGTGAATATCTAGACTCACAACACTCAATGTTGGTATTGTCATCAACTCACCCCCTTGTTGGCTCCCAGCCTAAAGTTGTACCACTCGCACTATTGGCCTTCTGCACAAAGTTGGATGCCTTATCCCTTCACAAATATGTCGACATACACATAATATTGATAACAGACAAATCAACATCACAGGTGACAATCTACAAGTCTACATTCCTAACAGAATGCAATAGTCTAACCACAATCTAGCACCCTAGGACACATACTGTAATATATAGTATAATAAGGAAACCCACCTTACATTCGACAGTAGATACACACCACAACTCACAAAGCAGTAAAGGCTAGAACTAGGAACCACTTAATCACCAATTAGAGTTAAATCCTCGGCCTACAACCTAAAACACTTAAGTTAAACCAAAGTCAATCTGGTCAAAAATTAACTATCAACGGTCAGCCACCACGTCATGGCCAACCAGTGACCGCACTGTGGCAACCTCACAGTCACGGAGAAACCCGCCACATTGTGGGAGTTGGCCCAGAACAACTTAATGGGTTATGTTGTTAATCCCTTAAGTCCAACATCTATACTTTCCAGAAAGCTTCTTAGCATCCCAAGGAGTCATAAAAATCCTAACTTCGTGCACATGCATGTGTAATGAATGTCCATCGAAGACTAGGTCAAAATGGTGAGGAAAGTGACCTAAATCTCATGCATAACTTCAAAACACTCTCAAGTTCTAGATATATGCCAACTTTCTAGATCTACAAGAAATTAATAATAAAGACAGAGCCTTAAAGACTTACAACTGTCCAAAAAATGCTCAAAAGTAAATGCTTGTGCTTGCTAGATGGCCTTTTCCACTACAAATGGATAATTTCTTCCTTCAATGGACACCAAAAGAAAAATAAGCTCAAGAACACTTACTTGAGAAAAATAAGCTCAAGAACACTTACTTGAGATTTCCACTACAAATAGATTCTTTCCACTGCAAATGGATCCTTTCTTCCTTCAAGTGAGTGTTACATATCTAGTATGTTATATTGGCTTTCACATTTTCAAATACATTTTCATGGTTTATCGTGATTTGAACATTTAGTTGAGATTTTTATGAAACATGGTTTAATTTATAATCAATAAATAAAAATTTGTTTTGAAATTTGGGACATTACAATGATACTGAAAAATGAGGTGTTTGTTGTATGCCCGGATCATGATATTGACCTCCCAACTAAGATAGAAGTAAATGAAGATATGATACTTGAATTGCGCGAAACAAACCCACGACCATTTCACTCAGCTCACGTTGATCATATTGAGTATGTGTACATACCCTCTATGGATAACTAATTTATTTTAATTGCCGTTTTTGTAATTGTGTTTGCCGTTTTATGATTTTATTTAACTTTTGTAGTAGTTTGTTTTTTTTAATAAAATCTTTTGTTCATATTTAGTTTTATTTATTTAAATTTGAAATGTTTAGTTTTTTTTTTACAAAAATTAATTAATTGTAAGGGTTTGAAAGATGAAAGATATGAATTTCCATATGTTATGGTTAGAAGTGATGAAAAAAAAAATAATAAATAAAAATAAAGAAGATAATATGACAATTAGGTGGAACTAAGTTAGAATAGGAATATAATATGGACTCCCTCCACCTTATGCCACTATAGTATAATACTTGGCTATATGGCAAGATGTCGACAACTTTTTTGAAAAAATTGAAATTGAAAACGGCTTTAGTAGAAAAAAAAAAGCAACTTTTTAGATAAATTATCAAAATGAATATTTGCATTAAGCAGCAACGTCTTCAATCCAACTATTACGACCCAATTATGTGAACAACTTGTACATATAAATCCATCAGATTCATTGATTAGCTACTAACTCATTGCCTGAAGAGAGCATCTATACAAAAGGGATTCCTAGTCTCCGTGCCCTCTAGACGTATACATTTGTTCAAAAGAAGCGGTCTTATTATTATAAAACTAAATCCCAAATAATAGAGGTGCCTAAAGCCCTATATACCAAAAAAGAGCTAAATCAATTTAAATTCATGATTAAACTCTCGTCGATTTTATTAAAGTGATATTATTAGCATTAACCTTTTTGGCGAAGCCCTCTGATTAACACATATACATGATAGTAGTTAAAAGTTGGATTTAAGATTGTAAATTAAGAAATCCTTATTCTTTTTTATTCATATAAGTATCTGAATCCCATATCTCTGTTGTGTCTATTTAAACTTGGCATTGTAAAGGATCTTGTCTGTTTCTTTTCTTTGAAGAACGAATCAAATTAAAAATAAAAACTTTTAACATAGTACGTAGAGTTTGAACCGATAAACTAAAACCTAATCACCAACTTGACTTGGGCTTATAAGTTCGTTACACGTCCATTCATTTACCAACTTAAGTGGAGTTCGGTGGAGAAACCTCGTTAAAGATTCGGCTGCACACCAATTCATATGTATATTAACTACTGGCCTATCAATACATGAATCAAATCTGGCTAATTGCACCTTTTTACTGTATAACAATACATGCAAATTGGGATCGTTTAAGAGTTGTATAATTGGAATCCTCAACCAAGGAAAAGATTTACACAGTTGATACTTTAATCAGTTGATACTTTAATATGATTAAATTCCACCTTTACATTTTCTTTAATTTATAAAGCCCAGATCCAACCGTATGGAATTTGTATTTTAGTACAGGAATGAAATATGACATAAGTAAATATGATTGTTTTTGACCATGCAATCAAACCGAGAAAAAGGGTTTGTGTTGTAATCAAGAAAAGAGAGAGAGAGAGAGAGAGAGAGAGAGAGAGAGAGAGAGATTGGAAAATGGCATAAGTTCTTTAAGGACCAGTCAATGGTTTTACTTGGTTTGCCGTTATTGAAACCTAGCTTTTATTTCTCTATTAGTTTATTGTTAACCATGATGATCAGAAGAATGGAAGAGAAATTAAAATAACTTTATATTTCTTATATATATGAACAAGCCTATGTGCAAAATTATATAGACTATACAAACACTAAATAAGGAAAATACAATAAATGGGATTGAACAGAATGACTGGCAATTAGCTAAGACGAAATAAGGCTTGAAAGGTCAATGGTCTATTTTAGGAGATGGTGGAGACTGATCCTAATATTTTAATCAAATATTTCAACATTCCCCCTCAAGTTGAGTAGTGGGATTTTCGATACTCAACTTGCCAAGACAATGATTAAAATTTTTTCCATTGACCGCCTTTGTTAATATATCTGAGAGTTGGTCTTCTAAGCGGACAAACGGAAGTTCAATTATCCATGTTTCAAGTTTTTCTTTGATGAAGTGTCGGTCTACCTCAACATGTTTTGTGCAATCATGTTGGACTGGATTCTCTGAAATTTGAATAGCTGCCTCGTTATCGCACATAATTTTGCTGGATTGGATTGGAGGGTACCCGATTTATGTCAAGAGTTTCCGTATCCATAGTATCTCTACTAGACCGCGTGCTATTCCTCCAAATTCTGCTTCAACACATGAAAGAGCCACCACCTTTTGTTTCTTGCTCCTCCAAGTAACAAGATTCCCACCAACAAGGGTAAAGTAACCATATGTTGATCTCCGATTTCCCTTATCTCCTGCCCAGTCCACATCGGTATATATTTGGGTTTCTAGATGCCCATTTGTCTTGAACAAGACTCCATGACCAGGTGTCCCTTTGAGATATCTGATAATTCTCCACACGGCTTCCATATGGGTAACTTGAGGTTGATGCATAAATTGGCTCACAACTCCCACTGCATAAGCAATGTCAGGCCGGGTATGTGAGAGATAGATTAGTTTCCCTACTATCCGTTGATATTTTCCCTTGTCGGCCAGCTTAGCCTTTTCCTCCATATAGAGATTTTGGTTCACCATTATAGGAGTATCCACAGGTTTGCAATCAGTCATCCCTGTTTCTGCCAGCAGGTTAGGGACGAATTTCTTTTGGCACATAAAAATCCCCTGTCTGGACCTCAGGACTTCGATCCCAAGGAAATATTTAAGTCTTCCTAGGTCCTTTATTTCGAATTCTTTG
The DNA here is from genome assembly GCF_052849685.1 of Lactuca virosa. Taxonomy (NCBI): domain Eukaryota; kingdom Viridiplantae; phylum Streptophyta; class Magnoliopsida; order Asterales; family Asteraceae; genus Lactuca; species Lactuca virosa. The sequence goes on from NC_136434.1 coordinate 39,516,236, forward strand.
AATAGGTTTATCTTTAACCTTGTCATCTCTTCCTCATCATTACCTGTGATTATCATATCATCAACATAAATAATTAAACATGTTACAAGTCCATTCCTCCGTTTAAGGAACAGAGTATGATCTGAGTTACTCTGTTTGAGGCCATATTTTTTCATGGCTAAAGTAAACTTGCCAAACCAGGCACGAGGAGACTATTTTAATCCATATAAGGATTTCTTCAAGCGACATACTTCTTTAGAATCTCCCACGAACCTGGGAGGGGCTTCCATATAGACTTATTCTTTAAGTTCTCCATGCAAGAAGGCATTTTTTACATCAAATTGAAGGAGAGGCCAACCTTTATTTGCAGCTATAGAGAATAGGACCCTCATTGTGTCGATTTTGGCCATGGGAGAAAATGTCGCGGAATAGTCAATTCCGTAAGTTTGAGTGTATCCCTTTGCTACAAGTCGGGCTTTGTATCTTTCAATGGTTCCATCCGGCTTATACTTTATAGTGAAGACCCAACGACATCCTACTGGTTTTTTTCCTGGAGGAAGGGTACATTTTTCGCATGTATCATTTTTGTTCAGTGAATCCATTTCAATTTTCATTGCCTTTCTCCAATCCTTAGACTCAAGAGCTTGTTCAGCTGTAGTTGGGATTTCTTCATAGCATAGAGATGTGGCAAAAGCCTGGGCTTCTTGTGATAAATTTTCGGCTTCCATGTTTGCCATTGGGTATCGAGAACTTCTAGCTTCCTTCTCGGGAGAGTATCTTTTTGGAGGAACTCCTCTGTTGGATCTTGGGGGTAGAACATATCCGACTTGTTCAACCTGTGATGACTCGTGTTCTGCCGTATGGTTAGGCAAGTCAGGAGTCTCAACATGCTCATGAGTTTCATAGTTAGTAGATGACTCAAAGATAATGGGAGAATCAACATGCTCTTGAGTTTGAGAATTACTTACCTCTGACGCCAGGTTGGGAGGGTCATTGTTAGTGGTACTGTCTTTTGGACTCGTGGATTGTGACGTGGTTTGGGTTTCGTGATTAATTTCTACTGACGATGGCATCCATTTAATCCAACCCAATGTGTCATCATACTCCTTTTCCTCCTGACCAGTGTGTTGGGTATTGTAGAAATATTTAGTTTCGAGAAAGTGACAATTCATCGTGGTGTACATATGACGTTTGTTCGGACTGTAACATCGATAACCTTTTTGATTGACTCCATAACCGACAAACACACATTTTGTGACACCCAAAAATTCAAACCAATTTAAAGTTTTAAAAACATTTCAAACCATTAAAAATCATTACAACTTTGTTTTCAGAATGTATAATATCAGAGTTTTCCCAGAAACATAGACAAAACATGAGGAGCTGTACGATCACGCCTTCGCCTTGCCGCGATCCCCTGATGTACATGAAACAATAAACTGAAACTGTAAGCCCGAGAGCTTAGTGAGTTCCCCCAAAATACCCATACCCGAAACAATACACATAGAATCATAACAACATACTATGGGTCCAATCAACCATCGGGTTGGAATACCCCAGGCCCACAACCAACAGGGTGGATTGCCAACACACTATGGGTCTAATCAACCATCAGGTTGGAATACCCCATGCCCACAACCAACCGGTTGGAATGCCCACATACTCTGAGTCCTATCATCCTCGGGATGGAATACTCACGGCCCACAACCTACAGGTTGGAATGCCCAGGCCTATTGGCCTTCGCACCGAGCAGATAAGCCTCAACCGCCAAACAAACATGTGCACATATAATAGATAATCACATAACAGTCTATAGACAATACTTGATCTAACGGATCTTACCACATAGCACATAACACCATCCTATCTACCAGGATGCCAATCTAACAGATCATACCACATATCATATAATATTATCCTACCCTCTACGATACCGATCTAACAGATTATACTAGCATAAAATGACCATATAATAATCCAAAGGGCCGACCTTGGTGCCTTAGACCCTTGAATATAGTGAGGAAAACTCACCTCACAACTGACGTCTGAAACTAGAAGCTCAACTCTCGGATCACCAACACGAACTCCACCACCCATCGTTACCATAAAACCCTTTTTCGTAAATCTCCAAATTACCTGAATACTCTCAGCAGTCAACTGGTCAACTCTTGGTCAAAGTCAAAGTCCAAAGTCAAAGTCAACCGTCCATGTTGACTCGACTCGTCGAGTGCAGTTCACCGACTCGTCGAGTCCTTCCTGAACTCGAGAAGTCGTGAAATCCTTGATTGGCTCGTCGAGTTCCCTTTTAACTCGCTGAGTTCATACGTGTCCAAGAATTAGGAGAAACCCTAGCCGACTCACCGAGTCTTCGAACGACTGGCCGAGTTCAAGGAAATCTTCAACGGACTCACCGAGTTTGTTCATCAACTCGACGAGTTCACGACCATCTTCATATGACTCGCCGCGTTGACTATGCAAATCGCCGAGTCCTTGCAGGCCTTCATCCATGCAGACACTTTTTAAGTCATGCCAAGGTTCCAGATTACAGATCCAAGCTTCTAAGGCATGTTTAACACGTAAAGTTGCAAACTTTACACACATGCAAGGCCCTAAAGGCTCTAAATGAGCAATCTAAGCTTCTAATGGAGATTTACACCTTGGGAAAGTCTCATCCTTGCTATAGCTGGAAACTTTATGGACCTAGGACTCAAAAGAGGTTCAGATCTGAAGTTTCAACTTCAGACCTAGCTCCCATACCAAAATCCCTTCATGAATAACTAAAGAAAGCCCTAGTTTTCACATATGAATGATTCTTAGAAGAAAAGAGGTTAAGGTAACAGCTGGTTACCTCCAAAACGTGCCCAAACTGAAGTAGACTCTGGATCCACAAGGAAATCTTGATGCTAGCCTCTTGATCTACAAGTTTCCTTCACAAAAGTCACTCCCCAAAGCTCCAAAACACTCTCCAAGCTCTCACTCATAGCAATTAGGGTTTCTGGGTCTCAAGAGGGTGATAGAGGACAGTGGGAGGCGCTAATGGTCCAATATATAGGGTAAAAAAACCCTGAAAATTAGGGTTTCCACTGCCAGCTCCTACTCGTCGAGTCCCATGCCGAATCGACAAGTCACTCATTAATTGACGTGTCCTGGCCCGTTGCTACTCGACGAGTCATAGCACCAACTCGTCAAGTAGACCTTCAACGTGAAGTCTAAAAGGAAAAATGTTAATAATACCTGACGGTTGGGATGTTACAAATCTCCCCCACTTGACTTAGACTTCGTCCTCGAAGTCAGTTGTAGCGAATAACTCTGGGTAATGCTCCCGCATCTCAGCCTCCGACTCCCATGTCCACTCGGATCCCCTCCGATGCTCCCATTGTATCTTTACCAACGGAACCTCCTTGTTGCGCAGGACTTTCACTTTCCTTTCCAAAACGGCAATCGGCCTCTCAATATAATTCAGGCGCTCATCAACCTGAATGTCATCCAGTGGCACCACTGCCCCCGGGTCCACAATGCACTTTCACAACTGCGAAACGTGGAAAGTACTGTGGATCCGACTAAGCTCCTCCGGCAGCTCTAGTCTGTAAGCCACCTTGCCAACCCTGGCAATGATCCTGAACGACCCAATATATCGGGGACCCAATTTTCCCTCTTCCTGAAGCGGATCACACCCTTCCAGGGCGAGACCTTCAGGAGTACCATGTCACCGACCTGAAACTCTAACTCGGATCGGCGTCGGTCAGCGTAACTCTTCTGCCGACTCTGAGCAGTCTGCAGCCGCTGTCTAACCTGCTGAATTTTCTTGGTAGTCTGCAAGACCACCTCCGTCCGACCCATCACCCTGTGACCAACCTCACCCCAACAAACTGGGGTGCGACATCTCCACCCATACAACAGCTTGAATGGCGGGGCGCCAATGCTGGAATGATAGTTGTTGTTGTAGGCGAACCCTGCAAGCGGTAGGTGGGAATCCCAGCTCCCACCGAAATCGATGATACACGCCCTCAACATATCCTCGAGGGTCTGAATGGTCCGCTCGCTCTGACCATCAGTCTGCGGATGGAAGGCTGTGTTGAAGTGCAACCATTTGCTCAGCTCCTCGTGAAACTTCTGCCAGAAGCGGGAGGTAAACCTGACATCCCGATCAGAGACAATGGAAACGGGAACCCCATGGCGAGACACGATCTCGCGAACGTACACGTCGGCCAATTTCTCGGCCGATGAGCTCTCCCGTATGGCCAAGAAATGGGCACTCTTGGTCAATCGATCCACGATGACCCATATAACATCAAACCCCTTCGCCGTCCTCGGCAACTTGGTAATAAAATCCATCGTGATCTGTTCCCATTTCCACATGGGGATCTCCAAGGGCTGCAGCTTGCCATGCGGCCTCTGATGCTCGGCCTTGACCATCCTACAGGTCAAGCACCTCTCGACGTACCAAGCGATTTCTCGCTTCATGCACGGCCACCAATAGCTCAAACTCAAATCCCGGAACATCTTGGTGGCCCCCCGGGTGAATAGAGAAATGAGACTTATGAGCCTCCTCCATAACCGTCTGCCTAACCCCGCCAGACATCGGAACCCAAACCCGACCGCATCGGGTCAATAATCCCCGACTATCTTGCTCAAACCGTGTATTCTCACCCTTGATCCTCTCCAGCTTCCAATTCTCCGGTCGCATGCCCTCAACCTGGGCATCTCTGATCAGACTCACAAGCGGGGAGTCCACTGCTATCCTCATACATACCGATGGGGTGGAAGACCCAACTGACTTGCGGCTCAAAGCATCCGCAACCACGTTCACTTTACCAGGGTGGTAAAGGATCTCGCAATCGTAGTCCTTGACTACATCCAGCCACCTGCGTTGCCTCATGTTCAGGTTCGGCTGATCCATAATATGTCTCAAGCTCTTGTGATCCGTGTAAATGGTACAACGGACCCCATGAAGGTAATGTCTCCATATCTTGAGGGCGAATACCACCGCCCCCAACTCCAAGTCATGCGTAGGGTATCTTGTCTCATGCGGCTTCAATTGTCGCGACGCATAAGCTATCACTCGTCCTTTCTGCATGAGGACCGCCCCTAACCCGGTGATGGATGCATCACAGAACAACACAAAATCCTCAACTCCCTCCGGGAGTGTCAAGACTGGGGCCTCGTACAACCGCTGTCAGAGGGTCTCAAATGCCCTCTGCTGCTCAGGGCCCCACCAGAAATCCACCCCCTTCCTCGTCAGACGAGTGAGGGGTACCACAATCTTGGAGAAGTTCTGTATGAATCTCCGGTAGTACCCTGCTAATCCCAAAAAGCTCCTGATGTATGAGGGAGATTTCGGAACCTCCCACTGCATAACCGCCTCGATTTTGGCCGGATCGACCAAAATCCCCTCTTGGTTAACGAGATGTCCGAGGAATTGGAACTCTCGTAGCTAAAACTCACACTTCGAGAACTTGGCGTACAACCGTTCTCGTCTCAGAACTCCTAACAACTCCCGCAGATGCTCCTCATGCTGCTCTCGGGTCTTGGAATACACCAAGATATCATCTATAAACACTATGATTGAGCAATCGAGCATCGGTCTACAGACCCGATTCATCAGGTCCATGAACACCGCTGGCGCGTTGGTGAGCCCAAACGGCATCACCACAAACTCGTAATGTCCATAACGAGTTCGGAACACGGTCTTCTCCACGTCCTCCTCTCTGACGCTGACCTGATGATACCCAGACCTCAAGTCTATCTTGGAAAACCAAGATGCACCCTGCAATTGATCGAAGAGATCGTCTATCCTCGGGAGTGGGTAACGGTTCTTCACCGTTAATTTAATCAACTCCCGGTAGTCAATGCACATCCGGTGCGAACAGTCCTTTTTCCGGACAAAAAGAATCGGTGCTCCCCATGGAGAACTGCTCGGACGAATGAAATGCTTGCCTAGCAGTTCCTGTAGCTGTGACGACAGCTCCTGCATCTCTAGCGGTTCCAATCGGTACGACGCCTTAGCGATAGGGGCCGCACCTGGCACCAGGTCGATCCTGAACTCGACCTGCCTCTCCTGAGGTATCCCCGGCAACTCCTCCGGAAACACATCTGCAAACTCCCTGACCACCGGTACATCGGAAACCGATATCTAATCCCTAACCCGCGTATCTACCACATACGCTAGATAACCCGTACACCCGTGCTAAATGTACTGTCGAGCCCTAGCAGCTGAACAAAACCCTGATCCCACTCTGGTGCCCTCACCATATACAGTCAGTTCTCCCCCACTTGGGGTTCGAACTACCACTCTCTGTCCCTCGCAATCAATCATAGCATCGAACCGACTGAGCCAATCCATGCCTACAATCACGCACACCTACCCCATGGGAATCGGAATCAAATCTATCGGGAAGGACACCCCGAAAATCTCCAAATCACACCCTCGATAAACCGAGGAAGCAGAAACCCCGTGTTCGTTGGCGATAGACACTCGCAACGGACCCTCTAACTCGCCCACTAGCACATTGAACTCCCTACTAAATGACTGAGATACGAAAGATCGACTCGCCCCCGAGTCAAATAAAACCAAAGCAGGCAAAGAGTTCACTAAAAACGTACCTAATCACAGGTACAACAGATCAGCATAACACAATTATAATAAATGAGATAGAGGGGAGAAACATACCGGCAACCACATCTGGCGCTGCCCTGGCCTCCTCTGCGGTCAACTGGAACGCACGACCCTGAGCCTTCGGAGGCTCTGCCCTGACCGGTCTCCCATCCGTGATCCTCAAGGTAGTCGGCGCTGGAGCCTGCGCCGGCTTGGCGGCTAGTAGAGGACACTGGGCCTTCATATGGCCCACCTGCTCACAATGATAGCAAATCCTGACTCCGGAAGTCGGATTCGGCTGCCTACAATCCCTGGCTAAATGGCCCTGCTTGCCACATCGGTGGCACCCACTCCCTGTCTGGCACATCCCTGAATGAGCCTTCCCGCACTTCCCACAAGTGCGGCCTGGCTGTCCCCCAGTCCTCGTATCAGCGGTCTTGGACCGCTTTGGCGCCGGCTGTGACTGTGCCGGGGCCTGCCGCTGCTCCCTCAACTGCAGCTCAATCTCCAACTCACGCCGTCTAGCGGCCTCCTGCAACTCCAGAAGTGTATCACATCGCTGGGTAGACACAAACTGACGGATTTCAGTCTTGAGCATGCTCAGATAACGGGTCATCTGAGCCTGCACGGAAGCAAACTCCGGGCAAAACATCGCCCTCTCAGTGAACATACGGGTGATCTCCGTCACCGACTCCCCATCCTGTCTCAAACTCAGAAACTCCTGTGCTAAATGCTCCCGCTCGACCCGCGAAATGTAACAAGCGCGGAACATGTCTCTGAACTGCTCCCAAGTAACAGCAGCTCTCTGGTCATCAGTGTACGACCCAGTCGCAAGTCTCCACCAGTCCTTGGCCCCAGACCTTAGCAGGTTCGGAGCACACCTGACCTTCTGGTCAGTAGGACACGAACAGGTGAAGAAACACCCCTCCACATCCGAGATCCACCTCATAGCTTTGATGGGATCCTGAGTCCCATCAAAGGTAGGGTCTTCGTGTTATCGAAGTCCCTGTACTGAAAAACTCGCCCCGCTCCCCCTCCCGCCGCTGTTACAGCTGCGGTGGTTACAGCGGCAGCTGTTTCAGCGAGGGCTGCATATCTGTCGTCGAAATACTCCATCATAGCGGACTTAATAGTCCTGAACAACTCCGGAATCTGACCCCGGACAATCTCGACCACCTCCTCGCGGATGATCTCCCTGACCCGATCCTCTGTCAACATTGCCCCCTCCTGGCCGATAGCCTCAGGTGCCACTGGGGCCTCCTAATCACCCTGTCCTGATCCTGATCCGGACCCCAAAGTGAACACCTCGTAACAGCCATTCTGAAACATAACAGGAAGATATCAGACAATCCGCATAAGTAACTGGGAACCAACTCCCGACATATCCTTAGGGGTTGTGACTTCCTTGCTACGCGTATGGGTCTTGTGCTTTCAGTAGTACGGGCCCATACTACCTTCCACACCTACCCATATTTGTCTCAAGTATCACCACAACACCCTAACAACATACATATCCTAGAGAACACTCAATCCTCACTCCTAGAGGAAGGCTAACCGTCTCACATAACGCTAGACCCTATAGCCCTAGTGTATGCTAGTCATATATAACGCTAGACCCTATAGACTTTCGAATATCCAATCGTACCCTAAGCTCCCAATCAAACAAGAACAGAACATAAGGCTAAATCAAACATTCTTAGGCTATAAGATCTTAATTATGTACGACCGTGATGCATACACTAAGCAACTACAGAAATGATGTCAATTTCATATAAGGGAAACCCTAGGCTATCAGGCATCATACAATCAGGCAATTCTATCATGCAATTCCTGAAGACCCCTAGCCTAGCACTAGCATGCTGTTCTAACATATCAAATAACTGTATGGTATTTTGGGGCTACTTACTGGCTCCGGCTGATCGTACATCCTGCATCATCCTTTACTTATTTTGAAAATCTTTTTAAAGAAATCATTTTGAAAATCCTTTCCTTGATTTGAGACTGGAGTTACACGCATGTTCCTCCAATTCACTCAAACCAAGGCTCTGATACCAACTTGTGACACCCAAAAATTCAAACCAATTTAAAGTTTTAAAAACATTTCAAACCATTAAAAATCATCACAACTTTGTTTACAAAATGTATAATATCAGAGTTTTCCCAGAAACATAGACAAAACATGAGGAGCTGTACGATCACGCCTTCGCCTTGCCGCGATCCCCTGATGTACCTAAAACAATAAACTGAAACTGTAAGCCCGAGAGCTTAGTGAGTTCCCCCAAAATACCCATACCCGAAACAATACATATAGAATCATAACAGCATACTATGGGTCCAATCAACCATCGGGTTGGAATACCCCAGGCCCACAACCAACAGGTTGGATTGCCAACACACTATGGGTCCAATCAACCATCAGGTTGGAATACCCCAGGCCCACAACCAACCAGTTGGAATGCCCACATACTCTGAATCCAATCATCCTCGGGATGGAATACTCACGGCCCACAACCTACAGGTTGGAATGCCCAGGCCTATTGTCCTTCGCACCGAGCAGATAAGCCTCAACCGCCAAACAAACATCTGCACATATAATAGATAATCACATAACAGTCTATAGACAATACTTGATCTAACGGATCTTACCACATAGCACATAACACCATCCTATCTACCAGGATGCCAATCTAACAGATCATACCACATATCATATAATATTATCCTACCCTCTACGATACCGATCTAACAGATTATACTAGCATAACATGACCATATAATAATCCAAAGGGCCGGCCTTGGTGCCTTAGACCCTTGAGTATAGTGAGAAAAACTCACCTCACAACTGACGTCTGAAACTAGAAGCTCAACTCTCGGATCACCAACACGAACTCCACCACCCATCGTTACCATAAAACCCTTTTTCGTAAATCTCCAAATTACCAGAATACTCTCAGCAGTCAACTGGTCAACTCTTGGTCAAAGTCAAAGTCCAAAGTCAAAGTCAACCGTCCATGTTGACTCGACTCGTCGAGTGCAGTTCACCGACTCGTCGAGTCCTTCCTGAACTCGAGAAGTCGTGAAATCCTTGATTGGCTCGTCGAGTTCCCTTTTAACTCGCCGAGTTCATACGTGTCCAAGAATTAGGAGAAACCCTAGCCGACTCGCCGAGTCTTCGAACGACTGGCCGAGTTCAAGGCAATCTTCAACGGACTCGCCGAGTTTGTTCATCAACTCGACGAGTTCACGACCATCTTCATATGACTCGCCGAGTTGACTATGCAACTCGCCGAGTCCTTGCAGGCCTTCATCCATTCAGACACTTTTTAAGTCATGCCAATGTTCCAGATTACAGATCCAAGCTTATAAGGCATGTTTAACACGTAAAGTTGCAAAATTTACACACATGCATGGCCCTAAAGGCTCTAAATGACCAATCTAAGCTTCTAATGGAGCTTTACACCTTGGGAAAGTCTCATCCTTGCAATAGCTGGAAACTTTATGGACTTAGGACTCAAAAGAGGTTCAGATCTGAAGTTTCAACTTCAGATCTAGCTCCCATACCAAAATCCCTTCATGAATAACTAAAGAAAGTCCTAGTTTTCACATATGAATGATTCTTAGAAGAAAAGAGGTTAAGGTAACAGCTGGTTACCTCGAAAACGTGCCCAAACTGAAGTAGACTCTGGATCCACAAGGAAATCTTGATGCTAGCCTCTTGATCTACAAGTTTCCTTCACAAAAGTCACTCCCCAAAGCTCCAAAACACTCTCCAAGCTCTCACTCACAACAATTAGGGTTTCTGGGTCTCAAGAGGGTGATAGAGGACAGTGTGAGGCGCTAATGGTCCAATATATAGGGTAAAAAAACCCTGAAAATTAGGGTTTCCACTACCAGCTCCTACTCGTCGAGTCCCATGCCGACTCGACGAGTCACTCATTAATTGACGTGTCCTGGCCCGCTGCTACTCGACGAGTCATATCACCAACTCGTCGAGTAGACCTTCAACGTGAAGTCTAAAAGGAAAAATATTAATAATACCTGACGGTTGGGATGTTACACATTTCTCAGCACATGCATCAAGTTTGGAACGTTCTGATTTTGGAATGTGAACAAACACAGAACAACCAAAGACATGAGGTTCAAGGGTAAGGGTAGATGGAGGCTTGTGAAATTTAGACAGGGCTTGCATTGGGGTTTTGAGTCAAGGGCTCTTGTTGGAAGACGGTTCACAAGATAGGTTGCTGTGACAAGAGCTTCGGGCCAAAAAAATTTTGGAACTTGGGATTCAATCATGAGCGCACGAGTTATTTCTAAGAGGAAGCGATTTTTCTTTCAGATACCCCGTTTTGTTCGGGGGTGTGAGTGCATGAGGTTTGATGAATTATTCCTTTTTCTTGACAAAACTTTTTCATGGAAGTATTAACAAATCCCCCCCCCCATTATCGGACCTAAGAATTTGTATATCACTTTTAAATTGGGTTTTAACCATGACACAAAAACTTTTGGATTTTGAAAAAACTTCGGATTTATTTTTCAAGAGGTAAATCCAAGTCATGCGGGTGCAATCATCAATGAATGCAACAAAATAACGGAAATTTTGTCCCCCCTCAACTTTTGTTGGCCCCCACACATCCGAATGAATCAACAAAAAAGGAAAATGAATCTTAGTATCATTTGATTTGAAAGTGTGTCTATGACTCTTAGCTAAAAAACATGTCTCACAATTTAAGACTTTATTTGTTGGGAATAATTCAGGAAATAAATGATGCGAGTATCCACTGGATGAGTGTCCCAATCTTCGGTGTCATAACCAAGCCTCCCTATCTGTAGATCCATGAGCTAGCACTACAATACCTTGTCGAGTTACTTCATCCACATAGTATAGTCCTTGTTGCTCAGTACCATACCCAATGATCTTCCCCGTCCTGATGTCCTGTAAAATACAGAAGGTTGGATGCATTAGAACAACACAATTTAGTTCTTTGGTAACATGACTGATCGATAGCAATTTATGAGATAAGAATGGAACATAGAGATAGTTTTTTAATTTCATGTTTGGTGAAATTTGAATAGTTCCTCCTCCTTCTACTTGGAGAACTTCTCCATTTGCAGTATGAATTCTTGATTTTTGTGGTTTTGACATTCAACACAT